>NC_086283.1:25694031-25994031 GCF_021018805.1 Prinia subflava | reverse complement strand
AACATGTTCAACTATGAGATGACTAAGATCATTAAAATTCTCTTTCAAAGAACTGCTGTTAAGTGATAATTTTGCTCTTCAGATTAGAAGACAGGGTTAGTAATTGAATCCAAAGTCTTAGTTATATATATTTGGTGGTGGGGTTTTTTTAATAATAGAAAGAATGGCTCGAGCAGAAATCCATTAAAATTTTTAGTATTCCCATGCTAGTCTGATTCTACACTTTTCCATTAAGTAGCACAGTCATAATGGCATTAACCTAGTTAAGCAGCAAAACCAACACATAATTATCACTTTTAATTCAATCTTTTAGCATGTGAATAGACACTGTACGTCACTGACAATTCACATTCCTAAAGAGATTTTTTTCTATTCCATCATAGCAGCTTCATCTCCTCTTGTACTGATATAACTGATCCAAGCATGCATAATTTTTTCCTCAAGAAAAAAATAATCATATTAATGAGATGGCAAATTTAAACCCAGAGGTGTAGCAATCAGCTACTGCTTTATTTACCTTGAGATTGATATTTAGGTATGAGCAGGAACGGGGGCACAATTACCCATGTATCAGCATCTTAAAGCATGAGCATACTCTCCAAATCATGAATATGCTACATATTGCACATATTGAAAACAAAAGTCCCACATAGAGAGTATAAAGTATATGGAAGCTCTGTAGAAAGTAGGGGAGAAGACTATGCAGCACATAACCTCCCTCTCTTACTCTCAGAAAAACCATCTATTTATTTTAAAGGGACCGCCTCTTCTTGGGACTTAGGAAGTGTGACATATTTGTACCTACAGCTCCATCCAGAAGTGGCAATGGCTTACTCCCTGCTCTCATGAGACTGCTGGGAGGTGTTGCTGGTGCAAACAAACCAAAATTCACTCCCCATCACTGCCATCCTCAATGCCAGTCCTGCAGAAAGCCAGGAGTAGTACTGAGTATTGTAGGCTCAGGGATCTCCAGGGGCCTTTCTCTTGGTGCCCCCTTCCATACAACTATCCCTCTGTCACACTGTGGGTGCTACCATCAAGCTAAGGAGCAGTGGCACCTTTGCATTTTTATATATTTGTTAAAGGGCTCCATAAAGGCCAGTAAAACACAGAGCACAGGAGTGCTCTTGTCAACAGTACACCTTCTGAAAAAAGCTGCAGCACAGCAGCTGTGCAAGTGACAAGTCTAAATACAGCCCACTATTTCCAAACCAAACAGAAAGAAACCAGGCAGCAGGCTTGGACTGGCAGGACTGAACCCTTGGGAGGCAACACAGCACTGTCAACCTCTGTTTTAAAGATAAATAGGCTGAAATCTAACACATCACTGATCTCAGACACAGCAAACTCAGACCTTGTCCGCTCTTCTCTCTTGCCTGCAGTCTATGCCACTCCCTGCTCCCATGTGTCTGCCATTGGCACTGCTTACATCACTGCTTCCCCAGAAAATAAACAGCTTCTACACCTGAGCAGAGTGCCGAAGTGACAGCATCCCCTCCTACATAGAACAAGATCTCTCTTTCACAGGTCCTCAGCTGGCAGGGAAAGATGAAACAGTTCTTCCCACATCCCAGGACCAGGCATTTAATATCCATGGTCCATCTCCTCTCCATCACAGATCCACAGTTGCAGTACAGGGCTCTGAGTTCTGCTCTAACATCATTAGTAATTCCAGTTTGTTGCAAACACGTATCTAACAGACATTTCTGCCTCTATACATACAGCTCAGGAGTATCCTATTTCAACATTGCTATAAGAAAGCAAATGTCATGGAGAATCAGATACTTCAAAACCTTGATTTCCTTAGCAAAATGAAGAGATGTCAACATTTTGTGCAAGAAAACATTTTGTAGAAGCTACTGACATGCAGGCCTGAGGTATGCTGTATTTCCGTCCTTCCTCATTCTTCTCTTCCCTTAGTGGGTTAATGTCAACATCAATTCACAGGTCTTTCCATCTAGTAACAATAGCCAACAATAGCCAATAACACTCACCATAAGCCCTTTTACAAAAAATATCATGCCAGAAGCTTTTGTGTCTCTCCAGGCTGGAGGTAGCCAAACCCAGGCAATGTCTAAATATATTTTCTCAGACACTGGAATCCATGTTAACCAGAACACAACCCTAGTCCTGTGCTCAGGTTCCATAAACTGTCCATAAATGACATCAAGGGAGTTCCAGAAGAGCAAAGTTCCTCTTCTGGCTTCTCAGACTTTGTCACGGCTGCTCATAGTGATACTTCTTACCTACACACTTCTTAGTGTGTAGGTAAGTATCTTAGTGATACTTCTTACCTACACAATCTGAGCCTGCAAAATCATAATTTGGGACCATAATTTTCTGCAGAGGGCCTTTTTCAAATAATCCCAGATGGACAAAACTAAGCTGCCTAAAGATGCTGCAAAATCACTTCATCGCTGTTTCATGCATTTTATTTTAAAAACCTATTAAGAACCCATTCTTTCTAGTAGAACACTATTTTCATCTCAGCTTTTCTTTTCCTTTGGGATCTTGAAAATAAGATTTCCCTATCTTTGCCACTTTTTTTTTGTCTATTTCTATTTGATCAACAAGGATTCATTTTTTTCCTGTGCTTCTAAGAGAGTTGACATTCAAATGTCTAGTTTCTATTCTCTTTCTGTTGTACTTGTTCGTTGGAGCTATTCACAATGATGTCAGCTCAGCTCTAGGCATGGTCTCTGACAGTTCAATTCCAGCTGAATTGCTGGAGCTAGCAGGACATTAGCATTCATTTGATTGATTTAGCATACTTAGAGAATAAGGTGGGTTTTGTATTCAGTGACACACATGAAAAACTGAAGAAATTATAAAGCAGTACAAAGTTCTTTTGGAGTCACATATTTTTCCTTCTCACATACCTTCCTGTGCTTGAGAGCACCACCTAAATAATGGCCATTTCAATGCCAAGATCTTCCTTGATAGTTCTCATGAAAGAAAGATGAGAGAAAAACGATATAAAACTATTGTTTAACATAGTTCATAAATTAAACAGATTTCAAGGCTAAAAGATCATATTATGCATTACAGCCTATAAGTATAGAAGAATTTCAAATGTAATTTCTGCATTTTGTTCAACAATTGGAGAGAACACTTTTTCAAAGGTAAATACTTCAATCTGAGTCCTGAAATAAGCCTTAAAAATATAACACTTGATAATTTTAAAACTTTCTTCCCTTGTTCAGTGCCTACCCTTATGACAAGGTTTTGGTGTTGTATGTGACTCAAGACACGCATGAACTACAAAGAGTTTGTGTCTTTTCAGATTCCAGATTCTTGAACGTAAAATTAAAGTGAAGAAGAGAATGCAGGGCAAAATTTTTAGAAGAGGTGGCTAAAGTTTTGCTCAAGAATCCATCTGCCTCCAAAAAAAAATGCGGAGCTGAGCAGGTGCCTGTGAACTGAAGGAAGAAATAAGTCTTTATTTTCCTGCAAACTAGAATCTCCTCATCATTATTTTATGATTTCAAAACAGGGATTCCCAAACTTTCAACAATAGGACTGAAGACCTCAGCAGGTGTGTTTGTTCAATTATACACTCTATGGGCTGCATGAAATGATAGGAAGGACCATACCATAACAGAACATAGTTCCCTCTTCTTAAAAGCCCTTTTCCTGCACCATCTCTGTTGGCTCCAATGGGTGTTCAGCTACTCAAGGTGAGTTTGCAGCCTTCAGACCATAACCCTACTTGACCCCTGTGACAGGACCTTTCATTCCCTGATACATCAAAAGCTTACCTCTACTTCCCCCATGGCTAAGCTATGCCAGAGTGGTTTGTCTTGGGATGAATCATCTCAGGTGAAAATACCCTTAGCCAGCAATAAACTTCCTTCCTTGAATAGTGAGAAAGGATAAGCCAGAAATAAGTGACTGACAGACAAGCACTTTTTACAACTATAAAAGACCACTACAATTTTTATGAAATCAGAAATCTTCTATACACTCTCTGAGAGTGTAGAGAGTTCTCCTTGATGTGGAGACATTCACATCTAGATACTGCACTGAGACAGAGAAATTGGAAGAGTCTTTGCACCACCTTCCTTCGTTGGTAAGTGACAATCTATACTATTTCTTCACTAGTTATAACACAGGTACCTTTATTATCGTGGACTATGTTTTTATCTACTTGTAGTTCTTTTGTTTATCCTGTAATGTAACTAACCCTGTTAAAGTCTTATGTCTGTATTCCTTAAGTCTATTCAATAAATAATTCATGTTGTAATAGGCCTGATTGGTCACTATTAAGGACTTGTGAGTGAGAGTGGGTTTTGGGGTTTTGGGGTACTGGCTGCCTCAATAAAGCTACTACCTACTGCCAGAGACCTCAGCAAAGGCAGGGACTTGTCTAAGCTCTCTCCTTTCATTCGTAACAACCTCCCTTTTCTCATGCAGCCAAATGGACAGGTAGAATTTGTGCATTTTCCAGTATATTCATCATTATAAATATATAGATGATGTGACAAAAAGGTCAGCTGTCCTAGTTCAACCTCACCTTTGCATTTCTCTTGATTCCAACAGTATATCCTAATTAGGTGTTCTTTCTGTATGACATGTAGCTCAGCTGGTGTTTTAACTGCTCAGAAACACCTGCAATAGCTCTACCCTGGCTCCAGTTACCTGTTCTGAGTGCAACCGCAGGCTCCAGCCCAGCCTCCCTGCTGCACACATACATAACAGCAAGACAGATGGGTCTGGACACTCATTTGTGATCATTAACAAGCAGTGCCCGTAAAAGATGACAACTTATGTGTCAGCTGATACATTTCACATTAATTGGAACAAAGTTCCTATCAGATCTATTTTGATAATAGCAAATCTCTCAAGAATATTTTGCACCACACAGCAACAACGTTTGACGTCTTTCTTTGGAGACAAGAAAGAAACCAGAAGACAAATGCAGCTACAGTCAGTGAAGAAAGACAAACAGAAAATAAAGAAACAGTTCAGTCTGTGGAGATAATCTGTGGAAACCCTTGAGCCCCTCAGGGAAACCTCCAGGGCTTTACCCTGGAAGAATCTACCATAGAGTTTCCCCACCTGAAAGAAAAGGTTCTGAAAGGAAAGAGTCTCCCCCATGGTGCCTTGCAGAACTATTGCCAATCTACCTCAGTTATGCTGTTCCCATTGATCCGTGGGTTTTGCCCACCTCTATTGCTTATATATGTCTCTAGTTCATGTGGTTTGTCCTTTCCCAGTTTCCCCTTTGGTTATGGTATCCCTTGTGGCCTGCCCCTGTATCCCCTGTACGTCATAGCCCTTTGCCCTGCCCTTGTACCGCTCTTCGCCCTCAGACCATTGGTTCCTGACCCCATACTTAACCCTTAGCATTCCTTTGATCTGAGTCCTCTGTTCCTGATCCCTTCGGATGGTGGTGGACATAATAAACCTTTGCTGGAATTCATCATACAGAAGGCCCTTCCTGCCTTTCCTTCGCTAAGCTACCTCTGCTGTGTGTGTGCATGGAGTTGAAGTCATTGTTCCCGTGGCCTACTCAAGCAGCTTCTGAAGGAGACATTTCGGGAAGGTAGCGGCATTTCACCATCCTGCTACAATAAGCAACAAACCATGGAGCTTATCAGCTCTGTCAGCTGTGTAGATCCTGACACAGGTCTGTAGGTTCTGGAGGCTGCTATTGTTCCAAAGGATGGTAGAGACACTATGAAGGATCAGTAGGAAGTAAAGGATGAAGTTGCAGCTAACAAACATCTCCACGGACAGCGAGTCAGAACTCAAAGCTGAAATCTGGCAATACTGTCTATGAATACAGGAGTGTATATTTTAATACAAAAGTAATGCAAGGTCATTTGCAGTGATCTTTGCGGATTCAGTTCACCTGTTTCATTCCTAGATGTGACTGAGCATTTCCCTTGACTTTCCTCGCTTAACTTCCATCTTAGGGCTGGCCCTTTCTCAGTTACAAGATTTGGTTGGTTCCCAGCCAACGGCGGATTGACTTCAAATACTTATCCCCTGAAGATCTTAAGAACAATTTCTTGTAGTAATTTGATATGGATAGTTAACAGGAGTACATGCATGTCTAAATGAGCGCCAAAATACTTAACAATTGCTGTTGTGAGACCTTATGCATTACGATGCCATTTTAGTCTTTCTAATACCAAGTAACAATTTCTGAAGCCAGAAAGTCTTTCTGGGTTCATAGCGTGCTTGCCACACGTGCTTTCCCTTCACTGATCTACTGCTGGATAAACGTAATGTTGAAAAGACATTAAAGCAACAGTCAAGATCTGTAGCTACATTAGTCATTCTGTCAGAGATCTAGGAAGAACCTCACTGAAGTTAATCGGGAAAACAATTTGTTGAAGCATCTCCTGAAGCAGTGAGTCGCAACTCATTCAAATCTCTCTAAAGCATATGATCAAGCAACTGCAGAAGCCCTGAAAGCCACAACTGAGTATGCAAACAGGAGATACTAAAAAAACCTTTGAACTCATCTCCAGTCTCTGGTATGTGACAAAAACCTGACTTCACATATTTATTCCTTTAAAGCAGTCAGGTGGGAAAATACAGGATGAGTGATGTTCCCCTAGTGCAGCAACAGAACTACCCATACGCTGAGAGTACTCTCCTATCACTGTGTGTAATTGGCACTTAGTTCCACTGAACTGAGCCATTTTGGGCATGCACTGACCCAAACAAAGGAATTATTTTGTGACATTTGTACCTGAACCTCAACCAATTGTTCCCCAGGCCCAGAAGACCAAAGCAATCAATCATGTTACAGGTCTTTTTGCCAAATATAACATTGTTAAGCCTTGAATTCTACAGTACATCCAGGAGCCTAAAAAAAAACACCCTTACCAAATAACTGAAGCATCTGAGGCACCCAGACAGATGCCATAAAATCCAGAGCACCTCCGCTGTAAATTGACTAATATAAAATCTGCTAAATCCATACAACCTGGATATTCCTTACAATACAGGGAAAACCTATATAGGACTTTCTCCTGATCACTGTGTTGGCCTAAGGGTACAGTTTGATCAGCTAACAAAGAGACAAAACATGTAAAACCTCCTTTTTTCTTTTTTTCCAAGAGGCAGGTGGAAAAAGGGAGCAAACTGTTGTTCCATGATGCTCATTCAAATCAGGTATCAACTCCCAAGTTCTTGAGAGCTGATGTGTAGAAAGAGATTCTGGCAATCTGGAGATCAGAACAATTATCACTGAAGGAAAGAAAAGGTTATATTAATTGAAAATAAGGGTTTTGGTTTATTCTAAATATTAACTAACTTTGGGTGTGTTGTGCATTCTGCTGGGGAGGCAGAAAAACAAGTGAAAGGTACCATATGCTTTAAGCACAGTTTATTGTATTGGTTAGGAAATTTATGGCAGTATCTCCAGGATTTGACCCTGGATATACCTGAGATACTGATGTATTTGATATATACTTGATCCTAGATATACTTGGATAAATTTGATTTGAACCTGGATACAGTTTAATGCCAGTTCTGCCTTTCCTTTACTATTAGTCCCCCTTCGTATACCTTCTCATTTAAAAGCAGTTTGTGCTGAAAAATTGAACTTTTCTTGCAAGATACGGGTTGAGATATAGATTGAGCTCTGGGTGGGGGCCCATGGCGAGTTCTGAAGGGCCAACCTTTAGGATAACAAACCTTTGGGATAACAAAGGCCATAAAGATGGGTGATGCCAGCCAAGTGAATGGAAACGTAGCAGGAGCCGGGAACTGCCGATCTTTTGGATAACAAAGAAGACCAAGACCGGTGCCAGCGAGGTGGATGGAAAGAGAGACGGGGCCAGGAGCAGAGGACTGAGGAGGGAGAGCGAGACTTGTGGGAGGGGACACTGAGACGGGATAAAAGCCCAGGGGTTGCTTTATTGGGATCCACCTCGGAGGCACTAGCTAGAGCTCTTTACGTGCTGATGTGCCGGGAATAAATCCCTTTATGGGACGAGACATCTAAGACTCAGCTATGGGAAACCCGGTCTGACTCTGTGAGTGGGGTGTGTGGGGAGCCCAGTGACACGTCGTGTCACTGCAGCCGCCGTGAAGAGGCTTCTGTCCCAGCGGCGACTGTCTCCGGCGCTGGGAGCGCGACTGCCAAGGCTCTCGTGACCAGTCAGACCGGGAAGCTTCTTTAACAACTGCGCTGGCACAGCAGGGCCCGAGGGTGTCCCGCAGCGCTCTGCCAGCGCCCCGGGAGCGGCGCGGAGACTCCTGAGGGGAGCGCGCGCGGCGGGCGGGGCCGGGCGGGAGGCAGGGCCGCGCGCGCACCGCCAGGCGGCGCCCCCGCCCCGCCGAGCGCGCGGAGCCCGCGGCGGTCGCGCGGCGCTTCCGGCGGCGCAGGAAGGGGCGGCGCGCGCGGCTCCGGTGAGCACTGGGGCCGCTGGGGCCGGGAAACGCGGGGAGCTGCGGCGGGAGCGGCGGTACCGCCGGGGCTGCGGGTCGGGGAACGCGGGGAGCTGCGGCGGGAGCGGCGGTAACGCCGGGGCTGCGGGTCGGGGAACGCGGGGAGCTGCGGCGGGAGCGGCGGTACCGCCGGGGCTGCGGGTCGGGGAACGCGGGGAGCTGCGGCGGTCCGGCACCGAGCGCCATGGAGCGGGCCAGGCGGGGGCCGGGCTTCGGGGGGGCTCCACGGGAAACGCCGCTGCTCCCGGGTCGCGATGTGGCGGCGTCGGCGCCCGAGCCCGTCCCGTGGCCTCTCGGTGCTGCGGGCGAAGAGGGGCGGGGCCGGAGCCGTGCAGTCAGGGGGGCCGGCAGCGGGCAGGGGCCGGTGCACGGGGCTCGTTTTGTACCGGTACCGAGAGCCGCGACCGGGAACCCGGATGTCGCCACCGCTTTCACCAGCTTTCACCTGGTGCGGGAGATGAGGGAACTGCAGCTGGGTTTAGAAACTGAGGACTGCTTTATAACCATATGGAACCCGCGCTAGTGCACTTGTTTCTTTGTAGTTCTTACAGTGCGTCTCTTTTCTAGGAAAAATGATTTCTGAAAGCAGCTCCTTCATCAAGGGTGTGCTGCTTGGAGGAGCCTTCTGCATGTTGGTTACGCTCCTCGGACACATTAAGGTGGGCCATGGGACCAAAGCACATCACCATGAACATCATCACATCCAGGCTCCCAACAAGGAAGATGTCTTAAACCTTTCAGAAGGTGAACGTGTAGAGCTTAGTAAAAGCATCCGTGTTTACTGTATCATCCTTGTCAAACCAAAAGATCTGGGGCACTGGGCTGCAGCAAGGGAGACCTGGAGCAAGCACTGTGACAAGGCAGAATTCTACAGCTCGGAAAATGTCAAAGTGTTCGATTCTGTAGCCGTCAATTCAAATGATATGTGGGTGATGATGCGGAAAGCTTACAAGATAACGTATGAACGCTATAAGGATGAATTCAGCTGGTTCTTCCTTGCATACCCAACAACATTTGCTATAATTGAAAATCTCAAGTACTTCTTGCTGAAAAAAGACCCCTTGCAGCCTTTTTACATAGGCCACACTCTGAAATCTGGTGACCTTGAGTATGTAGATGGCGAGGGAGGAATCGTCTTAAGCATTGAGTCACTGAGACGACTCTCCCATGTTCTTGGAGACCCTGACAAGTGTCCAGAGCAGGGAGGTATGATTTGGAAACTCGCAGAGGACAAACAGCTGGCAATCTGCCTGAAGTACACTGGCGTGTTTGCTGAAAACGCCGAAGATTCAGAAGGGAAAGACGTCTTTAACACTAAATCAGTTGGGGCCCTCATCAAGGAGGCCATGTCCACGCACCCGCAGCAGGTGGTGGACGGCTGCTGCTCCGACATGGCCATCACCTTCAGCGGGCTGGCCCCCAACCACATGCACGTGATGATGTATGGGGTGTACAGGCTCAGGCCCTACGGCCATTCGTACAGTGATGCCCTGGTCTTCCTGCCCCCGCCGGGCTCGGACAATGACTGATGTGTCCTCAGGGAAGGCCTGGACCGTGGAGTCGGCTCTTCTCACAACACACGGTTGTACTGACACATTCTGGTACTGGTGTACAGGTTTTTTTTTGCACATGGAGGGTTGGTAAAGCTCTTAATTTTAAAAGTGGAAGGAGATTTTTTTTTTTCTAAGTCTTTTATAGAGAAATGCTTCTGGCTTTTGACAGTGCTGGAATGAAATGATAAAAAGAAACTGTTAATGTTTATTATGAAAGGAAATTAAGTTTATAGGGGGGGTTTGTACATGTAAATATTTATTACTGAAAACTCAAATGAACTTTAGTCTACTCTTACAAATATATTTTTGCAAGACTTTGATTATTTCAGTTCTTCCAGGCATTTCTAGAATGTCTTTATATCTTTCTAAGATGTACCAATAAAACTGACTACAGATTGCGTCTCAAAGACTGTAACCTTAGTCTATTTCTTTTACACTGAACTACACAATAGCTTGAGCTTATACAGCACCTGCCGCCTCATGCACAGCCTCCAACAGCAGGAAGCAAGGTGACAAGAAATCTTGCAGCAGAGTAATATCAAGTGCCCTTTGGACTACTGTTTCTAAGCAGACAAAAGAAAAAGATAAACTGTATTTGAATAGGTATTAACATGGTCAGGGAATCTGTTAGCACAAGATTAATTGCTCATGTAAAATTTCACTCTGTCTCTAAGCAGGTTAGAATAAAGGTTCAGTATTCTTTTTACTCTTGTTAGTGGGTGCTAACAGTGTTTACAAGGAAGAAGTTGCTCAATTGTCATTACAGTTTGGTGCTTGGTTTGGGGTTTTTTGATGCCTTTTTTTTTTTTTTACAATGGAGTGCGCTCAGTTTTACACAAGTTCCTGGGTCAGACTCCTCTCCACTCACAGCATGTGCAGACAAACAGCACTTCAGTACTTACTCCATGTAGAATTCACTGACCTGACATGGGTGTTTCAAGACTTGAGGAAGGTAGTACATCCATCTGTTACATCTAGGACTATCACAGGCTTTGTTGCTACTACAATAATCATAAAGCTTTGGAGCAGACTGTGTTATCTCACCTTTAACCAACCAGTTGTAACACCCTGAGCTGCAGGTGGGCAGGTGGGGAAGTGAAACAGCTGCTTCAGAGCTGACGAGACTATCCACATCTTGGGGTTTTTTTGTTTTAAGCATCAGGTTTTTGACAGGAAAGCTAAGACAACTGCTCAGACCCCCATACAAGCTCCCACAGCTCAGCTGCTTGTTGAAAAGTGAGACCAGATGCACCTTCTTGTCCTCCCTGTCAGTCAGAGCTCAGCTGACAGCAACACAAACATATACAATTGCTGCCAAAACCTAGGCAAAACTTGTACCTTTGATGTTTTACTACACTGCTATATAAATTAAGTCTGATTTGATTTGTGTCTTCTTACAGAATAATACAAGCTGCAAGAACTTTGACAAAACCAGATAAAAAAGGACAACTTTCATTTCAGTTTCTGATGATTACAAACAGTTCTGAGCCCTCTGCAGCAACAGCATTTATAGGAGAGTAAGAGTGAATAATTCCAACGAGAAAAAAAATCTCATTTGCCACAGATTTGAGGTGCTGTAGGATCAACAGCAAGAGATAAGATAGAAACGTAAAAAGTAAACCACAAAAGGCAACGTTAGCCCATTTTACACACAAAAAAAACCAACAAACCCTGAAGCATAAACTGATTTCCCATAGTACTAACCAGAAATCAGTACATTTACAATGAAATCTTCAAGATGCACAGAAACATCAGCATTCCCAAGGCCTAAGGTTTAATCAGAACTTTTTCTGCAATACTGCTTAAATTTTGTCTTCCTACATTGAGAAATAGTTTCAGATTAGCCCTGTCATTTTCAGAAGTACAGTCTTGTAAATAATTTTACAGAATTTTAAAAGCAGCATGTATTAGGCAATACATTCCTTCTGCCATGTCTTAACTTGGCTTTAGAATCAGATGGAGAACAGCTTGGCTATTACTGTCTGTAAAGGTCCCAGGGTGGGCAAGCCAAGCCTGCAGAACACCAACAAGACAAAGCACTGGCACACGAAGCTACATTCTGCTGTTGTAAAATGCATGTGTTAGAATAAAGGTATTAATAAATGCTTCCAGAGACTATTATGAGTGGTAGACCTTAAAAGTTTCCTTAATTCATTACAGTATTCCATTTTTCCATAGGCATAACTTTGGGTATGCCAAACAAAGGACTGGGTTATCCAGACACAGACACCGTGCTCCTGAACCCATTCTGCAGCTGTATGGGGACATGTGGCAGTGTGCACAAGCTGAGAGCTCTTCAAGTTCCGCCTGAAAAAGTTGCTCCTGACTACACTGAAAAACATGTTCTCATGGTCCTGCCTTTATTTAACAGTGATTTTGTGTCTGCTCCTAAAATAAGGCGGCACACAGGGAGTAGAGAGCGTCAGGCACCAGGGTGGCACAGACTTCACTGGGAGTGTGCCCACCTTTACTACAGACTCCACTAGAAGAAGAGCAGTATCAAAGTGTTGGCAGGTAGAAACTCAACAGACATACAGTCTTCAGATATGAGCCACCATGAAAGAATTTGTAATCCACACATCAGTCTGAGTTCATAAATCCTATACAGATAAATGCATATTAAAAACAGAAAATCTTTAGGTAAAATGAAGTTAATGCTCTTAATAAGTTAAAAAATGTCAGAAAACCTGATTTCTCCACGTTCAAGAAACTAGGTAGACTAACAAGATGTCAGTCAGAAGAAAAAATCTGAAATGCTTCAGAGGTTTTATAAACCATATCTGTATTTCACACATACTTTATATTATTCTTTCAGAAGAGCACAAAAATGTAAACATTTCTTGGCTTTTTCCTCCTTTCCATTTGAAACAGTCTACTCACAGTCCATGCAGAATATTTCATCAAATATCTTCAGTCACTGAAGACTCAGGTTTAGGACAAAACAAAATAACTGTAATAAAAAGAAATCTAGAAAACTATTGTAGCCTAACAGTACTTTTGCATTCAACTGATTTATTTAGCATAGCCACAGAACAAAATAATTTGTACATTCAGTCACATTAGAAACAAGGAATTACAAAGCAGTCCACATTTAATCTAAGTGCATTCCTTTGGAGTAACAGTTCCTGTTGTTTCACTTGTATGTCTTCATATGCCAAAGGCCATCATTTAAATAGTGGATATTTTCAATACCAATCCCTTTGTTGACCTTCTCACTGTAGAAGAAAAAATGTATAGGAAGTATTAGCTAGGTTAAATATGAGAGCACTACAAAATACATCATTTCAAGCAAAAACTGCAATATTTGTCCACTGGAAGGGGAAAGCTAACAAAGTCATTATCTTCCACAGCACATGAGCAAGAAACAATATTTGTTATTACATGTGCCCACATTGCTGACTGGTAAGAGGACAATATTTGCCTTCCACATTTTTAAACAGCTTTCCACAGTATTTTTATTACTCCTTTGTGGGACACAGTTCTTCAGACAAGACTTCTGCTCTTTTCTTAATTGTACAATTTCTCTATCAAAGTAGCACAGCAGTTGTGAGCCTTCTCCTTCCAGCAGTGGTGCAAGACAACTGGAATGTGGAATCTAACAGGTTCTGGTTCCAAATGGGCCACTGACACAATCAAATACAGATGAGCTGCCTCACTTCTAGCTGCAGGTCATCTACCCACTTAATAAAGAATCAAAAATGCTAAATTTATGTGCCAAGGACTTGCAGCTTGTTACAGACATGCTATCCTCTATAGTATTACATCTTTTGAGTCACATCATCTATTAAAAATTGCTGGTTTGCGTCTGCGTTGAATGTGTTTATTTTTCCAGATTAAAAAAAAAAAACCACAACTAGTTTTGCCACAATAAAAAAGGCAAATCTCTTTCTGGGAGTGAGAACAAGTTTCATTTCCTTGGAGAATATAATTTACTCTATTTACACCAAGTGTTCTATTACTTACACAAGCTGTCCAAAAGTAATCAGAAGGAAAATGCTGCTAACACAATATTAACACATTATATGTAGTAATCATACCAAGAGATTAAAATCCCACTGTATAAACCAGAAAAATGTGGAACGATGTCACATAAAAAAGCAGCTAACAGGCTACAGAGAAGAGTATCATTTCATTTTCCTCTCCAGTTCATGTTGTTTCTTAAAGGAACAGGATATTCAGCTGCAAGGCTGGTGGATTTGAAGTTAGTTTGCAATTTGAAGTTGGTTTGCAATTATCACAGTGAATCACTGCACTCTTAGGACTGGGGCACAAGTAGCTTTTCTTTCCACTTACTCTTGGAGTCTTTTGAAGCACCACAAAGAATCCTGAAGAACACAATTCCTTAACAGCTACAGCAGGTCCAAATCCAGGTTTCTGCAGTCCCACTCTATCCCTGTCCTCTAAGACATTACCAGCTCTCTGCCTCGTGCTACTATTACCGCTTAGGACAGGCTTCTGCTGAGAATTAACCACACAAAAAAGAGTGACTTGTTTTCACCAAAAAAGCTTCCTCACTGCCACAGGTGACAGATGGGTCTGGAAACCAACACAGACCAAACCTGCTGGGTGTACCTCACATCCTGCAACATGTTAATAGACCTTAAAATGACAAAGTAGACCTTAAAATTACTTATAATTTAGCACTATCTGAAAGCCAAGAACAACTAACATGCATTTCCATTTTCTCTATCTCTTTTCCTTCTCAAATAGTTTTCAGTTTATCCCCTGAGCAGACCTCTAAATTTCACAAGAGGCTCAGCTAAATGAGTCAGCACAGCAAGCAGGACTGTTGCATGTGGGTACACCCTCAAGAAAAAGAGCAGGCCACAGAGAAAAACAAGCCTAGACAGGCAACCAAGCTCCAGTAGGACTTGAGTCTCTGCTGTCCCTGCAGACAAAAATGTCTTCAATGTTTTCAATACTGTCAAATCCAATTTACATCTCTTCCCTAGCCCAGGTAGCAAATACTTGATAAAAGTATGTTTTGGTTCAACAAGGTCTTTGAGAAAGTATGATCAGAGCACTAAGAAATACTAACATTCAGTAGAAGTACTGATGTTTTGTGTCTTAAAATCCATATTCACATGAAAAGAACTATTTTGATTCCCAATAAGGAGAGAAGACATTCTTTCTTCCTTTTCTTTCCGTGAATACCGGTCAACAAAATTAAATCTTATAAATGCTGTGCTTGAACAACACATGCTGCAACAGCAATGCAGTAACCTTGACAATGGTGCTTATAATCCAAACTAACTTAAGAATAATAACATGGGACAGGTGATATTTCAGCTTACATGTTATAAAACACTTACATGTCCTCAGCTGACATCTTCATTACTCCCACACATAATGCGTGTTGTTTTCCCTCTGCCATTATTGCCTACAAGTTATTGCTAAGGAAAACAGTTTTTAAACTATCTCAGAAAAGTAAAAGCAATATGAAGAAATTACTTCCAAAAACACTTTCAAAAGCCCATGTTGAACTTTCAACGTTTTAGTAATTCTAGAACTCCAGCTCTTAAAGATAAGCAAAACAATGTACTGAATTTAACAATTGAATCAGTGTGTAGAACAAAGCATGTATTTATGAACTTGGAATAGCAATTACAGAAAAAAATCTCCCAGTGCTACATTTCTTCCTTTGTGCCCAACACAGAGATGACAGTCTCTGCCTGTCTGGAGAACAAACAGCTCATGTTTGTGGGGCCATTTTAGATTCCAAGGCACAGAAGAACTGAGACACCAATTTAAAAACCACAAGTACTGAAATCACGTGTCCTTTTTGGAGTTTAGCAACACATGATGTTAACTACTGATCTTCTCTTATCACATCTAACTAACAACAAAAGCAGCACAGCTTGGTGTTATAAATGCTGTATTTGTTCAGGGTTCTTTTCTCAGTAACATAGTAAGTGAATTAGCACACTTTCCTCATATATTCTGACTTCATCAGACACATAGAGCAAATCCTGACTGCAATAAAGCTGACTCTAAACATCTTTCCTAATTCCCTAGGAATAGGAAAGAATTCTTCTGAAGGGAACACAGGACTGACTAAGGAGGGAGGGGCAAATTACACTGCACCTCATCTACTTCTACTGTTCTGTATAAAATCACTAAGGAGCTCCACTTACCAATGAGATTAATGGAACAGCAGCCCACCAAACAGTACAGCAGGAATAGTTATGTGGTTTGGAACATACAGTAAGTGAAAAAATATGAACAATTTTAAACTTGCCAAGCAATAGCTAAACCTCTGCAGCTCCTTTCTGATTACTACTTATTTCATGAAATCCAATTAAAATCCTAAGTAAGAAAATAATGATCGACTGAGAACATAAGAACAAAAATTTAACTCATCTCAGAGTGAGCAATAATTCATAGTTAAGAAGGATACAACGACAGTGTCAACAGCAGCAGGGTAAAGCTTTGCTCCAGGAGACGTCAGGCCAGGGCACATTATATTAGCTCCACTCAGGACAAATTTAATGGCACCTTTGTCAACCTGCTGATGCGGGAGAATAAATGGGTCTAGGAGGGGAAAGATACAGCATTGCAATTAATACAGCACCATGACAACATGAAGAGCTCATTATCAAGTCAGTCTAAATGGGACAATTAGATATAGAGTGTCCTGCAAGAGTAGCAAGTTTGAGAAACAATTCCCAGAGCTCCTGCTGGGCGGCACCACCCCAGAAAGACACAAATACTGACCCAGAAGGACACAGGAACTGCCCTCCCAGACCACATCTTTTATCTAAGAACCAAACAGTAATCCAGCAGTTCAGGCTATGGCTCCTCCACACTCACAGACCCACACACTGAGCAACAATTTTCCCCTAGGAAAAACAACCACCCAAGTGCCCATCCTAAGAGATCTTAAAATGAAGGCGTCTTAAATCCTCCAAACTCCACGTACTCTTACAAATTACTCCAACGTGAAAGAAAACAGTTTAACATTTTAACAGAACAAAAAAGGCAAACATGGACAAAATTCATGAAAGCTGTCAGTTCTCCAAGCCATCCTGCAAGTGCAGGCACCCTCTTGAAGTATTTCCAACACTGAGATCTGAGTGTGTGTTTTTTTGCGATCCAAAACAGAGTAACACAACCAAGTAGAACGGCAAGACAAAAATTGCAAGAGTAAATTGTGAAAAGTAGAAAGCATGCAGCATAAGTTCCTACAGGAGACAGCTATACACTACATCATTAGACTCACAAAGAATATTTTTCTAGTAAGAACTTACAAGTATTTGCATAACAACAAGACTTGAAAGAAGAAAGGGACCAACAATAGCAAATCTATATTCCTGTCCTAGGGAAGCCTCTCAAGATTTTTTTTACAGACCTTTGCACAATTTAACTCTTACTTACCAAAGTTCAGATTGCTTAACATATAGCATGGAAGCAATTCACATAGACATGTGAAATGGAAGATTTTAAAATTCCAGTTAAGAAATTGTAACATATTTTTAAGATCTATGCCGGAATGTGCATATGCATGGAATATATGGAATGGAAGCTCTTTTTAATGTGGTTCTACAGATGTCCTGTGGAATCACACTGTCACCTTTCTCTTCCCAGCACAACCACCCTCAGGAAACTTACATTTGTGAAGCAACCTTAGCGTCGGGTAAAAAACCCCTTCTCTTTGCCTGAAGAACAGCAACTCTCCGTTCACAGTGAGGATTTCTATATGTTCATGACTGCAAGATTAAAAAAAAAGAATTCCAAGAACAATAAAATACAATATTTTACTTTATGGAGTCTGGTCTATCTTAACACCTGAGAATAAAAACAGTCAATTAGCAACATTTAAAACTAAAAATATTATACTTTTGCATGACTTGTTCTTCAGCAGTGGTCTCCTGTTCACTTCTCAACCCTCTGAGAAAAAAGAAACCTACTGACGAAATACACAAACTGCATTTCTTTGGGCGTTGCTTTTTGAATGCAATACAAAGAGTGAATAAGAAGAACTCAGCAAAAATGTACTACCCTCTATTTAGAAAAAGAGAAAATAACCAAGATAATACATGGAAGCCCAAAAACGGTACAAAATGTTACTGACAGGAATCCAAACAATTTTGAGCTTCCATGTCCATAAATGCTTCCCTTCAACAACAGGCTGATCCTTGCAGAGACTCTGAATACACTGCACATTAACTACCAGGCAGCATTTTTAAGTTCCTCAAGCATCCTACTAGCATCTGGCTTTAAAGCACAATAAGCACATGCCAACTTTCTAGTTTGGCCATAACATGGACTACTGGCTTTTAAGAGACAATGGATGCCTATCAAAAGCTCTAGGTTTATCTACTGTACAAAGTAAACGTACAAAGGAAGCAATCCTAGCACCTTAAAAGCAAAGTTTTAGAGAAAATATACTTACCATCTTACTATTTTGACTGGATCTTTCTTTGGCATGATTTGGTTTAGCCATGGTTCAATAACAGGAAATTGGTCTATCAGCTGATTCTTGATGCCTTTAATAACTGAAGTCTTCAGCTGGATACAGTTTGATACATTTTCCTTTTCATCAAATCTGTCAGGTGAGTGAAAGTATTTTAGAAATGCACAATTTACTGCACAAAAGATGCATTTTTCAGCATCTGTCTTCAGAAATGTTTATAAATTCACTGTAAAATAGCAGTAAATTCACTGTAATAGCAGACTGACTGTCCAGCTTTCAAACGCAGTATTTCATGAGGCTTAAATCTGTCCCCTGGGAACACTGGGCTGGGGGAGAGCAGGGGATCCCCCCTCAGTAGCTTGTCTTCATCTCTAAACTTTTTGTACGGCCGCAAAACACGTGTTTAATCTCACAGATAAACCTTGGCATATATTGCTATTTTATTCGACTCCAAGAGTACTCTGCTGGTAACACAAATACCCACAGCCCTGTCCCGATGAGAATCCTTCACGTCCACCACGGAAACACGAGCGGCGCTTTCTACCGCCCGGAGCTGGAACAAGTTAATGATTCAGCTCCATGTAACGAGCGGGTGCCGAAGGCAAAGCCGAGGGCTGCGGGCGGCGCTGCCCGAGGAGGCCGCGGGGCCGCTCCCCCAGCGCAGCGCCCGGCCCGGGGCTGAGGGGGCGCCGCCGGGCCCCTTTGCCTCGCCCGCGCCTCCCACGCCCCCAGCCCGGCCACACTCACTTCTTGAACATCCTGCGGGCGGGGGCCGCCGGGCGGGCAGGCCGGGGCCGGCGGGCGGGCGGGCACCCACAGCCTCGGCGCTGCTCACACGCGGCTCCAGCCGAGCCGTCCCTCCCTCGGCGCCCGCCGGAAGCGCCGCTCCATCCCCGCGGAACGGGCGGGGCCAGCCGGCAGCACCGCCAGCGCCGGGGCGGTGCCTGTGCCGGCATCTTCGGCAGCTTCTGCCCCGTGCGTACAGCGGCGTTGGTAGGCTTTAACAACAACCGTGTGCTTGCTACTCACAGGCACGGCGCTGTTTTCCCAGGTAATATGTCGCTTTTCGCTAAAATAAGAAGAGCAAAGCGCTAATAGCTACTGGCATCACTTAAACACAAAATACGTTTAACTGGAAGAAGTACCAGCCATTTTCAAATTACCAGAGCAGAAGTTATCCTTACGCCAGCTTCACAGCAGGACACAAAATCCTGCCAACAGCATTCTGGGGGGAAAAAACTTGAATTCTTCTCAAACAGCAGATACTGGAGCCGGCCAGGGAATCAATCCCAGGTGACAGTGCCACGTCTTCAAGGTGGGGAGGGAGCAGAATCCTGGCTTGCAGAGAAGATCTCGACTGCCAGGCAGAGTTGGATTCTGGTGGAGAGGACCATCCATAGTATTTATTAGAATCAAATTAGTTTTGCTTTGGTGATGGCTGCAGCAATTGTGAATAGAAAACTGTAGACAGACAGAATTTACCATGCTGCTTTTTCACTCTAAGAGAAGCAGACCTGTGTTTGTTCTTTAGGCAGGTGGCTGCTATATAAACAGACATTCAGGTGATCACCCAGTTTCTTTTTAGAGTCATGGAAATGCTACCACTGGCATAAAGGGAAGGGAGGAGAGGACACAAAAGACCAGATTTCCATTATGCTAACAAGCAAGTTCTTTTCTCCATACAAAACAATCACTTTTGATACTACAAGTAATTAAAACCTAAAACTTAAAAGTTACATCAGCCAAAGTAAAATCAAGCTTTATACATGGTATAATTCAAACAGTGCAGTGCAGCCAAGTACAGCACAAGTTTGTTCCTGAGTACAATACTCGGGAACAAAAACACTAATAACTTTTTTAAAGGATAGGAATGAACTATGGCAATACATAAATAGTCGAGCATGTCACTCACGAATGCCACCTTCACCTACTTTGTCGCATCACTAAAAATACTGAGTTATAATACAGAATTAGATTTTAACTGAAACACAGCGACACTGCTCATCTCCAGGAACAGAAAGTGAGAATGGGAGTTTATCACACGGACAAACTATTCCATACATTCTGGTAATCCTCAAAAAAACTTTCACCAAATAATACCTCGACACGCAAACAACCACATTTTTAAAAACTGTAATGACAAAGTCATCATATTCCACCTTAGATGATAGAAACACAAGGTAAATTTCTACACTTCTTGAGAAAGCACATCTCACTGAATCACCTTAGCCACTGGTTTCATGCCTGCCTAAAACAGCAAGATCAGGCTCAAACTTTCAAACATTGCCTTTGTCTAGAGGAAGGTCTTACCTCTGTATTTCTACTACCTTAAAGCAGTTAGACCACTGGTTCCCTTCAGGGCTGAGCTAACCTTGAGTCTGGTCTCAACTTCTCCATCCTCTCTTCCAAATGTTTTTTTGCTGGGGTAGCTGCAGTGTTCAGGGCCAGGTAACTGCTCAGCCAATGTAACCATGCTTGTACAGAGGATTTTTGAAAAAGGCTCCAAGGACCTAGGCTGGACTTCGTTGACACAGCTCTCATTGTTACTGTTCAGCCTCAACACCAAAAAGCTGGAGACATTTGCTCTGGTTGCAAGGTCACTTCTAAGTACCAAAATTTTAAAAGCATAGTACCTGGACAAGACTGATAAAGCAAGTGGAACATCCAGCAACTGCCCTGACAGAAACCTCCCCTCAGGATCACATGCTAAATAGAAAAGACTTAGGATTTCACAAACACTTCCCCCCCCATATGTTTTGATAGAAAAAGAGGAACATCCATCACACCTGGCTTCTTCCTGGATCCCCAGAACTTTATTGTGTCTCTACCTGCTTTCTCATATCCAAAAGCTGAATATTCTAACTGATAGGACAAAGTCACTGCCTGATCTGCCCCTCAGTGATTGCACAGACAGAAAAGGGGCTCTTACTCATGTCTTTTTCATAAACCAAATCCTTTCAATGAACCAAGAATGTGTAGAAATTCAGCATCTCTTACATCTCTACATCTCTTATGTAATTTGGCTTAAGTGAACATGACAGTTAGTGGGGAACAGAGAAAAACTTTACAGCATACTCACGTAAGTTTTATTTACTCAGCAAACCTGTTTATTTATTACATTGACTTGGAATGTAATGTAGTAGCCTTGGGAACAACCCATTCTAAAGCCAGTCAAAACCAGACTGAAGCTTTGCTTTGCTGTTTTGTTGGGTTTTTTTAACTGGAAAAAGTACTTTTCTACACACCACAAGCATGATGTTCCGGGCCTCAGGAGTTGTCTGACAGTGACTAGTCATAAAACATTCTCCAGAAGAGCCCCAGTACCATTACACTCCTATCTCTATGTACCAGTTTTTGTCAAGACAAGTTAGCCCATCTTTTCCTGTCCAACATACAAGTGCCACTAGACTTCCCCTGAGGAGCTCCGCTGTCAGGCAGGCAGACGTGCGCTCTCAGCTGAAGTCCGTGGAGAATCTCCTGGAACAAAACCTCATCACTTGTTTTGTTACTTTTTCTACAGCCATTTCTCAACACTATTTGAATCCTAACAACGTTCCTGGAGACTTTACAGTCCCTTTGGTAACAGATCCACCAACATCAGAGGAGAGGCCTACAACTTCTGTTCTTGCTTCCAAAAGTTATAAAACAAATAAACAGAACGAAAGCAAACCACAGACTGTAGCTCAGTGCAAGTCCGTATATATTAAAATAAAATCAAAAAGCTGACGCTAAATGACTGTTTAGAAATAAGGGTAAGAAAAATCATTTCCAAACCAAGCCAACAGGCCTCGGGCTAGGCCGCAGGCTCCGGGGGACCGAGCTCCCCGCGAACCCCGCCGTGAGCCGCACGGAGTGCGGCGAGCCTGCGCGGGGACGGGCCGGGGGAGGCGGGGCGGGGCCCCAGGGGGCGGCCCCACGCCGGCGCGGGGGACACCCAGCCACGATCAGTTCCGGGGGGGCCGAGGGCTCTGGTGAGGCCGGGGGCGGGTCCCGGGGCGGTGCCGGGGCGGTCCCAGCGCTTCCCGGCCGCGCTTCCGTGCGCCGCGCCCCGTCATGCACGGCGGGCGGATGCGCCGCCATTTTTGCGCTCCCTCTGCCGTGCAGTGACAATAACAACCCGGCCGGGCCGTCCCCCCTCAGGGAGCGCGGGCACAGGCGGAGAGGGGGGAGCGGGGCCCGAGCGGAGCGGCCGCGGGGCAGAGCGGGAGGCGTGCGGGGCGAGGGGCTGGAGCCGAGGTGAGAGAGAGCCGCGCTCAGCCCTCCCCGCTGCTGCTCGGCGCAGACGAGGCGGCCGGAGCAGGAGGGGAGCGCAAGGAGAAGCCAGGGAAGCGGGCAGCCGTGGGGAATTCTGCTGCTGGAGAGGAGAATTGAAAGGAACTGGTGTACCGCGAGAGGCAGGAACGGAAACGCTCCGCTGGGAAAGGAGTAAAAAAGCAGAGAGGCAGAGACAAACTACGAGAAGAACCAAAGTAATAAAGAAAAGGAGAAGAGGAGATAAAGTGTTTTCACGGATAAAGGAGGAAGCGAAGGAGAAGGAATCCAGAAGGACTCCGCTGATGAGAAGGAGGAGTTGAAAGACCCCCCCCACCGAGAGGCAGCAGAGACTGACTCTAAAACTCTCCCTCTCTTTGTCACACCACAAAGATTTGATGCCCCTCAGCCTGTTCACTTCTGTGTGTTCATGTTTCCCACAGGTTTCTCTTCCCCCAACCCCCCAGCTGCAGCCCAGGAGGTCAGACCTGCAACTGATGGTAACACTAGCAGCAGCTCCTCCTGCAAGAAGAGAAAGTTAAATAACAGCAGCAACAGCAATTCTGAAAAAGAAGAATTTGATTCCATTTCCTCCTGCACCTCTTCTCCTTCCAAAAACACCTCCTCGTCATCTTCCTCTGTCATCACCACTTCCTCGTGCTCCTCCTCAGGGGTTGCTTCCTCCAACCATCACCTCCAGAAGAAGCTGCGTTTTGAGGACTCCGTGGATTTTATTGGACTCGATGTGAAGATGGCTGAAGAGTCTTCTTCCTCCTCCTCTCCTGCTGCCTCTTCTCAGCAGCAGCACCAGCAACAGCTTAAAAATAAAAGCCTTTTAATTTCGTCAGTGGCTGTGGGGCACCATGCAAATGGCCTGACCAAAGCTGCCTCCTCTACTGTTTCCAGTTTCGCCAACAGTAAACCTGGCTCTGCCAAGAAATTAGTGATCAAGAACTTTAAAGGTAACAGGCCATAGTTTGTCGCAACCTGTGGGGAGCCGACACTCGGCTTTGTGTTTTGTTTTCAGCCTGAAAACCGGTTCCTTTCAAATAGCTCCAGGTTTTGTGGGAATTGCTTTTCTGTGGTGAACATTTCTATACTTATGTAAAGGGGAATAATGATTTCTGATGTGTGCTTGCCTGGTCATGTACACATCCTGAGCTACACTTTGCTGCTTGGAATTATTGTTCAGACTCCCTGCACTCTTTCTCTTGAGAAGGTCTTAATTTGTACATTAGGTGTTTACACACTTAGGTTTTACAGCAAAGTGTGTGAATATCAAATGTTAAAAGTTTAAACTTCTGACATTTGATACCTCTTTTCTAGTAATCCTCATTCAGAGCTTAGTGTATATTTTAGCCCAGTTTATGATAAGTCTTTGCATAGAATGTGTGGTTTTTTTTTTAAATTGGCCTTGAATCTGCATGTCTTGTCTATATCTGTGTTGTCTGTTTATAGGATAATCTGCCTGTGCTTAGTTTTAAATGTTGAAGCTAAGGTGATTATCGGGCTATTATGGTGGATTTCCTTTCTGGTTTCCCCACTTCCCTTTAAAGTAGGTAGTTCAGATTTTTGCAGAGCTATTTCCCTGTGATGTCCTTGCTGTAATTTTTAATTGTAGTATATTTTCTCTGTCTTGATTTACTCTTACTTACCAAGTTTACATTATTTTATAAATTCTCTCCAAACGTGTGTTTGAGATTCTTGAGTAGTGTTATTAGAGACTAAGATGAAGTAGAGAAATTAAGCTTTTCTGATGTGATGCTGCTTCATTTTCTAGTAAACAAAAATACAAATAGCTAGACAGAAAGTTTAGCTAAAACACTGCCATTTTTCCCTATAAAGATGAGAATATCACGGGCTTTTTTTTGTTTTCTGCCTCTTGCTGTCTTCCAAAATAGTCCACTACATTGTTTTCTTCAGTTGTTTCCTTCTCCTCATGTGTTTGGGTTTGTGGAGGGGTAAAAGATATTACAGAAATTAAAATAAATTTCTAAATACACAATTGACACAAGTCTTCTGTAGACATATCGCATTAGGTAAGGATTAGGATTATTTGACCCACTGTAATATTTTGCAAGAATTCATGATCATACTGTAACTCTTCGCTTTAAGGTTCCAATTCTCACAAATGTTCTCTGTCCATCACAGCATCATCATTTAATTTGACTGATTATTTTAAAATATAAGCCTATAATGCATTATAGGCTGCTCTTCAGTTGCTTGTGCACTGTTATCTTTAAGGGAAATTAACTTCTGAAATTTAAAATACCTGTTAAATGTCATGGATTGCATGGTGCTGTGATCATCACTGCTTATTAATTGGTATTTGAAGCACTTGCTTAAAAAGGACACCTCAGTATTTTGACAACCTTGCTTTTTATTTACTCTTGGATGCTAAACTGAATAATAATCTCAAGGTTTTTGTCTTTATCTCAGTGTGATAGCAATAGCATCCTTTACAACTTAAATGGCTTCTCAAGATCAGTTGATTGCTGAGCAGCATACTCAGGAGTTGCTAGTGAAAATAGGCAAGTCCACAGTCAGTTGTCTCTAGATCTGGATGATGCAGCTAATGTTGGGATATTGCCAATATTGTAGGGAAATGCTTGGAAGAACAAAATAATTACTTCTCTCTGACAGTTGTTTCTAAGGAAATCATAAAGTTCTAAAATTTTTTTTTACTTTTAGGTGTGTAAAAGTCAATTTTAATAGAGTATAAACTCCGGGCCAGCTTCACCTGTTGGTAGCATGAATGTGTGTGTGTCATCTTCCTCTTCAGATTTTCTTCTTCTGTCTTCTCCATTTGGGAATGTGCTTAATAGAACAAAAATGGTCACTTTGGGTAGTTACAAGAATATAAAATTTTAAAATAGTTCTTATATTCTGAGGATGTGACTTGGGGAATATCTTAGCGTGTTGAAAATGCTTTAGTCTTGCTGAAGGTGCTGCAGAGCAGGGACATATCTAGAAAAGAGCCAGAAGAAATGATGGAGAGTGTCAGAATTGCAGCTGTTCGAACATTAAAAGAGGCTTAACTAAAAAATATCCACTGGCCAAACCCGAGAGACATAAAAGGATTCCTTTAAAATTGGAAGGTTTTCCTTGGGACCATAAAGCTTGTACAATAATTACAGTGTTTCCATGAGTGTTTCTTGAAGAGTTCTTTCCAACTCTTCATACAGAGTAGAACTAATGAGTAGTAAATTAAAAACTAAGATACACACAGCTGTGTATCTTCTAATGCATCATTTTTGCATTTTATGTCCTTTTCTTGTGGCTCTGCTGTCCTGGTAATGAGAGTGTAACGAAGGTCTAGATGCTGGTTTTAGCCCTTCTTGAGGTGCTTAGGCACAGGATTGTGATTTTTGTAAACCACAGGTACTGTTTGGGCTACAGGTGCTGTGGTGTGGATGTGAAGAGTAATGCTGAATTTCTTCAGTATGTTACTCTTTCAGATGTGTATAAGATACTGCTTTTAAACAAATCCTTTCTTTTCATGTAAGTATAAATTAAAAGCTGGGCTGTCAGCCCATAGCTCTTTCCCCTCAAAGCTACATACTTTTCGTTTCTGTAGAATGTTCTGCTTTATCTAAATACATTCTCAAACTTTATGTAATTTCTTTTAAAGATAAACCCAAATTGCCTGAAAACTACACAGATGAAACCTGGCAAAAACTGAAAGAAGCTGTAGAAGCTATCCAGAACAGTACTTCAATTAAGTACAATTTAGAAGAGCTCTATCAGGTAAGTGCATTAAGTAAAAGCAACAGGTTAGGGCTTTTTTGTTTTGTTTTCAGATTTCTTTGCTTAAAACACGTGATATGGTGGTAAGAATATGGCATTTTGCTTGCTGGCCACTTTTGTCATTGAAAAGCTTGTCACCAAATAGTTTTTTAATTTCAAAAATTTCACAAGACCTAGCATTGAACTAATTTTTTTTATAAACTTGTCACAACAAAACCCAAGGTATGGTTTCCCTTGTGGCAGTTGAGAGAATTAACTAAGGTGAGGAGCTGTATTCCCTTTTCTTTTTAGGGGGTTGTAGTGTTTATCTGCTAAAGGAGAAATACGAAATCCTCAAATATTGGTGTTGAAGAATAACGTGATTTAAATATTGTTTGTTTTCTGAAGAAGGTATCTGTCCACGACCAAGTATCACAAATCACTTAAAAACTGAAATTTTCTGTTGACTTCTAGTAGGTAAATAGAACTCCATTTTTCCTTCGTGAATTGTGTTATTTTGGTTTGATTGTGATTTTTGGGCATTGCAGCTTTCTTTCTATTCTAACAACTGAGAATCAAACTGTATTGCCATCAACAGCTCCGGTTGTGTTTTCGTAAATACTTTAGGAAGTGATCAGATTGAACTACATTTCCTAGTGATTTTTTTATAAGCTCCACTTCTGCTTTCTCAGCTGAATGTGTTGGGGAGATTTCCCCTGCTTACCTTTTCCCTACTAACGTCACTTGCGGTTTTAGCAGCATAGCAACTGTGCTGCTTTAGCTGGGTACTAAGAAGCCCTTGAACTTTTTATTCTACTTTTAAGGCCTTTATTACCTGGTTAGTTATTTAATTTGTTCCTTCTTATCATCTCTTTTTAATGTCTCCGCCTGCCCTATCCTTGTCAACAAAAGCTGCATTTGAATATGGGGGAAAAAATCCTGTTTGTACAAGGCTTGGGGACAGATTTAAGGAAGAATTAATTGCTGTTCCTCAGTCCTCGGCATTCTTAAGATCACTATAGTCCTTTGTAATGTTCAGCTAATTAATTAAAAATACTGCCTTTTTAACAGTTTGTCAGAATAATTGATAGTATTGTTATTTTTGCAAAATTGGTGGAAGTGATAGCAAACTACTACGGGTGATACTGTGAATTACCTACTCTAGACTGAATAACGGTGCAAATAGCTGTTAATTAAGTGCTTGAAGGCTATCCAAAATTGTTAAAAAATACAGAGTTCTGTTGAAATACTTGCTTCTGTTGAAGAGTGTTGCATAAATTTCTGCTCAGTCTTACCACAAGTTTAATTGAATGTCACTTGTGGTCAGAAAACAAAAAATTAGCTTTTTTGTTTTAAATCTCAGTGATTCAACATTGGTATTACTTAGATACTTCTCAGTGAAATAGAGTGCAATCAAGTATGACTTTTTAATATAAATCTAAAAATAAATGACTTGATTTAAAAATAGTAATAGGAATCACTAGTGTTTTTAGATGCTAACTAAACTAATGTCATTTCTGAACAGCTGCTTGGTAAAAGGATCTGATCTCAAATATGCCTTGGCAGACACCATTATCCAACATAGAGGGGAATTACAAAAGAGTCTGCAAAAGTTCTGCTGCAAACCTCCAAAGAAGATAATTATTTTTTTAATGAGCTAAACTTCTTGCATTTGGTTTAACTCTTGTCTGTTCTGGAAAAATCCCACTGAGCAAAAATTTCTTTGCAGAACCCAAGCTTATTACTTGCTTTGTTCCTCCTCAGCAAACAAAATGATTCCCATTCTTGAGCAGCTGAAGTGCTACAGAATTTAATGGTTCTTTCATAGAATAATTTTCCTTACATTAGTGCCTGAAAGTAGAGGTCTAGATCTTTGGTACCTGATACATAGCTATTTTTTAAATCAATCAGAGTTAAGTACTTCAGGAAAGTTCTGATTTTCTCTGATCACAGTTATGTTCAGTTCTTTTTCCTTACAACACAAACCCAGGCGTGGATGCTGCAGTTAAAAAGAAAAAAAGAACCACACAAAAAAACCTCCCACCAAACAGAAAACCACATCCAACATATATGTGACACAAAGGAGATAGGGTTCTTTTACAGATTTCCTGACTGTCATTAGGGCACGGATTCCCTGACCAGAAACATTTCTTCCACTAATTCAGAACAAGATAATTTTGTGAACTAGAGGCCCAAAAGTTTTTACATGTGTCAATGTTGATACATTTGAGATACAATCAGTATTGTCTAGCACTAGTTATTAAGCAAACTATAATATTGCAGTTAATCTCAAATTAATAATCAGGGGGTTAATCTCGTAAAAATTAAAGCATTTCTGTGCATGTCATCAACGAAGGTGCAGAAGTTTTGTACTTTATGTTCAAACAATCCTAGCAGACATGTTTAACACTTTGGAATTTCTGATAGACAAATGTAAAAGCTCAGCTTTATATGAACATTCCATAAAATTAGGTGTATATTAATACATGTGTATTTCACTAAAAGTTAATTGTATGGATTTGTCCATATACAGTGCAGAATCTAATTATTTTAGGCATTTAGAGCAGCATGGTTAAAGAGTACTTGTTTGATAGGCAGCAGTTTTAACGGTGTTGGGATGAGGTGACCAGAAGTCCAGGAAAGAAGCTGGTGGTGTCCTGAGTTGATGGTTTGAAGCCAGAGTAATGGTGATTCTGCAGGTGACAGGCAGGTTCCGTACAAAACATTCACCTTCCCAGCTCTCAGATGGTTTCTCCAAAGTGGAAGAAATTAAGAAACCTAGGAAGATTACACTTGCTGAGGTTTTAATTAAGCTGTTCAAGCTCAGTGTTTTCCATCCCCTTGTTCTGCCGAATCAAGTATCAGGTTATATCCTGGTTTGCTACCTGAACCTGTTTGTACAATAGCAGAGTACAGCTGAGCAGTGCCCATAACCTGCTCTGAGCAGTGAACTATGGAATGCATTTTCCTGTCACTTTATTCTGTTTGTTTGGTGCTTCTTAAGTGTTGAGGCTGAGAGTTAAACCTGTTGCTATTTCCAAATGTTAAGATATGTATACTTGGGTAATAATTTTGGCTTTCCTTACAGTCTTCATTCAGACTTGTTTTGGTTAACTGGCACATTCGCTGTCTTGCTATGCCTGTTTACTTCTGACACTTTAGCTCATGCAGGTTTGGGGGGGTTGTTATTGTTGTATGGGATGGTTTTGTTGTGGGGTTTTGGTTTTCATGGAGGTTTGGTTTGGGTTTGGTTTGGGTTTTTTGAACTCCTCTGTGTGCTGGAGCCAGTATTAGATGTAGTGCACTCAGAATGATTCCTGTTGATATCCTGAGATGAACCAAAGAACTCTTGTTTAGCTGTTTTGATTATTTATGCTATGCTTTTAGTGGTCACTGCTCACTGTCTGTGTCCATTTGGACTGTTGGGAAATATTCTGGGGGAATTTCAGTGTAATGACATAGATCTGCTCTGTGCACTGCTGAGCAATCCTTCCATGGTTGGTTGCAGGTGTTGGGGAGCAAACTTTACCTTCCAGTCCTTTTTTTTTTCCCCAAGTAGCTGGTCGTACTAGCAACTGAAGTCTTTTCCAATAAGTAAATAATAGTATAAACCATTAATTGAAAATCAAATATGCTTCTTTTCTAGCTTCCACAGGTGTTTTACAGAATAATCTCTTACTGTGTCTTTCACCAGCTTGTAAAGAGTTAAAGTTGTCTAGTTGCTTTCAAATTGTAGACAACGGGTATGAATTTTAGAAGTCTTGAGATACACTAATGGACTTAAGGATGATTGTTTGCTTGATCAGTCTCCAAGACATGGCCCCATTAAACTTCTTTTTACTTCTTACTGTGAGCACAGTGATAATTCTTCTAATACTTGATGAGATTTAGAAATCTGAGATTGTCACTGTAAATGTAGTCATGCTACTAATATTCAGGATTATAATTAAACTTGCTCAGGCACAGAGTTGGTGAATGGATAGATAAGACAGATAACATATGTATATATAGGTACTTTGGGGGATGAGGGAAGCTTAATCAAGGAAAGGACTGCAGAAGGAAATTAATCTGGCAGTGCTTTTCCACTAATATCAGTGTGACTTACAGAGCACAGCAGTGTAATAAAATTAATACCTTAAGTGACTGCTTTGAGGTGTGATGCCCAGCAAGCTATTGGAAGATATTAAAGTGCCATCCTTGGTTGTAGAGATGCCAGTCCTGCAGTTCCTTGTGAGAGACTGACGCTCCAGCTAAATCAGTAGTCCATGAGCTGTTCAGGGCACAGCCTGCCTTTATCTCCTGTTACCATTGCAGTGCCGTGTTTGTCTCTGCTGTTTTGCACGCAGCAGTTAACTGTTTTAAAAACTGTGAGAAGCAGAATTCTTGTCTGGGAGGGATGTCCTACTCTCTTGTAAAATCACATGTAAGAATATAGCAAGTTGTTTTGTTTCTCTTTCTCTTTACTTCAGGCTGTTGAAAATCTCTGCTCCTACAAGATCTCTGCAAATTTGTACAAACAATTGAGGCAGATCTGTGAAGACCACATTAAAGCACAAATTCACCAATTCAGAGAATATCCTTTTCTTAGCTGTTATAAGCCAAAATTGTTTTACCTGCAAGTATATTGCAATGGATTTCTTTGACTAGTTCATGACATTAGGCTGTGGTAATCTGAATTACTAGGTTTTGTGTAATTGGTTTTGCTTTTATTTTTTGTGGGACCTAGGAGAACACTACTTGTTCCTTTATTTCTGTAACTATTGAAAAGTTTCTGAGAAAGTTTCACTGGTATTTGTGAAGCACTTTGACATCTCACAGAAGCTTGTGTTGGATTTGCAGCAAGGCCTAAGAGAAGCCTTTATTGGCTGTATCATGTCAGGCTTTTTATATTGAACTTGCCAAGCTTAGATAAAGTGAAAAGTCTTCCAACAAGTAGCTGTTGGGTGGTTTTTTTGAAAAGTAATAGTGGTCTGGCAGCATTTCAGCTTCTGAGGATCAAAATGTTTTATTTTCAGAAGTTTGGAGTTGCATCAGGTTGACGTCTTGTTAAGTGGATGCTAATTAGTGCCAGAACTACACAGTGAGCAGAATAAAAGATAAATTGGAAGGATAGAATTTATTTCTTAAGGTTAATTCTTAGCATGAGCTGAAATTAGAGTGTAGTAGTGAGCTTTTACATGTATTGGGTATTGTTGGTTTTTGAGGTATAGGGATATGTATGTTCCATTCTCCAGGGATGGGGGATTAAACAAAATATTCAAAACTATTTAGATATTTTTTTAAATTTGTTCAGATAATTTTGATTTCTCATTACTAACAAAAAGACCCTCATTAAAAAATTGTTGTAAGAAATTAACTGGTTCTTTCTGAGAGTAGGTGATTTTGTTATGCTGTCTATTAAGTGTCTCTGAAAAATAATAAAGTTAGTTCATTTCATTGCTTACACCATCTATTAATCATGATTTTCTTAATGATTTCTTCATGGATTCATTGGATAGTGTCCTTTTTCTAAAGAAAATAGACAAATGTTGGCAAGATCACTGCAGACAAATGGTAAGTTTATCTTTTTAAGGAAAACCATTTGCTTTGTCAGCCTGTTTTGCTTAACTTTGTTCCTTTTCAAGCTTCTGAAATGTCTTAAATTTATGTAAGGTTTCTTTGTGATATACAGCTGTATCTAATTTGTTAGAAATCAAGTCTTGAAAATACTTTACTATAGTGTGTTTCTTGGCATATGGGTCTGATCTTGAGCACACACACGCCTAACTCCTCATTGTCAGTTTTAAGCAAACCTTTCTGTTCATACCTATTTTTAAAGGAGTTGTTCTATTACACAGAAATATGCAAAGTGTCACATTGATCACCTTGCAGGGATTGGCAGAAGATGTTAAATAAATCAGCAGTGTCCAAGAAAGCACTGCCTGAAACCGATGGGTGGGATTTCTTGTTGTTGTAGAGCACAATTTGTGTTGCTCTTCAGTTTTAAGACTGAAATGATTGTGTCTTTTTTATTCCTTCCCGTGACAGATTATGATTAGAAGTATCTTTCTGTTCTTGGATCGAACTTACGTACTTCAGAATTCAATGTTGCCATCCATTTGGTAAGGGCACAAAGAATTAAATTTTTGGGGGGGTGCAGAAATAAAATTTCTTGGAGGTGTATTTTACCTGTTGCATATATCTTGCTGATTTTAAGATGGATTCTTTTAATATAACCTCCTAGTGACCTGTAAATTACATGGTGAATGTACAAGCGCTTGTTTCAAAGGAAGATTTTTAATTTATTTGCCATAAATTATAGGCTTGTTCTGGAATAGCTATGATCCCAAATTTCAGTGAAGTAGCTATCAGCCTCCAGTCTGCACAGTTAAAGGAAGGGGTCTGGTCAACAACTGAAGTACAAGAGTTTAGAGTGCCTAGTAACAGCCTTAGCAGGCACAGTATTTCAAGTTCTGTAATTCTTGAAGGAAAGGGTTACTTAAAAGCAAAATACGCTTTTTTGGACTTCAGCTTCTGCTCCTTGTATTATTAATAATTAGTATGTGCCCTATTGTTCTTTGGGACCTGAATTACTTTGGAAGAGACTGATGGAGGGTCCTGACTTTTCTTAAGAGTGACCATACCCATGGTTTCAAATTCATGAAAGGTTTTAACTGGGACGGTCATTGCAGAGATCCTTGTCTGTCACATCACTGAGTTCTTCTAAGCTGTGCCTAAGAATTAAAGATTAGTAAGTGATAGACAAAAAAGGAATATTGTCCATCACCATAACCATGGAATTGGAATCCAGGATGATATTTTTCTTTTCTTGTGAAGGCTGGTGTTCCAACATCCTGTCAACTAACTGAAAAATAAAGATACTGCAAAAGTTACATGGTTGTTTAGGAAAAAATATCTGCATTGATGTTTAAAATGTGTAGCTTCATGTTAGTTTAGTGTTATGGTTTATTTTAGTGCTTGTGTATTTGTTTATCTTGAGTGATTTGGAGGCAGAGGTATGAGGAATTGGAAGAATGCTGGTTTTGGCATCTTTATTAGATCTAGATCATGTTTTAATAAGAGATATCTGGGATTTATTCTTAAACAATTTATTGAGTAGTCTTTGCTTTCTGTTTAGGGATATGGGACTAGAATTGTTCAGAACTCATATAATTAGTGATCAGAAGGTTCAGAATAAAACTATTGATGGCATTCTTCTGCTGATCGAGAGGGAAAGAAATGGTGAGGCTATTGACAGGAGTTTGCTGCGCAGCCTTCTGAGCATGCTTTCTGACTTGCAGGTGAGTAAACTTGCACCTTTAAACCACTAAACAACTCGAATTCTTACTTAGTGCTCAGTAAGCTTTACCCTGAATTGCTGTCATGTTGTTTCCCCAGATTTATCAGGACTCTTTCGAACATAGATTCTTGGAAGAGACTAATCGCCTGTATGCCGCAGAGGGACAGAGGCTTATGCAGGAACGAGAGGTATTTTGCATGTTTAACAATGTTTGTTGTGCCTAGTGTCAAAGCATGTGCCAGGGAGTAGAAACACTCTTCTGCCTTAGACAGTGTACAAGGCAGTAATGTGACCTTTGTTTTATGGTATTCTGAAAAAGGAAATGCACATGCAGTTGCCTTCAGTCACAGTGCTAATGATTTTTACTTAAAACTGGAGCTGCTAGTTCTGTCAGACCAGTACTATCCATCTTCTTCCCTTCTTGTTGTTTGTTTTTTAAACACGAAAAACTACTCTGGCATTTTCAGGTTCCAGAATATCTTCACCATGTCAATAAGCGCTTGGAAGAAGAAGCAGACAGAATAATCACTTACTTAGACCAGAGCACACAGTAAGTGCAATCTCTCTTTGCCTGGTGGTATGAGCTCTTTGGCTCCTCCTCTGCTGATGGCCATTTAAGCAGCTGCAGTTTATTTCTGTTGCTGACTGACCATCAAATGCTTTTTACTTCCCACAGTTCCATGTTTACAATGAAACACTGTCTTGGCTCACACAGCTAGTAGCCTTTTCTTCTAAGTCACTGTTATTTTGGCATAAATGTTGTTAAGTATTTGCTTGAAGAAAAATAGGCTGCCACTCCCAGCCCAGATGTCTCTTTCCTGCTGCAATGTAATTAGTCAACTGTTCTCCTACCTAAAAAAGATAAGACTCAGCATAGAAAATTCTAAAGCTAAAGCATCTGAATATTTGCAAAAAATATTTGCATATGGAGAGTGGGAAATTATTGAATAATGTCATTCTTCAATCTTTTCTACTTAGTGGCAGGATTTCCTCCAACACAGTCAGGGGGAGGTCTTCTAACATAAAGCTTACAGCAGTTGTATCTGGGAGAAAATGTAGGTCACTGATACCAAGACCTTTCTGAGAGAGCAGTGTTTTATTGCTATTTTCACACTTTTTGATTTTCTTCCTTTTAGCATTAAAAGCATTTAGCTTGTTTAGTGGCTTCCTTGTTCCATGCCAGTATTAGTGGCTGATTCCCTGTATTGTTTCGATACCTCTTGACTTAAGCTCTGTTTTTGTTTTCCCGTGGTTTATCTCCCAAGACTGAATGGCCTTCCAAACACAGTGTTAGGCATATTATTTGAGGAATTCTCCCCAACTTCTTCACTGATGGAATCATTGTCCAGCTGCCTACAGGTCATGTACAATGGGCTTATTGTATAAATTAAAATCATCAGTCAGCAAACAGAAAAAAAGATTGTTTACTGGGGAGAAAAAGGATAAATATGTGTATAATCATTTTAGGTGTTTGGCCACAGATAATTAGAGCACTCCCAATGACAATGTAATGAACATAATCTCAAAAGAAGGATTTAAAACTGTCAGTTATGGAAGAAGGAAAAGTAATTCTAAACATTTCTTCTGCAGGAAGCCACTAATTGCTACTGTAGAAAAGCAACTTCTAGGTGAACATTTAACAGCCATTCTTCAGAAAGGTAATCTTTCTTCTTTATAGAAATGTTTCTAATTACTGCTTCGGGGCTTTCAGTTCCTGTGCTGAAAGAAAACTATGGATTCAGGTGCTGGGGGAGGACAAGCTACACCATTCTTTAGCTCCCTTTGCTCCTCAATTCTCAAAACAGCACTGACTGTTCTCCTTGTTGGAGATAAGGGGACACTAAGCTGTCTTCTGATACAAAGCAAAGCAAAAGGAAAATTGGCACAGAAGACTCAAGTTCAGTGCGTTAAGTGGCATTTTGAAGACTTGGAGGTAAAGAAAGGAGTACACTTTGAATTATAGCTGATGTAACAGAAAAGAGAGATACTGAATACTTGCTGCTGACAAAAAACAACTTATTTTAAAAATGTAGTATAATTTGAGCTATGGAATACATTGCCTCAGTTCTACAATAGTCTCTGTGGAGTAAAGTGACCCTCTGTTGATCTCAGAGATAATCTGGAAATAGAAGTGAAGGGTGCAGCAAGAGTTGAATAATAAAACAATCAAGTCTTTAGTAGCCAGATCCTTAATGAAACAGGTATGTGGGCATCTTCCTGCACATCTGTAACCAATTCTTCATTGAGGGGAGTATTCACCTTTACCCATCTGCTTTCTCAGAACCTTGGTGTAGAGCATCAGGGCTTCTCCGGAAAGTTAAGAAGTGAATGGTGAAAATATTTCTTGAATCTGCTTGCCTTCAAGCATCTCTAAAATTTATTTTACAGCTGGAGTTGAGACTCAGAGCTGTTTTGCCAAGGAACTTTTCTTACAGATCAGTGCAGTGTAAACTTTTCAAATCTTTAGGGAATAGTAAAGCAAAAGTAAGCGAAGATCTTGTGATAAGGTTGTTGTGTGAAGTACATGTAGCCTAAGTGCAATAAAATCATTTGCAATAATAAGGTTTTTAAAGTTTCAGCCAGATACTGTGTTTCATTGTTAAAATAGGTACTTTAAAATAAAGTACAAACCCAACAAACACCTAATGGTGTTTGATAAAAGGGTTTATCAAACCATTGGTTTGATAAATCGTTTTTATCTAATGGTTTGATTAAAAAATACTCGTTTTGAAGAGGCCTCATTGTAGTTATAAGCTGGGCTTTCTGTGGTTTTAATTTCTATTGAAATTTCCGCATTTGCAGGTCTAAATCACCTTCTTGATGAAAACCGAATTCAAGACCTGTCTCTTCTGTATCAGTTATTCAGTCGTGTGAGAGGTGGAGTACAGGTTCTCTTGCAGCACTGGATTGAATACATAAAGGTATTGTTCCTAGTATACATAAGTACTTGAGTAATCCCTGTAAACTATTGTATTTTTCTAAAAATTGAAGGTATTTGCTTATAAATGTGTATTTAATAGACAGCTTTTGAAACATCCCGGGAAAGGTACAGTGACTGTTCTAGCTGTATTGAAGAAAACATTGAACATTCAGTTGAGTTACTGAATTCCAAATAAATTGGGATTTTATAATCTTGTTTGTGGTATTTCATCAGTAGTTATTTTGGTAATGGCAGAATGTTTGTCTTCTTCCTAATAAAATTTCATGTGAGAATGAGTGGTAGTTTAAGTTACCAACCAGTTGAAGTTCAAAAAGCACTTGAATATCACTTAGGATGATTCATTTTATTTCTCAGGGAAAATGTCACAGAAAATATGGTTGTCGTGAAGGAAGGCTTTGGAATGGCAGAGGAGTACTATTAAATAAAACTGAATTTAGTGGGAGCATTAGCTGTGTAAGACCTGAGGATATAGATGATCAAAATGGGTGTGTTGATTTTGTCATGCAAAATTTTATTTCTTTAGACAGAAGTTCTGAATCCATTCACTTTTTCATTTGTTGTTTTTGAACCAATATGCAAGGCCTAGGGATGATTATATAGTAGATACTTCGTAATACAGTAATACATCATAAAGTAATACTTTCGGTGTTACTGGAGCTAATACGAGTACCAGAAACAGCACATTACAAAGCTAACTTAAGATTTTAGAAGTTAGTAATTTGTAATTTAAATTATTTATTCAGACTCATTGAAAGATGTGTTTTATTTTGCAGGCATTTGGTAGCACCATAGTAATTAATCCTGAAAAAGACAAAACCATGGTCCAAGAACTTCTTGATTTTAAAGACAAAGTTGACCATATTATTGATGTTTGCTTTCTCAAGAATGAGAAGTTTGTAAATGCCATGAAAGAAGCCTTTGAAACATTCATTAACAAAAGACCAAATAAGCCAGCTGAACTCATAGGTATTTTTCTTCAATTTCTTTCATGTGAGAATTTGGGTGCTGAGTTGCTGATGCACTTACAGATGGGATATGCTGGAATTGCGTGTTAATACATGCTCAGTGCACATCAGACTGGGGATCTGCCATACCACCTGGTGCAAGGGAATTGTTTGGGAGGGTAGCATCAAACATTAAAAGCAAGCTGTTCATCATTTCACTGGCTAGGCTATAGAAAAGTGCAGAACATCAGAATTTGGGCATTCCAGCAATTGGCTGGTGTCCAGATCTGAGAGTACTGCTAATAATTAGATTTTTTCTAATCTAGAATCTTACATAACTGTGCCAGCAGCACAGAGCTGTTAGGGGTTTAATATGAGAAAGGGAAGAGAGCTGAGGATGCACTGAACCTCTCATCCTGTGGGGACAGTCTCTGGTTTGCAAAGAACATTATTTACAGATATGTGCATTATGTGCCTGGTACTCTGCACTTTTGAATCGTTTCCCCACAGTGAATAACCCCTGCTTTGTGACTGGTTATGCTGTTAGGCTTGTGGAGTGGTACCTTCTCCCCTCCTTTCCTTGCATTAGTTCCCTAACTGTAATGTGCTTATCAGCCCATTTGAAATTAAACAATCTACTTTGATTGAAACTGGAAATTAAAACATAATGATATGCTAAAGCAATTCAGCAGTATAATCAACACATTTAAATAACTGATTTACATATTTTTCTTCTGATCTTTTTGCTTCTATTACAGCCATGTCAGTCTGCAACAGCAATGACTTTACTTCGAGATCATAACATAAAGCAAGATTTTTTTTCAAAGGCAAAATGTTTTAACATTGTGTATGATAATAAAGTTAAGATGCAGTCATTGCTTATCTGAAAAACGATACTAGGCTATAATTTTTTTATAACTGCATAGCCTCTATGAAAATATATCAGGGTAGATGTCATGAGGCTGATAGAAAGTGATTCCAGGATCCTTTACATTTTCAATGTTTCATAATATTAGATTTAGAGATTGTTGTTTCACTGTGATATTAAGCATGTGCTAAACTCTGTTCTTCAACACTCTTTTAGCTAAATATGTAGATTCAAAGCTTCGTGCAGGCAACAAGGAGGCTACTGATGAAGAACTTGAAAAAATGCTGGATAAAATTATGATCATATTTAGATTCATATATGGTAAGTATTGGGGGATTTTTTTTGTGGGGATACAGTTGTTTAAAGTAACATAAAGGTACTTCAAAATGATTTTTGCGGTCTTGTTACAATTTCGGGTGGTTTTTCTCTGTGGATGTGGTTTGTTGGTGTAGTGCTGTTTAACTACTTTGTCTATCAAATTGCAAAAACCTATGGAAAGCTTCATATGAAGACCCTTTTTGCTTTTCTGAGCTTTGAATTTGGTCTCTTGTAGGTGATGTTTGTTTAAAACCAGCAGTGCTTTGTGATCACTTTCAAATCTCATCTCTTACAGGAAAAGATGTCTTTGAGGCCTTCTATAAAAAAGATCTAGCAAAGAGACTATTAGTTGGGAAGAGTGCATCAGTAGATGCTGAAAAATCTATGCTTTCCAAACTCAAACACGGTAAATACCTAATCTGTCTATCTAATCTTATCTTTCTACCTGTCATTTCTACCTATCATTTCTATCCATCAGCTTTCTTGTAAAAGTAATTGTTTTAACAGGCCTTCACAGAAGCACTGTTGGTATTTCCCCTTTCCATGAGGGCAGAAGCCTCTGTGCAGGTCCTGAATGACTGGTGGGTTTTGAGGAGATTCATTTGCTTTCAGTTTTGTAATTATAACAGGAAAAGTCAAAACCCAGGAACCTAAAGGGCACGGTATATCTTGGCCTGTGGGATAGAGTTGAGGTTCCCTGCTGAGCAAATCAGTGATGTGCTCAGAGAACTTAAAGATGACTTGAAATCATTATTCACCATCTAATTGTTCTCTAGTGTGGTCTTCATTGTTTCATTGGATGGAGCCTTTGGGTAGTAAGGGTAAGATTTTGAGCTTGATCTTGTTCTTCCATCAGGAGACAGTTTGAAGGGCAGCTAATAGAGATTAGAATTGTCATCTGAGTGATGGGTCGCCACCGTAGTCAAAGGATGAACAGTCAGGTCCATGTGGAAGAACAACTGGGTTGCAAAATAGCTACCACATTAAAACATTTTCCTCTTTCTTGTTTGTAACCTTATTCTGTGCCTTAATTAGAATCCAGGTCTTTATGTAAGAAAATATGCTGGAAACAGTCATCTTGCTTAAAAGTACACTCTGACACTTAGAATAACGACTCTGAGGTGTTGAAAATAAACAGATTAATTTCTAATATTTACCTTTTCTCTTTTATAGAATGTGGAGCTGCTTTCACCAGCAAACTTGAAGGAATGTTTAAAGATATGGAGCTTTCAAAAGACATAATGATACAATTCAAACAGGTACTGAAGGAAAGCCTGCTGTCTGTCCTGTCTGTACTTTTGAAAATTTTACTGAATTTACTGAATTTATTAAAGGTTTTTCCTGAGCAACACAGCAAAAAAAAAAAAACTGAGACAAGCTTCTTCAAACAAACAAATCATCACTCATGGCAATAAGAGAATTGTAAACCTACAAAACATTTTAACACCACTGTATTCTGATGCCTGGCTTTGAAGTTTTTGCACATTTAGTTCTGGTGATTTTGTAGTGTTTTGATTACAAACAATTTTTAATATTCTTTCCTCCATTCACACTTAATTAGATAGATCTTCACCTCAGCCTGCTAAAACACTACATTTGTTGTTTGCGTCCTGTGTGGAAGTGCCTTTTGAACTTTAGAAAAGTGCTTGTTCTTATCTTAATTTTCTTGTTGTGTGACTTGCAGTTTATACAACAAACACATCATGTGCGTACTTGTCTTCTCTGGTCTTGCAATGCCTGTTCTAACTGCAGTTCTACTGAAATATGTGTAATAAACATAGATTTGTTTCAATTTATTTTGTTTCTCTTTGCAGTATATGCAAAATCAGAATGTCCCTGGCAACATTGAGCTAACAGTGAATATTCTGACTATGGGTTATTGGCCAACCTATGTGCCTATGGAGGTCCACCTGCCCCCAGAGGTAATGAACATCATGGGTTATACAAGTATTGGCCTGTCAGAAATGTATCTTGGGATCCACTGACACTTGGTTTTCAATATGCATGGAGAAGGAAATGCAGACCTATCCTTTTAAAATGAAATTTGTTTTCCTTCAATTCCCTTTATCGTTCTAAGCCTTGATCTAAGGCTTAATTGGTTGTGGAGGAGGGAAGGATGCTTTTAAAGTAGAAATTGTGTTTTAGTGTTTTGGGATTTTTCTTTCTTTAGATGGTAAAACTGCAGGAGATTTTCAAGACCTTTTATTTAGGAAAACACAGTGGTAGGAAACTTCAGTGGCAGTCAACACTAGGACACTGTGTACTAAAAGCAGAATTCAAAGAGGTGAGTCTATTGTTTCTATTACTCCTGTTCTTCTGTTGATTCCAAGGCTGTACCTCAGGGATATATGGGGAAAACTTAACACTGTTTTTCCCCTTTCTTAAAATTACTTTTAACCTCCTGCTATCTTTTCCAGAGTTGGTAGTTTCTGAAACAGATGTGTTGATGTCTAAAAACATACACTCAATTTCTGTGTTGGTGGGGAAAGAAAAGCCTGTTGGGGAAAATATCCATTGACTTTAGTTCCAGATTAAAAGTGGCCCTCATTTTTATAATGGGGAGGAAAAAAAGAAGGGGGCCATGTTCCTTCAATGGCCTTATTTCATCTGGTAACACTAAGTATCTTCACAATATGCTTCTCACTACTGAAATAAAGAAAAATTCTGGATTGTACAAGAATACAACTGTTTTAAAAGGGTTATTCCCCTTCAGCATTTCTTCATTGACACAAAATTTTCTCATGAATTAGGAATCCTTACCACTTTCATTTTCAGAAAAATTTAATGTTAAAATAGGTATTGTGAAACTTGATTGTTTCAGAGATTCTATGGTTCCTTATACTGTGTTCCTTAAATTAATGTTTGTGTTAGATTTTGACTTAAAGGTTTTCCAGATTGTAATTTTAAGCACTCAGTGCTTTGAGACTTGTCTGGACTCATCTGATGCATATCTTGGGTGAGTTTTGTCACTGAGTGGAATAGTCCAGGCTTGTGGCCTCAAGCTTGTGCTGCATTCATAATATAAACAAGTGACTAGTAACGTCTATTCTTCCATATTCTCAAGTGAATAAAATAACACTTAGTGAAATAACTAACATGCAAGAGTTACTTGTTTCTCACGTTTCCCTCATTCCTTTCCCACCACCGCCCAGAAAAAACAGCCTGGTGATGTCTGTTTATTTCCCTTGTGACAGGGAAAAAAAGAACTTCAGGTCTCCTTGTTCCAGACACTGGTGCTGCTCATGTTTAATGAAGGAGAGGAGTTCAGTTTAGAGGAGATAAAGCAAGCCACTGGGATAGGTTGGTATTGAAAACAACTGAGTACTTCCAAGCGTTCTTACTAAAAAAACCTAAACAACTTGTTTCTGCTTTAGAGGATGGAGAGCTGAGAAGGACACTTCAATCTCTGGCTTGTGGCAAAGCCAGAGTACTGACTAAAAGCCCCAAAGGCAAAGATGTCGAAGATGGTGATAAATTCACATGTAATGATGATTTCAGACATAAGCTCTTCAGGATAAAAATCAACCAAATTCAGATGAAAGAAACGGTATATATTTTTTTTTAGTCCTCTGGGGTTTAGATCTTTGGGTTAAGAACCTTGTTGCCTGCCCTTTATAAACTTCTTTCCTCCTGTTGTCATGCACATACTGCTATCTCTGTCAGAGTTACACATGAAGTTCAGATGACAGCACGTACCGAACAGTGGTGATTTAAATGTGTGCCTCTGTACTAAGACACCAGTGATGCTGGATGTCTCTAAGTAAGGTTAAGAGACCTTCCAATTATGAAATGCTCTTTTTGTCCTTTATCATTCCATGCGGCTTTACTGACTGTTTGTGAACATGGCAAATTCACTGTGGACTTGTTTCTCTGACAGCCATCCAATATAAAATCTGTGCAAAGGTTTTAATTCTTTGTACACATGTGTACTTCAATAGACAATCAGTCTTCATATTTGTAAAGGCTTTGTGTCAGATATTTGACAACTGTCTTACACTGAGAATTGTCTTGGAGACAGAAAGAATTGTTTTGACAGTGCTAGTATTCTCATTAAAACTTTTCTAAATGGGTCCTTCAGGTGGAGGAACAGGCAAGCACTACAGAGAGAGTGTTCCAGGACCGGCAGTACCAGATCGACGCCGCCATTGTGCGGATCATGAAGATGCGCAAGACACTGAGTCATAACCTGCTCGTGTCAGAGGTCTACAACCAGCTGAAATTCCCAGTCAAGGTGGTGTACTGTTCTTTCTACTTCTAAAATCTTATTAGTAGTTTTTATCTTTCCTGGCCTGCCCCCCTCTTTCCTAGTGTTTCTGTCTAAAGTATGCATCTTTTTAGTATTGGAAAGGGCAAATACTCCCTTTCAGGAATCTTTAAAGTGCCACTTGTTCCTAAAACGTATTTCCAAAGGATTTCAGCCCTGGAGTTTGTTAGCAGTAAGGGAGCAGCTGGCTCTCTTTGTATGCTGCTGTTCCACTGTTTGCCGTGTTCTTTCAAGGCATTCTTGGGCAAAGGAGAAAATGCTTCAGATCTCAAAACCAATTCTGTATTACAACCTTAACTTGGTGGATACTTTTGAAGTACAGTGTTTTTCCTAGATGGATTATACTGGCTAATGTATATATACATATATAATAATAAAATATTGGTGAATGTCTCAAAGCTGCAGAAGCCCACAGTTGCAATATAAAATGACTGGCTTATTGTTTACAAATGGAAATGTGTTTTCAAACAGACAGTGAGGTATTGTTGGAATTCAAATATGTGGTGCTTTCTATCAATGGAAATGTAAAATAAGAAATCCTGCTATTTCATTCCACTGTATTACCGTCTTGAGTGCCTGCACGTCTGTCAGTATTGTGTAAACTGCAGTTGGGCTTCGTAAGATTATAGCAGATTATTTAAATAATCTCCCTCACTTGTCATCGTGGCACATTTTTATAAAGTTCCTCACCCAACAAAATCATGGGGCACCCAAACTATTGCAAAACTCATTTGCTTTAAGAGGAAATGAAACTTGTATCATCTTTTACTGGCTAAAAGTCAGAAATAGAAACACTTTGGTACACAAAGTACCAAATGGTGCACAAACTGCACTTCTTTAGAGTTCAGTTCAAACAGCAGCACATATCTTTCCTTTCTGTAAAAATCTGTTTAGCTGCAGGTGATGAGCTAACTTTGTAACTTTCTCTTCTGTCAGTTACACACTGCAGACTTTAGAAGCTCTGATACTTTAAAGGATTTTTTTTTAAACTGGGATTTCTGTTTCCTCAGCCATCTCGAACAATCCAGATATTTGGCTCAAGTGGAAAAAAAGAACTAAGAAGCATTGACTGCAAAGTAATAATGCTGACATATGCTTTATTTTACAGCCTGCTGACCTTAAGAAGAGAATAGAATCCTTGATTGACAGGGACTACATGGAAAGAGATAAAGAAAACCCGAATCAGTACAACTATATTGCATAAACATATGTTGGCCTTTGTTTTACTGCACACTTGGTGTCCTACACAGTTGCCAGTGGATAAACTAGCCTGTTGATCCCGTTAATTGACTTTTTATACTACCGATGATTGAATTAAAGCAGTGTAATGGGAAAGTATAGTAGAGTGGACTTCTTTCAGTGGTTAACATGCCCATTTAAAGAGTACTATTTACATTTTAAGAAGAATGCTGTTGAACTCTTTGCATGTTATTTAGTAAGATGTGCAGAAAGCTGAAAGAAAGTACCTGGTCTTTCTGATTCCATTTGTCTCTGGGTCTGAAGAGAAGTCCCTTGATATATGACAGGTATCTTTCACATTTTTAAATGGAAACAGAAGAGTTTAATATAAGAAAATAGCCTTTAAAATGCTTAAACTGCATGCAAACTTTTCATTTACTGTACAGAGTGCATTTCAGCTATACATACCATTGGTTTGGTTGATGCCCACACTTGGATTTTTTTCTCTTAAGGAGGTAAAATGGGGAGTAAGCCAAGCTATGCTTATTGCTGACCTAATGGAAAATATTCTTGGTTGCAGTTAAGACAAAATGGTGCCAATATAAAACGATGTATAAAGTTTGCAGTGTGGGCATATATTCTGTATATACAAACACCATTCTTAAATAACTGCTACAACAAAACAAGTTCAGATTAGATTTATATGGCTTGCCTGTGAGAATTGATGTTCACCTTTGGGACTTTTAAGCATAAAACAGCCATAAGGGAAGAAGTGACAGTTTTTACTAGTTATGGGTAGGAGGCCTTCACCTCTTGGCAGCAATACTCTAGAATAAAGAGAATCTTTTAACAGATGAAAAGCCACACTGTTACTGTGGTAAAGCTGTAAGAACAAAAATTGCAAATGGATTTTAATACTTGTTTTGCTTTGCAACATTCTAAACTTGAACTGACCTCAAGGTTTAGACAGGGCAGCTCTTCTATGACTGCCCTGCTTTGGATTGCTTTAACTTAAAGCTTTAAGAACTCAGCCCTAGAGCCTAGCAGGCCTCCTAGAACCCAGAAGCCTACCTCTCATATAGTAAGTTAAGTATTGCTACAAGGCATCTAAAATATATTTTCTTAGATGACCAGAGAGCATTCTTTGCATCTTTATAAGACATGGGAGAGTAAGTCACTTGAATGTAGAGCTTTGTTTCAACAAAATACACTTTTTATTGCTTATAGCAGCATGTGCCAGGAATATATGAAAAAAAAAAAGGTGTCAGCAGAAAAGGAACTCCTCCACATACCAGTTCTTCCTTACCCAGCCAGGCTTTAGACCTATGATCAACTGTGTTGCAGAGCACAATGAAAAACCTCATCCTCTTTCAGGCACTGATAGTCCTGAAGAATACCAGATATCTCTTGAAAGCAAGATGTTACTTTTGTTTAATGGCAGTGTAACTTAGCTCTCTATGACCTATAACTTCTATCACTGTGATCCCACATTCAGGGGTGCGCATGTGTGAGAGTGTGTGTGTGTTTTCTATCTGACACATCCCATCCTTAGTGGTTTTTTTAATCTAGTTTAATTCCATATATTCTCCAGCCATGCTTTCTCTCAGGCTCTTTTGTATGCAGTCCTCAGCTTACAGATGAAACAAATGTGGGGTTTTTCCTACTAAACTATTTGCAGTCACCCTCAACTAGCCGACATACAGCTCTTTGTGATCTGCAGAACATCTGCCTTGCCCTTGACACAGTGGTTATTGCAGCATAACCACTGGTAGACATCCAGCGCCACCCCTGCCTCTGTGAGACAAATACTGACAGTGGAGTTATATGGTAAGAACCTCGAAGACTCCTGCAAATCTTCAAGTATTAGTTCAAATAGAGATCCACTGGAGAGGAAAGAATGTCCCCCACCATAAAAAAACCCCTTCTGTGTTTCACATTCAGTGTTCCTTCTCTTGTATGTGTTTTGTGTCTTCAGCCAATAAGAGATTCCTTTTAAAGAGAGTTGGAGAAGAAGCATGAGACTCTTTGGGAGACAGGGGCTGATGTGTTGAGCTGGTTCCATTCAGTCTGTTGTAGTATATAAATTGACACCACTACATGTGTGAACACCTGTTGTGGTAAAACCCTTCCTCCTTACACAAGTGTCACATTCAGTCAAACAAACCGCAAAGGACTGTAGGTTTATTTCATTTTTATCCTATTTCAGCAATTTTAATGCAGAAAATATTATACAGAAAATGTCCTCAAATCTCATCAGAACTCACAATCTGAGGCAGACCCTAAGCGCAATCCAGTTAAAGCAACCCAAAGAATGGACTTTGAGAACCCTGGCTTAACCAGGAGGGGATGAGCGAGGGGAGGGGAGGGGAGAAGGCTTCTCCTTGTAGCTTCATGGGTTTTCCCCAAGAACTTTTTCATCTCCTCTGCTAAGGTCTTGCTCATTCCTGGTTAATGACAAAGCTGCAGCCAAGATTTGTCATCATACAACTCCGCGAATTCTTGCTGGGATCATGTGCCTGCTTATTGAGCCATATATATCTCTCTAAGAAAAAAATGAAATGGGCTTGGACCACAGTTCATCTGGCTAGAACACAGCTTGTCTTTTTGGCCACACATTTTTAATCTTGACTCTTGCATGCAGTTTATAGCACCTTGTTCATAAGAAATTGCAGTTTATTCTTAGAAATATATATTTTAGGTTTTTTAATCTTTATACCCATAAATGGACTATTTTTTTGTCTTGGCTGGTTTCAAAAGTGACCATTTTGTTTAAATGCTGTAATTGCAAATGTGTTGTAAACGTTTTGTTCTATAGTTTACACAAAGGTGCCAAAGTAAATAGTTAATTTAAAAAAAAAAAACCCTAGCAAATTGTTAAGTTGCTTTTAGCTATTCTTCATATTTTGATCTCTGCTTCTTTTTTTTTCTTTTTTTTGTCAGCCTTTCATTTTTTCCTAAACATATCATTTTCCCTTATGCTTTCTTTTAAAACAAAAAAAAAGTACATCTAAGAAATGTTTTAATACCACTTTTTTTTAGTGCTCTCATGTAGTAGGAAGAATATTTTCTTTGAAATGTTACACTAAAATTGTAAGAGTACAGCAGCATTCAAAAATGTAATATACTTTTTGTATAACAGTCTTGAGAGTGTGTCTGGAGTGGTGGGGGGGTGGGAAACTAACCCTGTTACTTTTCAGAAGCCTCTTCCCTCAGCTACCAGAATATGAAAGTGTGCTTTTTCACAGCATCAAAAACTTATAGTTTATGCAGACTTGCAAACAGGGCATGTATCACCATTGCATCCTTCGATGCAAAAAGCAGCAAAACCTTTTTTATGTTTCATAAGTCTGATATGGGTACAGAGAGTCTTTCTTAAGTTGGTAAATAATGTAAATACATGTCCTTTCAGAGAGTGAGTCTGTTATCTAGGTATTTTGTGTCATTTAATAAATATTAAACAGTTTTGTGTTGATAAACTCTTGTGTGTAAAATGCCTTCTTACTCCAAGTTCTGTATGTTGGGCTTACTAATGTTTATGGCTTCTTTAAATTCTTTAGCTTGTGCTTTGATAGCAAAATACTTGTTTGCTACTTAAATATAATAAGTAGTTCCTTATTCATTCAGTCATTAAAATCCCTTGAGTTTTCTAAGTGGCTTCCATTCCTGAATTTTTATTATTTGGGGTTTTTTGCTAAGTTTTCTATGGAACCATAGAAGGGGAAGGAATTAAGCATCCTCATAGACTCTGAAATGGGATTAGAATTTGTACAAGTGGCAGAAATACAAAAATACCAGATGTGGTGGCTTGTTGCTCCTGAAGGAGGCACTTCCCCTGCTGTGTGAATATTGTTTGTCTCCCACTTTATCACTATTTTAATGACTCTGGAGTGACTATTGAAGTATGAAGAACAGAGCTGTGTAGGGAATTTGCTTCTCGTATTAAGAATGGCCAATTGGCTGTTTCTTGATTTTTTTTCTTCACCCTGAACAGGTCGGTTAAATCTGAGCAGAAGGACTGTGTCCAGCCTGGCCCTTCCCAGTTGAGGAGCACTGAGGACTTGGTGGAGGGGGGAATGGAGTGTTTTGCATTTCCTTTTTGAGTTCTGGAAGCTGGGATAGCTGTAGCAGAGCAGGAGCTGATCCTGTGAGCTGTTCTGTGGAAGGCTGGCATGGGCTGCAGTGGGGCTGACACTGCCCTGCTGGAACCACACACAACAGTCCTGGGGCAGATGGGCTTAGACAGGCCTGGGAAGCATCTGCCACTAATCCTGCTCAGGTGCTTTCATTCCTGTCTTACACAGCTTGGAGGCATCTAAATGCATGGTGTGGTTTTTCCACCAACACTTCTCCTTAAAGAGAATATTTCCTACATTCTTTACAAAAAAAAAAAAAAAAAGAAAGAAAGAAAAAGTACAGAAACAGATTACTGTTTGGAGACTGATTATCTGTCTACTCTGGAAAAAAAATACCAGTAAGTTCTTTCATTCCTTTTCCTATGTGAAGTGGATATGCCACTGTACTGTGTACTTTCTCCTGAGAAAAACTGATGACTAATTTAAGATGGTAGCTTTGAATTTGCATTTTTTGTTCCTCCTTAAAGAGGCCAGGGCCTATGGACATACTGTGGCCTTTAAACAATGAACACCTCAAACCTTACTGGAGTGGTTGAGAGACATTGGACTTTGTGCAAAGGATATCTTGTAATACATGGAGTTAACTGGGAAGAGAAACAATGGACGTTGGTTAGCCTACAAAGGAGCAGGTTTTTCTCCTGGTTAAGTAATTGTTTCCTGGTACAAGGTCACCTTTCAAATGATTCACAGTTGTCTTGCTGCTGCTTATAGAAAATAAGCATTAGGATATAAATTAAACAAAAGTAACTTTGAAAGTTAATTTTATAAAATCAGTAGGACATTGCAGCACTGTAAATAAAGCTCTTAAGCTGAGGAAAAGTAGTTCACATACAGGAAATACTGAATTTTTATCAGTTGCTCAAGATTTACACAGACCAGCCACAGTAGCTGTGTCTGACCCTAGGACCCCACTAAGAATGCCAAGCCCAGGTGAATGTTTCCAATCAGTGTTCTGTTAATTCTTTGGTTACAGCTCGAACTGGTGGCTTTGGAGAGGGACCCCTACCCCAATTCAGACCTCTCAGTTATACCCCGACACTCATCACCCAATCCAAGTCAAACAAAATTCTGGTCGGTGGAGTCCTGATTTCTTGCTGGGTTCCACTGGTGCTGGGCTGGCCACCTTCTTATGTAGCTTTTTCTCTTGGAATGGTCTCCTTGATCCTTATCATGTCCCTTCAGCTTGTATCTGTTGAATTCCGAGAGTTCTTTTTTTACCAGCATCGTTACATTTGTTAGATTAAAAGTTCAGTCAGCTCTTGCAGCCAAAGGAGATTATTCAGACAGGAGAATACAAGTAACCTAATTTTCTTGATAACTGTTGACATTTCTTTATCTTACTCCTTAAAACAATCAGTTGTTTGTCTGCTTGCAACACCTGTATTTTGGAGCTGAAGGAAAACAGGGATGTCACTTCTGTGTTAAAATGCCTGAGTAATCATAACTTGTTATGAACTTTTGTCTTTTCAATAAAGCCTACAGATTCTGTTCCATCTCATGATATTTGCAGTAACAAGGAAGTTGCAGTAACTGCTTTCCTGTAGATCAAACATTTAGATGTGCTATGCAATTAAAGAATGCAGCGGGTCACTGCCCCAGCCTTTGCAGGACTCAAGGTCTCCTATGCTTCTTTGCAAGGCTTAGTCACCATGACTTTGCAGAGAGGGGCTAGCATGCAAGTAAATTGCATCTGAAATGGTATGGAATAGATTGCTTGGTACTATTTAGAGCAGTAAGTGGTTTAAATTCAGTGTGAAATATCAGTGCTGGACTATTAGCAATATGTTCACTTAATACATAGCTTTATTTTCCCCTTCTGCACTGATCTTCCCATGAAATTATCACAGTGCCTGTTCTGTTTTACCACTGTGTAGTCTCTGAAGCTCGAGGTATAGCTGAAAAAAATTCATTATCATGGCCAAAACCAGATACCTTTGTCAAAAGCAGGCACTTAATTACGTCCACAAAGTCTTTCAGCTGGTGCTAGTGTGAGGCCAAAGGCAAAACTGCTCCATTAATTTTCAGTGAAGGCTGGGCAGGGCACTGCACAGACAAAGTTCTGCCATGTGCATTCAGGGGAGAAGGTGCAGCTTTCAAGCATGAGATGGGAACAAAAATTACAAGCCTCTGCAGAGGTGAGCTGAAACCTTGTCACTGCACAGGTAGAGCTTGTTTGTAGTATGTGGCTGGGAAGTAGGTCAGAACTGGTTCTACAACCACAGGGCTGTGATTCTGTCTCTTGCAGAACTGGCACTCTGTGTGTATCCTTTCAGTTTCTCCCTTTTTATTCCTACAGCAGCTGTTGCTGCTTCAAATCCTAGCTCCAAAAGCACAAAGCAAACAATCTCAAACTGGAGAGAGAGCATTCCCCCAAAGAGCTCTGTTTCAGGACAATGCAATGAACAGGCTGGCGTTTGCCAGACCTGCTTTCTGATCTCTGTCAGAGCTGGAAACTAGACTAAGTACAAATATCATTATGTTCTCTGTAAAAGGCATGTAAAGTTGTTCTAGGTGACAAGGGATCCTGTAACACTGAAGTCCTGCCGTTAAAATATCCAGTTATGAAAATATCCAGTTTCCTTCCCCGCCTTGTATTTTAGATGAAACTTCCTGCTGAAATCTCTCAGAAAATGTTATAACCAACGCATCTTTCATAAGAGCTGGAAGTGGGAGGAGCCTCCTGTGCAGAGCCATTTTCACACAGTCATTTCTGCGCTAAAGCTGAGAGGTGTATCTCCAGCAAGTTAGCACCGTATGTCGATCAAACCACAAAAGTGAGAGTATTGACTCTCTACAGCTCTACTTTGCTGTAACAAGCCCAAAGAACATGTTGTCAGTCAAACAGGTTCTTTCTTTTTCACATTCAACAGAGCTACATCTAGAAGCAGATTGGTCTGACTCATAAAATGCATAAATCTCATCTGCTGCCACATGTTAATCCAGCTGCTGAGTGCTGCAGCCCACATCACATCCAGCAGCAGCTGGAAATGCTTTTGAGCACCACAGGGCATCCCAACACCGCTGGCACCCCGCAGCACCGAGGCGCAGCAGTGGGACAGCAAAGGGGCAGCTGCTGCCCCAGCAGCGTGCCAAGGCCCAGCTCCTGCCTTGCCTTCACCCCTGAGCCTCCAGCACACGATTAACCCAAGCTGTGTGCGAGCTGTGTTTGTGTAAGGCCCGTGACGAAACGCCTGTGCTCTGCTCCCAGCCTGCGCTGGGAATGTGTTTTTCCAGCTGCGTCGCGACTCCAGCGGTTTCACAGGAAGTTTCGCAGCTCTCTGCTGCAACCTGCTCTCTGATCCCTTCACCTCCCCACTAAGCTTTCTTTTTTTGGCTTTTCACGTGATTTCCCCAGTCTTGACTCAGCAGTTTCTCGCAGCGGCGTTTATTGGTTTGGTTTCCTACCACCACCTCCGCCAGAATCCCGGCAGCTCCGAAACGCTGCCGTCTGCTCGGGACCTGCGCAGGGATTAGATAAGAAGTGTTTTTTCGGAGCTATCCGCGCGGAGCTGCCGGGAGCCGTCCCTGCCCTGCCACCGAGCAGGCTCACACTCGAGCTGAGGCACTGCAGATGTCACCCTGCACAGGCCGTGGTCTCCATTGCGGTGTCTGGACCCCAAATCCTGAGTCCAGAGGCTACAATCTGGGGCTGTGTGAGAAGGAAAATTCGTGAAAAGCTATAACTCCCAGTTATTGGCACTGTCCCAAGAAGATCCCTGTGGTTCATCCCCCCCCCCCCCCCTGCCAAGTGAATCTGGGACCTCTCTGGTCAGCATTAATACATTCCTCTTTCCACCCATTCCACGTGAAATAGAACAAAATCCTTTCTCTGCTTCCTGGGAAGGAATAATTGGTTCTGCCATAATCTTCTCCCTGGAAAAAAATACAGGAATTGCCCTTTTGTTTAGAGATATCTACAAGAATAAATAAAAATACATTGGAATAAAGTCATGATTACTGCATGTCCCAGGGGTTATCTCTTTCTTCTTCTTATCACAACTTCTACTCTTTTGCACTAGGAATCAGAAACATTAAGTTACTCACTGTGTCATTAAACAGTGGACACTGTTTCTGACCACACACATCCATCAATTTTGGCAAGTCTTAGGACTAAGAAAAGTTTGATTACAGATATAGTATCTAAACTGCTGAACCTGCTAAGGGATTCACGATGGATTAAGCATATGATGCAAATTAAATTAGGCATGAAATTATATTTCTTAATGAACTAAAGCTTTATAAAGAAATTATAAGGCTTTGCATATGTGCTCTCAGTATATGTCAATACCTTCTTAGAACAACTGATGTCAGGCAGAATAAGAGGCAGTAAAACTGTAATGCTGTACAGAAACATTACAGTCCTCCTTCTTACATCCAGCAATAAACATAAGGAATGTGAATGTCTTAGAAAACCAGGATCAGCTTGCCATCCATCAATGGCTCCCAAAATCACGCCAGCTGCAAAATCATTTCTCTCTACTAAGCAAGAGAGTAAGGCATTTTCTCTCCATTATGGTAACAATCATTCACTCTTCTCTCATTAAAGGAAAACAGCTGAGAATGTGAGTTTGGGCTTATGTTACTGAAATTCAACTATCACATAAATTTTATTTTTAAGACTGCCACAATCAATAAAGAAATTACTTATGATAAATAATATGCAGTGGATATTTGTTAGAGGTTGAATCCTACAAGCACTGAATATAATAACTTATGGAATTAAAGAGGAATCAGACAATATCTGATGCTAACTACTAAACTTTTTTCTAAGGACAGCTGAAGAATTTGTTAAACATGAGAGGAACAAAGCTTCATTTTTCTCCCGTCAGAGCTACAAAGAGGAGATAGGCCTTGGGAACTGCCAAAAAAAATTCTCCATTTAGGGAGAACAGTGCCAAAATCAAGCTTCTGTCAGTTGGCTGGGCAAGAGGAGAATATCATTGTGAAAACGCAAGAGTACATTGCTTTTAACAACCTTTTATCGCATCCAGATGGCTGGAGCACGCGAGCTTTGTTAGACAAACCTCTTCCTGTACATGAACGTGAGGTGTTTGCACCATCTCCTTGGAGGTGGAAATTGATCCTTTGATCTCCCCAAGGATTCCATGCAAGGGCGGAATCCCCTTGGGAAGACTTTGTGGTTGTCCCATTGCTTCCTGCACCTGCAGGTGCATCAGTCTCTCTGTGACTGTGTGACAATGACAATAAACCACCAGCTCAGACCGCCAAGATCGTGTAAAATGACATCACACCACCACATGCCTGTGGCAGGCTGTTACATGGCAGGGATGGAGGGCAGGGGTGGAGTGGAGTACAGGGAGGGTGAAGTAGCCAGATGCAAACAGAGAAATAATCTGTTTTCTGGTATTAATGATGATATTTCTGGTGCAAAGCAAGACTTTTTCCATTCTGCTAAATTAAATAAACTGTACTGTTCTTTTAATCTCACACCGGTTGCTATTTTTCTTGTGTTATTAAACAGAAAAGCTTGTTATGATTGCTGCCATTAGATTTCATTTCAAGCCTCGCTAAATTGGTATAAAGGAAACAAGTTAATCAGCCTTCCCGTTATGTCTGCAGAATATCCACTTGGTTCAGAGCCCATTTCCTATGTGCAAGCAAGAGACCCAAATATTCAGAATTCTTCACGCAGAAGAAGGGAGTGTTAGAACATATCAATATATATACATAAGTCCTGAAATAAATATTCCAGCAGATACAAAAGGTGCAATTCCACCGTATGAACTACCTGAACAGACCAATCATTTTCTCCTCTTCCAATTAATTAAAACCTAACTCAATGTCTGTCTCCTGTTGGTCAAATCCTCCTTATTTCATTGCTCCTAACTCCTTGTGAGATCACTTTTTGAAAACAGAACTTTGTACTAAAGGAATGAGCCTGAGGAAATACAAAATCCCCAGGGCTGGACTCTCCCTAGCCTCTGAAATGCCCCATTCTTTGTGGTGCAGCTGAGAAAGACTTGCTGCTTTCAGAATTTGCGGTTTCATCTGTGCTGCTGTTACTGACATTTCCCTACAGCCCACAGCAAGTCAGCTATTAAAGTTTATTTCTTCAAATAATTTTTTGGTAATTAAGCCCAAAGGATAAATATAAATTTACTCTAAGTGTTTTGAAATTATGTGAATTTGAGAATCACACGCAACCATGCTTAGACAAGTGCATGTGCAGGTATGTAACATGCCTGGTGAGTGGGCTCCAGGTGTTAAGTTATTAAGTACAGAAAGAAATGCAAAGAAGCAGTGAATTTGTCTGACACAAAAGCCCTTGTGTGTGGGACCCTCATTTGTTCATGCCCTGGTTTCCGTGGTGGCCCTGACATGCCAGCTTTGGTTTTGTGACACTCTGTGGGAAAGTAAAGGATTGCAAAGACACAACTGGGAGAAATTAACTGCGCTTTGATAGCAAATTGCATTATTTCCACTTCCTCAAGACTGCATAACTGCTTTCCTATCAACGCCATCCACACTCCAACTGTTCCATTATCAGGTCAATGTGTTTCATTGTTTTCTTCACACTTCATTTTCTTCCCCAGTGGCTGGGGATGTCTCTTAGAGCCCGATCATTCAAAATCCTCAGTTCATCGACAGCACCAGAAACAGGAACGTGCCACTCCAGAAGGCCCTTCCTTGCTGAGCACAGAGCTCCTGTCTCCTCAGGCCATCTTCCTTGCTGTCTCCCAGCCTCAATGTCTTCTGCCATTTCCCCGTTTTCTGCCAAGCCAGCCTTTCGGACTTGTTTTGTTTGGGTGTGGGGTTTGGGGTTTTTTTCCCCCTAATCAATAGTGTCGGGGTGCAATCCAGTATTCATAATATTTCGTAACACCTTTCAGACCCAAATCCACCAAGGCTTTTGTCCAGCAGTCTTCTCCCCGCTTCACACCGCAGGCTCTTTTCTCCCTCATTTGCACCAAACTCCTGTCTTCTCCCATCGTTTTCTGCCCCTCTTTCTGTCTGTCAGCACCAGCAAAAGACATATTAACTCCCCGGGTGCTGGTGCCGGTACCCTCCCCGCCGCAGGGGCCGTGCCTGGAAGGAGTTTCTGCCCAGTCACAGGAGGCACCGAGCCCCGGGGAGCCCGGGACCGTCCGCGTGAGAGGATGGATGGATGGATGGACGAATGGACAGCACCGACAGCTGGCTCAGGGAAACCGACAGCCATGTCAGGAGACGTGCACTCAGAGCCCACTAACCCTTTGTATTTGTTGCAAACGTGGGCAATATTTTTTTTTTCTTTTTTTTTTTCTCAGTGAAAGGCTTTATATTAAATTTCTCCGAATGGGCATCTCTTGTAAGCTACCACTTCCCAGACTAGAGGAGCCCCAGTGCAAACGGCAAACACTGCCGAGGGCCAGAACAAGCCTCCGCTGCCCTGTCCCTGCACAAGCCAGGGCGGCACAGCCCCTGTCCGGCGGCCGCTGCTGTCGCCGCTGCTGTCGCCGCCGCCGGACGGGGACGGGAGCAGACCAGACCCGCCCGCCCGAGGCAGCGCGGTACGAGCGACCCGTCGGCGATCCACGGAATCGAGCGGCGGCGCTGAGCGGCGATTGGCGGCGCGCGGGCGGCCCCGCCCCGCCCCTCACATGACCGCTGGCGAGCTTTCTGTCGCGCCCGCTCGCCGCAGCCACTCGCTGTGCCCCGCTGTCCCCGCCGCCGGCAGCGGCAGCAGCAGCACCACCGCCGCCATGGGCGCTCGTCCCTCCGCCGCCTCCTCCTGCCGCCGCCTCCTCGTGCCGCTGCTGCTGCTCGGCGTCTCCGGTGAGCGGGGCAGCGCCGGGGCCCGGGGGAGGGGAGTGGGTGTCGGGTGTTCCGGCGGGCTCGCGCCGCTCCCCGCCCTCGCCCCGTCACGCACGTGACGCGGCGCGCGGGCACCGGGGGGCCCGGGGATGGGGGGGGGCCGGGGCCGCCTCGGCCCCGCGGCGCCTTCAGGGGGCGGCCCCGGGCGGAGGCGCCGCCGCTGCCGCCCCCCCCGCTCTGCCCCTCACGGGAGGGGAGGGGACAGCGGCGGGGCCGAGGCGCCGTGCCGGGGGAGGCCGGGAGCACCTCGGGTGCTTCCGCCGAGGGCCGTGGCCCGGCAGCCGGGAGCGCCCGCGCGGCCCGGGCAGGCGCCCGGGCAGGCCGTTCTGTCAGCGCTCCGCGGCGTGGGGCCGCGGGCACGGCAGCGGCTGTGCCGGGATTCACCGGGCCGGGAATACAGCGGCGGGGAAAAGTTATCGTAAAACGCAAAGGGGATTTAGCGCCCGTGTCAAGCAGCACGTCGTTCAAGTGCTGTGTTCGTGCTCTTTGGTTTATCCAGTGTGTCACCAGAAAGCTGATGTGTATTTCGGAGATTCAGAATTGTGGGTTGGAAGGGACCTCAAGGATCAGCCGGTCCAGCCTTTCTTGGCAAAGGCGCGGTCTAGACAAGATGGCCCAACACCCTGTCCAGCCAAGTCTTAAAAGTGTTCAGTGTTGAACAGTCAACGCTTTGAGATTATTAGTTTATGTCAGGTGAACAGACTATAAAACAGTCTCTCAATTTCTGCCAGCTTTGATGGTTTTGTGGTGTGCTTCCTATCAGTGATCCTTTTTAGAAATCTAGGTATTCTTTCAGTGTGGTAAATTGAATATGGTCCTGACATAATTTACTGCTTTATGATGAGCTGTCCTCTTAAGTGGTTCTAGAAAATTAAGTTAAAACAATGTCTTAATCGCTAATAATCATATCTTACAGGTTTTTTCCAGTCCTATGCAGTCGAAGTAGATATAAAGGATGCTTCCAATGCAACATGCCTGTATGCAGATTGGATGATGAGGTTCTTGATAACATATGAATTAAACAATGGTGATTATGTAAGTATTTGGGAGTAACACTTGCTGAGAGTTCAATTTTGACCTGGATAAAAGTTTAAGCTCTTTTACCTAGGTTGTTTGATTTCTTACTTCTTTTTTTCACTAGGTCAATTGAGAGGAATATTCCTATGTAGTCCTTATAAAATAAAGAATAAGTTCTTGGTCATACAAATGACTTAAAGTAGCCTGTTGCTCTTTCTTAAATGATGTACATGAAACTCACCAAGTCTAACGAATATCACTGTAGTTGTGTTCTTAGCCCAAGCAGTAAATGTAGTTGCAGCTCACCATGATCAAGATTTACAGCCAAGTTAGAGTTGTACTTTTGTACTTGAATCTGATATGGCTCCTTTCTCAGGGAGGTGTCAGGAAGCCTTTATCATAATTTTCCAGAGCAACTTAAAATAATCTTACTTATCTTGTGCAAAGTTTCAGCTAACTCCAGCAAGTTTATAGTGTTGTCATGGGGAAGAGCTGCAAGTGAATGCCTTTAAAATTACCCTTTCCTCCTAGAATACCACAACCCTGAATTTGTCATCAAGTGTGACACACAATGGAAGCGTCTGTGGCAATGACACACAAGCTGCCCTTGTGGCAGTGCAGTTTGGAGAAGGTCATTCTTGGAGCATTAACATCACAAAAACCAATGAAACTTACCAGGGAGACTTCATCACGCTGACCTACAACACCAATGACACGGCTGTATTTCCTGATGCTAAAAGGAAAGGTAATGTTCTTTTTAGCAGAATCTGACTTGCAAAGCAGTCTCAGCCAGAAGTGTAAGACCTTGTGTGCCTGACCTGGATTGGCTTTTTCCAACTGAGGAGGAATACAGGAGTTAGTAATGAGTGTAATGAGTTCTGTACTACGTGCTGTCGACTGCTGTTCCTTGTACCTGCCTGCTGGGTAACAGTGCAGGCCAAATGGCTTCTCTGAATGTGTAATTCCTGTAAGTGGAAGGGAAGGAGAAGGATAAACAGCTTTGATCACTGGCATGATGATAGACTGCAGGCACACGGAAGATTAATTTCAGTGTGCACTGCTTGACCTTCTGCCTTGCCAAGCAATACAGTATTAGGCTCTCTGTGTACTAATGCCTACTAATAACAGAATTTTTTCTCCTTAAAAACTTAAGTAAAAGGGTTCACCTTTCTAATGGCTTGTCTAGTTCTGTAAGCTTGGTTACTCCTGCAGTACCTGGCACTTCAGGTCAAGACACATTGGAAAACATTCAAGAGAGCGTAAGATTGTTAAACTTAGTTATCTCTTTGTCTTATGAAATTATACAAAACGTAATGCTACCTGTAAGTTCCTGTAGTTCATAAGGCATTAAAATGTTTTTACTTCTTTGTAGGACCAGTTACTGTTCTTGTGAAGGATCCTTTGCATCCAGTTCAACTGAATACTGTCTTCGTGTGTCATAATTCCTACCTTATTGAAGCAGAAAATACAACACAGATTTTCTGGAATGTTACTATGCAGGCTTTTGTACAGAATGGCACACTCAGTAAAAAAGGTGAGCGTTTCAGTTTGTGAAAGAGGTTCTTTGTGTTGCGCCTTAGTGCAGGGAGCAAAGTCCCATAATAAAAAAATCCACCAATTCTAAGATATGCTGTGTTTAATAATATTCATGTAAATATCCACTAGTATTTCTTCCCTTGTTCTTGGAAAAATGGATTAGAAGAACAGATTTAGTAGTGCTGTAATGTCGATTGTTTACGTGCCAAGGTGGGATTCTTCTCAAGCGTGTATTCCAGTAATTGGGGTATTAAGAATAAGCACTTCAGAATTACTGTTGTTGAGTAAATCATTTGGGTTTGAGGGTTTTTAGCTGACTGCCTTCCACTTCCAGTGGTGGCCTCTGCTGTTGCATTTGAATAGTCCAGAGCCTTTTGTCTCATCTCAACTGGGAAAAGAGACAAGCGCATCATCCTGCTGCACATAGCTGGATAGGATCACTTACTATGGCAAATACATGTCACACTGTTATAACAGCTTAACTGTCTTTGTGTGTTTTGCTTCCATGTGTCAGAGGCAAGTGGTACGGAGTGAGGATTTACAACTGAGTGTTACAGGATTTCTGAGAATAAACAGCAGCTTTACTTAGTCTGAGTAATAAGACTTCAATAAATTGTCAGCTATTAAATGGTGATGAAAATGTCTTTTCAGAGTCTAGATGTTCTGCTGATACACCTACTTCTGCACCTACTGTTCCACCTACTACTGGCAATGTAACTACTGCATCTACCACTACTTTGTCTCCTGCTCCAACAACTGCTCCCAAACCTGTGGAGAATCCAGACACAGGGAACTATTCTCTTAAAACTGGAAATAAAACTTGTTTCCTGGCAACTGTGGGGCTGCAGCTGAATGTTTCCCAGGACAAGGTGCTTCTTTTTTCTTTTGAAGAGTAAAAGTTGCTGTAGTTATTTGGTGAAATCTGAATGCAGGGTGTTTGCTTTAAGCACTGCTGGCTGTCCAGAACTGCTTCTAAGTATTGTATGTAGCACCTCTTTGACATTGGAGTAGTTTTGTTGCATAAGACCTGTCTTCAAAAACCTTACCTGGAGTCAACAGAATTTGTTATTGGGAATATTTCTAACGTGATTAAAAGGCTGGAACTTTTTAGCTGTTATGGCTGTTGTTCCCTGCAGATATTGTCTTTTGCCTCAGAGGGTAGCCTGTTGTCTTAAGGAACAAAGTAACATTTCTCAAGCATTTTGTTTGTTTCAGTAGTGCCAGCATGTACATTTAACTCAAACAGCCTTGGTTCCATAGCAGCCAAGCTCAACTCTTCCTGCTGTCATATTTATGACAAGCTCTTCTAACCCAAGACTGTTCCTGACTGAGACAATGCATTCCAAAGGCAGCTGAATGTCTTTGATGTGCTTTGTCTGTATTTCAGCCTCTTCTGATCAACATCAATCCAAAGACAACTGTCGCAGATGGTGCCTGTGGTAACACGACAGCCACTCTGAAATTGAATGATGGAAATAGCACACTGATTGGTTTCACATTTGCTGTTGTAAGTAACTTCTTTCATTTAAAACTAATTTTTCATTCAACGGTGCGCATGGTGATCACTTAGAGTAAAATCCTCCTGTTGCTTGCTGGTGGTAGGTTGTCCTGTTATGGGAAGTGGAACTGGCCCACTGAGAGCCTCAAGACAAATGGAGAACTGGGTTAAAGTTGCAGAAAATGTAGGACTGGAAAATGTGTTGGCTTTTGTAAAGCACGTGTTGTTAGAAGTTACAAATGCAGAACTGCACACTGACACTTGTTTCTTGCTTCTTGAACAGAAAAATACAAGTGCAAATGTACAAAAATTTTATCTGAGGGAGGTGAATGTTACGCTGCTCAACCGTCAGAATGGTTCTGGTAAGAAACAGTATCTGCCTTAAACAAGTGCAAAATTTTATTCAATGTCTGCATCAAATACTTCTGGCTTTTTTCAGTGTTGTTCATGCTTACTGTTAGCTCCTACTTTATGGCTAGAAGTTGGTCTGAAAAAAATAGTAAGTAGAAATGGCTGTAAGAGTTACTTTAAACAGCAGCATGGGACCACTCTGTGATTTCTGAAACTTCTGCTGATGGAGTCACTGTAAATTAAGAGGGCTTCTTTGTAACTTTTTTCAGTAATGTAATCTTTTGTGGTGTGAAATATAATTGCATCAACTTTTAAGCCTTTTTTCCTAAAACAGTTGTTGTCTTCTTTGGTTGAAGGTGGTGCTGTATCTGCCAACCACTTGTACTTAACTCTCACTAAATAAGGCCAGTCCTTCAAAAACTAAAGTGTACTTTTTCCCAACAAACATATATTATCTCTTTTTTTTTTTCTTTAATTGCTTGTCGTAGCTACAGCAATGGAAGAGCATTAAAGCTAAAACATATCTAACTCTGCAGCACTGGGACAGGTGGAGGTACCAGGAAGGCCTGATGTCACGTACAGATGAAAGAAAGGTTACAGCAGACTACTGTAATGACTTTAGTCTCCAATTTCTGGTTAAGCAGATCAATCCTTTTGCACTGCTTTGTTTTTCAGACTAGTCAGCGTTGAAGTGTTGACTCCTTTAGATTTGGCTACTCAGTCCTCTTGTATTAGCGACTGTCTTGCATTTTAAGTGAACATGCAAATTCTCTTGCTTTTTTTTCTTTCTTTTTTTAGTCATTTCAAGCGCAGATAACAGCAATTTCAGCAACTGGGATACTTTCCTTGGTAGCTCTTACATGTGCCGAAAAGAGCAAACCCTTCAGATTAATGAAGATGTTCAAGTACATACTTTTAATCTATGGATTCAACCATTCCTTGTGGAGGCAAATAAGTTTGCTACAGGTAAGAGTTACGTTTTTGTTTTTAGTGATGCTTGCAAAATGCTTACTTGCTAAAAAGGAAAAAGCACCAGCATTAGGTACGAGCACTTTATCTTGGAAGCTCTTGTTCCAATTTTTTATATATGTTTAGATATACGTGGAATGAAGAGAAGCTCTGAGACTGACATTCAGGTTCAAGCAAAACTTTGTTCTTACTTAAAAAATGTGCAGTTCTCCTTCACAAAACTTGAATGAACTAGAGACACTGAAGGGTGACTTAAGCATTGTTGTGCAGAATATGTTAGAAGTTACCTGACAACATCTTGACAGCTTTTTGTAGCTCAGGTATGTAAGGAAATTGGACATAAATTTTGAAGAAGTGGACTTTGGGGACACTCTTAGGTGTTTTGTTTCTTTTTACCTGTCAGTCTGAGGAACAGGAGTGTTAGGGAAGAATGAACTGTCAGAGCTTCCTTCAGAGGCAGTTTTGAATATCCAGAACTAAAGAGAGATTCTGAAATGTTTGTTTGCTGCATTATCTTGATCTTGTCTGGAGAAAACTGAAATGTCTTAAATTACCTCTTAATATTTAGTGCAAACTTACTTTGTGCTTAATGCTAATATTTGCAGCACAGTCTTATTGGACTAGACTTATCTGTAGACATAGATTGAAAAGTTCTGGTTTTAGACAGAAGTAAGATAACTCTTGGTATGTGTAGGGTAAACAGTCTTTCTAAAGACTTAGGGACCCATTTCACTCTGTAGTTAAAGTTGCAGCTAGCTTTCTTATAGTTATTTTATCTGTGTAACGTGTCTTCGATCTGGATAGATTCTTGATACCAAATCCAGGTCACTTTTTATCCTTAATGAGTGAAGGCACCAACCAGACTTGCCTTAAGTATGAAATAGATAAGCCTGAATCTTCTTGAATGTAGAAGAGTGGCTGCTCCCTTGCCTACTGTGGATCTTGTACACGGGAAAACTCATACACCCTTAACTTGCTGTAGGTTATCAATGCTTAGATTAATTATAATGCTTAAATATGCTAAATGTATCAATGAAACCTCTGCAGTTCTTTCTCTATTAGTTTAAATAATGCTTGATTTTTTAACACCTTGTTATTAAGGAAAACAGATTTTTATACCACACTTGGCAAGTATTCTGTCTTTATTTGTTCCTTATTGCAACCTTTTTCTCACCTACAGCCCAGGAGTGTTCGCTGGATGATGACAGCATTCTAATCCCAATTGTAGTTGGTGCTGCACTTGCTGTCTTGATTGCCATTATAGTGGTTGCTTACATAATTGGCAGAAGAAAAAGCTATGCTGGATATCAAACTTTGTGAATCTAAGTGTGATTCCTGTTATGATTTCACTCTAAATAAAGCAAGTGCAAGTTCTGAAATCCAAACAAGACACAAAACTTAGGAGTTATTACTAGCCACAGCTAACTGGAGTTGAAAAACAAAGGGAGAGTGTTTATCTCAGATGAAGCAGAACTACCCTTGTTTTCCTGCCCTAAGAAGACGATGTGGGTTTCGTAGCTGTTTTGAAGATGTCAAATGCTGGATGAATTATTAGGCGAAGGATTTTATCTTGCAAAAATCCTAAAGCATTAGGATTTATTTCTGCTTTTTACAAATACTAGCCTGAAACAAGAACATGTTGTGAACTGATATGCATTGGGCATCTCCCAGAATAGCATAGAATTTGTACTTGCTTCTCTCCTCTGCGTTCCTTAGTTGTCATAATTGTGGGTTAAGCTGGCAGCATTAGTCACTATGTTGACTTGTATAGTATTTAACAAGGATTGTCTAATGCCCAATAGCCAACTTCGTTTTCCATGGGATCGAATTTTAGGCTGGTGATTAAGCGATCTCTTGAAGTGGCAGCAGTAACTTACTTGCCTTTGTTAGGATTTGAGTAATTTACTCCTGCTTTGGTGTAATTTCAGGAATCATTCCTATGCCATGCCTGTACAAACAAAATGAGTAATTTGCCAAATGGTGAATATATGGGGAGACTTCAGTGCTTCTTCCAGATGCTTTCAAAAAAGAACCTGTTAGGCACTGAATTCTTTATTACACCTTGGCAGTCATATAAAATACTCACCTAAGGCAGACTTCTGCTAAATTAATGCAATCTTTTTTTTGCTGGCATCAGTTTAAAGGGAATAACCTTTCTAAATATTCCAGAACTTTAAAGTGCACTTAACTTCATACCATACTCTGCACAGAACTGGTCTGTCTTGTTGCTTTGAATGACCATTGTTTAAAGATGCTTTCATTTAATGAGCCAGTATCTGTTGTTGCAGCTTGAGCTGTTTTGAAATCTTCATCTTGAATGGTTCTCTGCCAGTCAAAGTTCACATTATAACTGCCCGCCATTGGCACTCTGAATGTTTAACGTACTTTGTGTTGGATTGTTTGCAGTGTAGCTTTTATTAATGTTAAGAATGCAAAAGCCAAACCAGTCTGAGATGGACACACAACACCTGTTTTTCCTTGCTGTATGGAAAGAATAACTAAGTTTAAAAAGTGCAGTGCAACTGGACTGTTCTTCAACTGCAGCTCTGTAGAGACTAACCCTTGATGCACAACTCTTCTCTGGGCTCCTTGTGCTGTAATACATATTCTTACTGCATGGAAAAAAAAGAAGTCTTTTAGACTTCTAGATAATTGTGGCTTTTTTGCATATGTCATAACACGAGCTGCCTAAACTAGTTATTTAATGAACATAACATTGTCTCCCCCTTTAGAATGAGTTTAGCCTGCATCAAAGCTGCTCTAGTGTTTTATTAGTGTTCTCTAGGGTTGTAGAGATGTCTGTGGCATGTTTGTATACAAATCATAAAAAAATACTTCTTTCAGTAATGGTTTGGGTTGGTTTCTTTTTGTCAAGACAGTTTAGTCTTGACACTAGCCAAGGAAGCATGTATGGGTGGATAATGCTTACTATAGCTTGTAGTCTACAGGTTGAATTTTGCATCAGTTACTGAAATGCATTTTAATGAAAGTGGGGAACTGTTATAAGTTTAATCATGAAACAAGCTTCAAGACTTACCATTTTAATTTTTAAAAATGGATCTAATTACTTCCATTAATATATCCTCAAATGCAGAAGTTCATAGAGATTTTTTAGTGCTTTTTGTTTTGTGAGTGATGTTCAGTGGCACCAGTTAAACGTGCATTTCCATTAAGGAGTAATCATCACACTGTTCTTCTGACCTTGCAAATTTGTAGACAGTTTCCAAGTGATAATATAGAAGATTCATTCAAACTGCTTCCTAAAATCAACACTAGAAATGCCTTTGCAAAAACTGGTAAGTATATTGGCTCAGAGTTAAGTACTCCTGGACTGATGTGCAGGTAACTGGTTCAAAATACATCAGTTTCACCTGACTTCCTGTTGTTATAAAACCACTAGTTTTCCTGTATGTATTGCTCCATAGGGAACTGTCAATCTGTTTAACCTGTGCTCTAAAAAATAAAGATTGTTCTATTTCTTAAGGAAACTTGTTCACATTTTTTAACTGGTTTGAAAACAGACGTCTTGTATTGTCTTTTTTTAGCAAAAATAAACTCAATGAGTAAGGTGAACTCTAATCAGTCTGTATCTGAGATTCTGTTACGTAGCTGGTTTTGTTCTGGTCTATGGAAACAGCATTTAAATTGTGGATGTATTCAACACCTGGGGATGTGGAATATTAATGTGCATAACCTATTATAGAGTGTGGCTGGTTTAGTACCTTATACCCAGTTTACTAAATATTTTATTCTAAAATGTCAACATTTCTGGTATTTGAAGTTAAAAATGTTATGTTAATAGTCCTCAAAAGAAGCATTTCTATCCAGTGAATGATGGGATTTGGGTTTTGGAAGAGCATTTTATTTGTTCATTTGTTCCTTATTTTGGCCGGTTTTTAAATCTTTATTTACCACAGTGTTCTCTATTCCTTAGCATATGTTAATAAAACACAAACTTTGGGGCTATTAGTTGAATCTCATTATTGGAATTAAAAAAGAGAAGGCAGCTTTTATACTGGGCTAAAAAAGTTTTGGGCCAAAAATTTCTGACTTTCTTGAATGGAGACACATTCAGCCACATCAGTCGAAAAAGGTATTCCTGCTGGCCCTGCTGTGTGTTGGGCTGTAGCTGCCAATTCTGCACTTGAAGATACCTCTGAAGCTTCTAACCACTGTACAGTAGCCATACCTGGATAGATGTGTGCCAGCAAGGATGGAATATTCTGGTATGAAACCTTAACCCCTTTTTCACCCTGGGAATTCCCTATAACGGTGCCATAGTGTGATGTGAACTGCAGCCGTCTCCTTCCTTTGAAGAAGAGGGAATTTCTGTCACTGCCTGCTGGGAACTTTCATCCTTAGCAAATCCATTCATCGTTAGTGTTTAGTGACCCATTACCCTGCATCTAGCAAATTGTCTGTGTTGGTATTTAGTGAACAAAGATGACTAAACATCAGATGCATGTCTTTCTTTCTTGAAGATGTTGAAATATTTTCTCAGAATATTTTGAAATAGCTGTATAAGGTGCATAGTTCCTTTCCTTTTGTTTTTTTTCTTTCCAAGTGTTACTTGTCTTGGCAGTAGGTGCCTTCAGATTCTCTGAGTTCAGTGTTCTTGGCTGTTGAGCCTCCACGTGTTGTCCTTGCTCTTCACTTTGTATGGTATTTCGAGAAGGGGCCATGGCAAGGGTGTGCTGAGCAGTAATAAGCTAAAGCAAGACAATACTTTCCCCATAATTAATGTTGATTCGATGGAAAACAGCAGCCAACTTTTGAGGAAGCATTGACTCTGTATGATGCTCTATCCTAATTAAAATCTCAAAACAGTTTTACAAGGAGTGCTGCTTTATGAAACACATGTAAGTCAGGCACTGTTCCAGTGCTGGAGAACCCAGGCACGGCCTCCTGCCTTACCAAACCTCTCCTGGCACAGGCAGGTGCAGTTCTGCTCTCCTTACAAACAGATTGTGATGCCAAGCCCTGCCCCCAAATTTGAAACCAGTTCCCAGCATGGTTTGCTAATCACTGATGAGTGTTTTTACCAGCAACGAGCTCCTTGCACGTTTTACAACCTGTATATTGAAAACCACTGTAGCGTTATAGATGTCTCTTCTCTTTTTTCCCTCTGATGTGGATCTCAGGTCTGTGTAGTTCTCAGCTGAAGCTAATAACCGTTTTGCATGGGTTATTAGCAATTACAATAAAGTTACCCACCCTAACAGAGTCTGTCAGTGTTTTCCATGCAGTGCTTGGAGGTGCATTTATCTTGGCTGTCTCTTGTAGGTCTTAGGAAGTTTCTGCTTTGTTGCTTGGATTGTCCCTTATGTCTTCATGTCTAGAACCCAGAGGAGTACTGGTGGCTCGAGGGCTGGGAAGACCCTTGGACAAGGCAGTAAAACACCAGTGTGGGGGTTTTGTGCTCTATTGCCGCTAACTCTGAGGTGTGATCAGCTAATGCATGCTCAGACTGCTGGTTTCTCCTAACTTTTCTAATCTATCCTCTGCTTGCTAGAGGAAGCTGAAATTAAATGTGCAACTTAAATGTACAAATCAGAGGAAGTATATTACCAATATAAAGGATGTGTGTAGTAAATGGGTTTAAAAAAATCAATCTTTCCATCAATTCTTTACTCAACATTGATTTTACTTGACATGTGTTATTGTATCTAATACAATGTATATTTTCTCAAAAATGCCTGTTTTCTCCTTGCTTTCTTTGGTCTCTAAGGCTTGATTTCCCTTACTAATTTATTCTCCCTTGCTTTTGTTTTTTGTTTTTCTTCTTTCTGCAGCTGAAGAATGCATTGCTGATTCTGACCTGAACTTTCTTATTCCCATCGCAGTGGGCATGGCACTGGGATTCCTTATCATTCTTGTCTTTGTATCTTACATCATTGGAAGAAGAAAAAGTCGTACTGGCTATCAGTCTGTATAATCTCTTAATTCCACCTCTCTTGCCCACTTCCCCTGTTCTTTTGCCTTTCCCACACTTCCTGACCTGCTCCTTAGGGAAAAAGAGGAAAACAAATTAATTCAAGATTTCTTTATTTTAAAAAGTTAAAATCACTTCATGACAGAATAACAATCATTTTATGACAGAATAACATGCCATGAGCCTCAAGATGAGTTGTAGAAGCTACTGTATGACTCTGGAGAATGTAAGTGTTCTGAAGACTAGAGAATTGAGCAGAGTTGGAGTGTCCCTGTGGGAAATGTGATTATTTTTAGTAAAGAAGACATCTACAAAACTATGTGTTGTTTAATCCTTTTATACAAGAAAATTTCTAGATGCCTACAGCTTGTCTTGGTTAATGCTACAGATAAAACTATAATTAAAAGTGTGAATGTTGTGTCAAAAGGGACAGTACATGCAGTGGGGAAATAAATACCCAGCTCTCAACAGATTTCTGTTGGGAACTTGACATATCAAGTTCTTGTGAATCAGCCTGAATTTGCTGTTCCTTCTGAGTGTAAAAGTAGTACCTGATCTCACTAATGCCTTGGCATAGTATGAGAAAAACATCTGTTTCTTCTAGTAAATTGATTTGTTTAACATCATATAGAGAAGCTGACTGCTAATGTAAGTGGAATAGCTTTGCACTACCATGGTGTCTGATTTGCTGAGATAAGGCTCAGGTCTGGAGAACTTTGGCTACTCCGAAAAGGCAACAGTCTCCTGAAGGAAATGTCTCCTGTTGAACTGCATTTTTCCTTTTGTTCTGAGCTCAATTGTGAAATGAGGGTGAGAGGCTGGAATTTCACTGGCTGCAGTTCCTCTCAGCTTTGATTCTGAACGTAAATTACACAGCGTTTGTCCATGTGAGGCTCAAAAGTATTTTGAGAGCACTCAGGCTAACTAAGAACACAGATTGCTCAGAGATTCCTGCAGTTGCCTTGCACAGCTTTCATAGGTTAACAGGGCATCACTGAAAAGCTGTGATCTCTGAATGCAAGTGGAGATACAAAACCTTTCCGGTTTGATAGAATTAATCTGCTTTTAACCTCCTCGTTATTGCTGTCTCCGTGTAAGAGCACAAAATTTCTAGCATAAGGAATGCTGATTATAAAGCAGAAATGAATATATGTATAGTGAAGAAAGTGACTTCCAAAGGAATAAGACATCTTACCTGTTTGACGATGCTTTGTTGTTGGTGCCATACCTTTGCAATTCTATGTTCCATATCTAAACTGCACCAAAATCAAATTTAGTAGTTTGTGGTAGTGTTCTGCTTCACTCCCATCAGGGTCATGTTGATGGAATGAAAGAAGCCTCTTGCTCTTTAAACCTTTTTTGTCCATCTTGGCAAAAGCCTTTTGCAGCCAATAAACCCTGCAAAAAGGGTACACAAAGTTCTGTCCTCTGCAGCAAGTGTTTACTAAAGCTGCTTCAATATTTAATCGCTTTGTGCATTGACCCTGTATTCTTGTTGTGGGGAAAGCACCTTCAGTAATTCACATACACAAAGGTGACAGTCAACACTGGTGTTCAGGCAACTCTCAATAGCTGTGTATTAAGGAAGGGAGTTTTCCAAAGACTTAGTTTTAATGTTTGAGAAATACTTGTACATTCAATTGTTCTTGTCCTCACAGTGATCAAAGGTACACTCTGCCTGATTCTGACAAAAGTGATTCCGTAGTACGAATGGGCTCTTGGACCAAGTTGTCTTATTTTTTTTTTTTTTTTTAGGAATGTAATTAAATGCTGCTGAGGTGGACTGTGTGCTTTAGGTTTGGTTGTCTTGGTCTCTTGTATTGTACCTTTGCTCTTGCAATACTTGATTTCCCTGCCAGTGTTAAATGGAATTATTTTAGGTGGCATTTTATGAGTACACCCACTTAGTCAGTGTGGTGCTTCTCTGCTGCCAGCAGATGGATGACAGCTATGCTTTCATGCTGAGATTGCATACGGAAGGTTTTAATATCACTTTTGCTAGGCTATCTTAGTGAAATGTGGTCATTTCCTAGATGCAAACACATACACATACTTTGTATATACATAGAAAGTATTATTTTGAGCTTCAACAGAAGTCAAAAAATTGATCCAGCACTTTAAGGTTGTTGCAGCATGAGGAGTGGTGTGTACAATTTTCCAGATCTTAAAATGACTGTACAAATATGCTGACAGCAGAATATGTATATGGAAAATAAAGTTAATTATCATGTTTATAAAGCTTTGTTTCTGTCTAAGTAGACACGAATGCCATTTCTGAGAGCTTTTCCAGTGGGATTGTCAATGTGCTTGGATCTCACTATCTGTGGGGAAACAGAAGCTTTTACTTCTAAGCTATTCAATGATTTACATCCAAATCAATTATTTTTGTGTTGATTTGGTCAAAGCATGGGTCCAACATCTGCTAAAGGACCTGCTCTTCCAACAGAATCTTTCCAGTAGGGAGTAGATAGTAAAGTTTTATCTTGTTGCTAGTGTGAAGGCTGTTAATTTGATAGCATGAAACATGAGTTTGGTTTCCTTTCAAGACCCCACAAATTCAAATGCTTTTAAAGAGATAAAGCAGTTGGCAAATGGGAAATGCTTGTGGGTTTAACTTAGTTCTGATGTCAAAATAAGAGCTACTTCCCCAACAGCATCCTCCTTGGCAGAAGCCAGTTGCTGTTGGTCAGAAGATGCCCTTGCAGATAATTTGTGCAGGCAGAATGAATATGTTGCCCTGGGTCTATCTCTGCCCTCCGGATAATGACTGATCAGAATTAGTTCCTAAACTACCTCTGGTTCAGGTATTTAACAGTTCTTAATAAATAATTTTTACCAGATGGTTGGTTGTGATGATTGGTGAAGAGTGAGTACTGGGCTCCTGAACTCTTTGGTCCGGGGAAGTTTGTAAAGTACTCAGAATTCCAGGATGTTACATGCTGCTTGGAAATTCGGTCCCTAACTGGCAGCAAAAACTGCATCTCTTAACATTGATGTTTCAGGAATGCCACCATAGAGTTAATTTTACTGTAGTCACTTTATTTTAAATACAAAAAATCACTTCATAGAGACTGATACAGATCAGGAAATGACAGCAGATAAAGTTCCTTGGCTATGGATGTAGGACAAACATACCATAATGCCCCTGTTCAGTCAGTAATTTTAGTAAGTGTGCTTTCCAAGTAGTACATTATCCCCAAGGTGTCCTGTCCTGCTGTGTTCTCACAGCTCCCAACAAGCAGAGTGCAGCTGGTCTCTGTCACGTCCCAGGGAGGCTTGGGCTGCTCAGGGCAGCACACTCTGTGTTTCATCACCCTTTGGGGGTGATAAACTGGTGCCTTCACTCACCCCAACTCTGACCCCTTAGCCATGAAAGGACTGAGCATTTCCCTGCATTTTGCTGCAGCATTATAGCTGTGACCTCTCTGGAACGGGGAAGGACAGGTCTGAAAGCTTTGGGCACTTCAGGAGGCACTGCCAACCTGTGAGCCGTGACAGGAGAGAAGAGCTCCTCTCACTCATCCCTGTCCAAGAGACTGGGTGAGATTCCTGAGGCAGAGAGAAGTTCTGGAGTGGGGAAGAGAGATGGAGAAATGCATTAATCTTCCCATTTTAGAAAGGAACAGCTGGAAGGATTCAAGGGCAAATGATTTTCTGTGGCCCTCGCTCAGCACCTTGGGTGTGCTGAACAAGCTGTGTAAAATGCTGCAGTTAAGATGCTTCTGGGGCTGGAGATCCTAGAAAGTATTTTGAGAGCTGCCATTTTCACCTTCCAACTGTTATTGCAGGCATAATCCAGAACTTTTGCTGTTTATTATTTTAACAAGAATAGTGCTGATAAAACTACCTCCTTTCTAGCTTTTGCCTGAGAAATGCACATAAAACTACACTAAAAATAAAATTTAAAGCCAGAAAATATGGATTCCACAGGGATCACTCATAAAAGACCTTATGACAATAGCAATTGTATACCAGAAGTTTTTTTCAATTAGAAGTGGAATCTTTTGCAGGTTCTCTCCCCAGGGGAAAACTTTTAATTTTTGCTAATAATGATTTACATCAGAGGATGAAAAATGTGGATCCACGCTCCATTATATCTCATTGGTTTCCTAACTCTGAATAAAAATAAATTAACAATAATCTCCATGTGCCCGTTTCTCCTAGCAGAAAAGAAAATGCTGGCTTGATGCTTTGCAAAGGAAAAAGCCTCTGATTGACTTAATCTAAGTGCCTGGTGTGGGTAGGAGCTACTTCCCAATATTGAGTGTGAAGATGATTCGGCCCAGGAAGCGGTCAGTGTTCAGGTCATTGATAATTCCTTTCCCATTCAGACGGCACTGAATGGGCACCAAGTGATTCTTCTGCACATCTGTAAAGTGCATAGCCACCAGTGGGGAGGTGTAGTTGACCTGGAAAGAAGGGAGATTTAAGTGTAATTTTTGAGGGAGCAGAAAAGCAGGCAGGGCTTTTATGTTCAATAAAATAATTTGTAAATGGTTCATGGTTCCAGGCATCTGAGAGTGTCTGCCTGATGTCCATCAGGACCCCTCAGCATGCTGAGCCTTTTTGCCTGTGCCTTAGCAAGATGGGATCACTACACATTGCCTCTTGGGATCATTGCCCAGGACAACACCAGACCATGGGATCTTCAAATAATTTCTGCTGTCCTAAAAACCACACCCACTCTCACACACACTTACACACTCACACACACACAGAGTTACACATACTTACACACAGTTACATTCACACACAGTTACTTGCGCACACACACAGTTTGTCAGACACAGAAACAGAGCACTGTAATCCCAGTGCCCGTGGACTTTGTCCTACCCACATCTGCCCAAAATAGCCTCAAAGCACATCTGGACCCTGTGCAGCAGCTCCTGCCCTCCCATTCCCAGGGAAGCATAACAGAGATGCCACACTCTTACTCACATGGGTGAACTTGCCATAGTAGGGATAATACATGAGGTCAAATGTCCCGTTCCCAGGGTAGAAGTCCACTGACCTGAGGTGACTCTCATTGCCTTTCTGTGATCAGAAAAAAAACAGAGGCACATGCACACACACGGGACATGGGACACAAAATACAGCTCTCTTCAGAGCTTGTCTCAGAGCAAATGTCCCTTGCCAGCACCCGGCTGAGCTCAGCTGTGCTGTGTCTGCTGTGAACCCAGTAACTGTGCTGCTTCTAGCCAGGGAAGAGTGGAGCTATGGAGGCAAGGGCAGGGTAACAGTTTGCTGCCTGTTGATTCCCTGCTGTACCTTTGCTTTCTAAATGTGTGATCCAGCAGCTGCCTGGGCAGTGGGAGCCCTTCCTTTACCCCATTCCTGTTGGTTTGCAGGGTGGTCCCAGGACTGAGGATGCTGCAGGGCAGCTGGAGATGGATATCAGCAGTTCCTACATCTTCCCAGGGAGCTCCAGGCTCTAGGTGGGACCTGGCACCCAGGCACACAGGCTGCCCCAGGGGCTGAGTATGGTGGTGCTCATGAGGTTGCAGGAGCAACATGGGAAGCAGGAGACTGCAGGTGACCTCTTTCAGCAGACTGGCCTCTAGTTGTGCCCAGACACATGGAGAGCACTGGGTCTTGTGGGTTTTGGGGGCTAAAATGAGGACAAATTGTGCTGAAGTCCATCAGGAAGAGACATCTGGCCTTGTACCCACCACACTGCTGAGCACAGAGGAAAGCAGTACCTGCACCTTGCAGTCCACACTCACAGGGACCCCAGCACCAGGGCGGTAGCCTATGATCTGCAAAAGCAAGAAAACATCTGTGCTTGTATGAAATGCAGTGCCAAGCACGTGCTGCCTCCCTTCTGCAGGGCTTAAACCTTTCTGGGTGCCAGACACATCGCTCAAGACAGGAGCTGTGTGTCCCTGCAGCAGGGTCTGCCACCCCACACTGTGCAACCTGCCCATGGCTGAGTGCCAGATTGCTGCCTGAGAGCAGGGGCAAAGCAGAGAACACAGAGAAGGTCCAGAACCCCTGGAGTAACACAGCCTCTTCCCTACACAGTTCAAATCTCCCCCTGCTTATTTTCCCAGCAGTGAGCATTGAACCACCATGCTATTAGGCTTCAATTGAATTAAATTAAATTCTAGGAAAACTCTCATTTTAAAGTATCTGGCATCTGGGGTAGTTCCCCTAAAGCTCAGTTTCTCACAAAGAAGGGCCTGGCAGAAGACCCTCCAAGCACTAAGGCCTCAGCAAGTCAAATGGAGCAAGTTTTATAGTGGGTCTTTTTTATGTTTTCTAGCAGATATGTCCACCAGGTTTGGGAATTCTAGTTTCCTTTTCCCTGGGCCTGAGAAGTGAAGGAGTTTAAGTCCCTGTGTGGTCTTCATCACACTGGGATGCCCCAAAGGAAGAAATTGAAACAGGCAGCTTTCTCTGTACCCGGTTCATCTTCAGCAGGATGCAGGGCTGGCCTTTCGAGTAGCCAAATGTTGGGTCCTCAATGCCAGAGCAGTTCTGCAGCAGTGAGCGCTTGAACTGGCAGGCCTTCTTCTCCTCATTGTCATTTCCCCCTTGGATGAAGTACTGTCCTGGGACACACTCAATATTCTTCTCCTCCTGAACTTTGTCATCATAAGCTGTTGGGGACCAAGAGACTTGTTAAAATCCGCTGAGACCTGCACAGACCCAAACTCTGAGAGAACACCCACATATCAAGGGAGTTAGGAATTCACACCTGGAAAGACAAAACTCCCTCCCACAGAAGCTCCCATATCCTTGTGAACCTCCCTTTCCAGATGTGGCTTGTGAGGTGCCCAGGAGGAGACCCCTGCACCACATGCATGTATCCATGGATAAAAACAACCTCACCGTGACTCCCAGGGTGACAAGGAGCTCACCTGCTAGGAAGTGGTGCATGCTGTCCACGTAGGGCTGCCACGTGTTGGGCTGGGAGACGTTGAAGGCGATGGTGAACCCATTCAAGTACGGTCTGATCATCACCCCTGAAGGAGACAGACAAGCAAGCATAGGTGGACCAGCCACGGGCTTGGGCTGTGTGTTGCAGGGGCTGGTGCATTGCGACTGGGCTTGGGCTGGGCACAGGCATGAGAGAGGCAGCACCAGCTCAGAAATCCACTCTCTCCTCCACCTACTGACTTCTCACCTTCATTTCACCCCATACACATCAAAATATCCCAGGAAACATGGGAGATATAGACAGCCTCAGTAGTGTTGTGGGTTAGTGATGGGCTTGGGGTGGCACAGAGTGGCAGCAGGTCCCCTGTGTTCCCAGCTGTGTGGGGCAGTTCCAGACAAGGAGCAGGGCAAGGGGTCCTTCTGTTCCCCACCAACACAAAAACACAGGGAAAGTGCTGTGTCTGACATAGGGAAAGGATTTTCTGAACAGTCTCTTGCCAGAACTCCCCAAAATAATAATACGTAAAAGATACTCTGGAGCTGCATTTTATTTTGAAGGCATGAGGTATAAATGGCCAGCAGCTGAAATGCATCAGCATCACCTATGAAATACCTAAACTTGGTTTTTGCCTTGAGAATTATGATAACAATAAACAGTGCAATTAGAATAACAATTAGTATCCTCAGGGTGAATGCTTCTCATGGGGCTTTTTAAGATGTCTGATCCTCTGCAGAGAACCTGCAGCTCTACCAGTGCCTTGAGATGAAAACCCCCTGTGTTAGGGAGGGCTGGGTGACTGTGGGAGTGCACAGCTCCAGCAGGGCTTTGCCTGAGGTCCTAGCCATGCCATTTTGGTAGGACACTGTTGGGCAGAGGTGCCCAAGGCCAGGCTGGCTGGGGTACGTACCTGGCGGAGACACTCTGTCCCGGAACCTGGGCGTGTAGGGGCTCAGCGTGAGTAGCATCACATACAGGCAAAAGGCAAACATTCCCGCCAGGCACGTGTAGAAAATGAAGTAAAACAGTAAGATCAAGCCTGCAAAAGACACAGGCACGTCACTGTTAAGGCAACCAGAGCACATCCCGGGGGATGTGTCCCACAGGGATGCACAGACGTGCTCAGCACAGCGTCCTCTGCAGCTCTGAGGCCATGGTGGAGGTGGGAGCTTGCACCCCCAGCCCTGCACACACACTCTGGTGTTTCTGGGTGCTGGACTGTCAGCTGCTCCGGGGCCAGGGTAGCTGCTGTTTGGTTTTGTATCCCTTTTGCTGCATGGCCCTTCCCAGAGCTGGGTCAGGATGAGATCTGTGTGTCCACCTGCCTCGGCTCTCTCCGACAGATGGATCCAACATTCCCTCTTGCCCTTCCCACCCCCTCCTGGCATGGTAACATGCAAAAGTACCCAGTGGCTCCAGCCAAACTCCTGGTGGGGCCGTGGGGTGATGCTCCTGCCCTGATTCCTGTCCATGCATGGGAGGGACCCTGATGCTGGGATGGACAAGCAGCATCACTCAGGGCTGCAGCACCCCTGACTGTTTCATAGCCCAGACATTCAGGGAATGGGTTTGTTTTTCCTCTGGACCAGGCTGATGGCTGATGATGTCTCAAGAGGCCACAGCCTATGAATAAAACCCAGCAGCTCAGAAAGCAAAGTGAAGCCCTAACCCAAATATTTCCCAGGAGAAACGTTCCGGCAGCTTGGAGGGAGCCCTGGGAACACAGATGTGCGCTCCTGCCGTGCTTCTGCCAGGGCCACCGTGCTGGGAACCACTGTGGAGCTGTGTCCTGCTGAGGGCTAAGCCAGGGCAGATGGGACCATCACTAGTGCTGGTGGCACAGAAGGGACAATGTACAGCCCAGTAATGCTGGGTGGTGCCTCTGCACCAGCCTGGCAGCGCTGGAGCTGCTGCTGGAGCACCAAACTGATGCTTGTTGGGACCTCTTCCCACTACTGCTCCCATTTTTATGCTTCCTGCAGTGCAGCAGGGAGTGTGTCACCAGCAGAGAGGGGGTGCAGCCTTTCCCAGGGGCTGTGGCCTCCAGTGATAACCTTGTGGCCAGTTGCCTCCCTGTATTTGGTGAGTGCGAGTCCCCTGAAGCCCCCATCCCAGGGGACACCTTCAAAGACAGCACAGTGGAGCAGCCCTAGGCTGGAAAAATCCCCTCCTCTCCACCCATGAGAAGAGAGTGGAAAAGGTCAGCTCCACTCACCTCCAGATTCTCTCACTTAAAAATAAATTTTGATTTTTGTAGTAGCTTCTCCTGCCCTGTGTAGAGACATATGAGCTCTTGTGTGTGCACCAAGGGCACGTATGTTCATGGGCAGCAGGGTCATAGAGCAGAGCACAGTGATCCCAGGGAGGACAGAAGGGTGCTGCACTCACCCCAGTGCTGCTAGTACTGCCAGCAGTAGCCTGCCAGGGTCACATCCACATTAGACTGAGCAAATCCTCTCAAAAGGATCTTATCAGGACCTGGAAGAGCCTCCAGAAAACCAAACCCACATTGCTAAGGACTGTCACCCTATTGCTCCCACACTTTGGTCTATGCCTTCCCATCCAGCAAAGAAGCAGGAAAACTGGTCTGCCTTTGAAGCCAGCAAAGGGCACAGGAGCACAAACATGAACATCAGAGTCTGTCCAAGACTCATACTTGCAGGTTTTCAGACTCCTCTGCTGGTGCTGGTAGGCAACTTCTGTTTCTCCCAGCTGTCACCACAGGCTTTGCAGGAGACCCAGAGCTCTTGGCAGGGGCATGGGAGGGCTGTGGGGCTTGTGGTGCATTGCCAGTGCCAGCCAAGGACTGCAAACACCAAGCAGAAGCCTCTGGTAGTTCACAGCCTTACGCTGATGGACGTGCAGGTGGCTCTGGGTCAGGCTGGGATTTTCACTCTGCCAAGGGGGCTGTGTGCCGGCAGAACAGAGCTGCAAAGGTGGGTGGCACTGTGTGTGCTTGTGGCACCTTGGTTTTGGACCAAGCCCACAGCAGTGCTCACCCCACAGGCTGCTCTTAGCCACCCGGGGCACCTCCAGACTCAGCAATAATTTTTGAAGGCCATATGGATGTGGATAAAGCTCAGAACCAACAGAGCTGGCACATCCCAGTCCACCAGCTCTGACAGCACTGTGGGTCCTGCTGTGGGCACCCTGTTATTACCTGGGAAGACGTGGGGTGACAGTGCTGACCAGCCCTTCCCTTCCCTGTCAAGAGCCAGGGCTCATTCAGGCAGGGAGGGCTGCTCTGCCCCATGGTGTGCACCCTCCACAAAGCACCTTCCCCACAGCCCAAGCACTCTTTCCCCACCAACCTGGTGACCCCAAAGCCACTGTCCCACGGGTCCCTGACTTAGACAGGCAGGGGCAGGAGTGCTGGTGACAGCAGGGTGCACAGCTGCAGCAGACTGATCTGCAGCTCCTGTGCTTGCTCAGGCTCTAATCTTCTTTCTGGGACTCGGTCTGGGCAGCCTGAAATCTTTGCTTTCACATTCTCCGTCAGCATTAACCACCAGACCAAGGGTAATTTTTATATGGTTTTCTGCTTGTCTTCCTCACTAGTAGTTATTGTACCAGTTAGAAACATTAACACTAAAGAAATGGGCAGGAGTGGTCAGTCCAAGCTATCAAGGACTTTCACAGGCAAGTGAATCCGTTGTGAAGCAGAAAAGGCAGCAATCCCCAAAAATGGGTCTTGAGCAAGGACCTACCCCAGCTCTTGGCTGTTCTCCCCAAGCATGTCCTCTCCTCCGGGTTCCACAAGAATATCTTCATCTCCCCAGCCAGGTCTGCCCAGGTTTTGCTCCCCATGTCTGCCTTAGGCTCGTCCTTCTCTCTGTCAGGATCCCAGACCTTCTCCTCATGCTTTTTTTCCTGGAAGAGTTGCAGAACACAACCCCCACAGGCAAGCTGAACTTCTCATTGGCCAAAAATAAATGCAAAAGCACTTAATATCTGGAAATGTTTCAAATTTCCATTTTCCCATCATCGCTCTTGAGTTAAAGAGAGGCAGTTTTGGCTGTTCCAACTTAAGATCACTTAGAACCCAGCATCCATTTTTCCATGACATGTACGTCACTCAGGTCACACTGGGTACTGTCTCCTTGTGCTGGCATTCACAGAAACTCATCTTTTTCCACCTGCGTGAACATGACCAAAGAAAACCTGTGATCTTGGAATGCTGGGACCGTTCCCACACATCTGCAACATCTCTGAGTTCACATGCACATTCTCTGTGCTGCCACAGATGATAGAAAGCAGCAGTATTTTAAGAGATCAACCAGTTGTTTTTCTTGGCATGTGAGCAAGCGTTCAGTCTTTGAAGAAATTCCTGTGTTGTTACTTTTTTGATTTCACTGAGTTCCAGGGAAAAGCATCTCCCCAGGTTGCAAGAGTTTGTGTTTTGCCTAAGAGGTGAAAACTTGTTTGTCCAGAACCCAGGAACACAAATCTCTCTGTACCTGTGCCTGGGCAAGAGTCACTTGAGACACGGAAGCTGTCCTTCATTCCCCTTGAATCCGGGCAGGTCTCCAAAAGCAGGCTGGTGGGAGAAGGTGCTGACCTTGCTTTCAGCTCGGGGCAGGACTAGGCCAGGCACCGCCGGGGAGAAGGGCGGTGCTGTGATCTGGATGGGTTCATCACACCCCCGTATTTGAATGCAAATGCTGGTGCGGGGTTCAGCCGCTCCGGGCTGGGTCAGAGCCATGCTCTCCTGAACTTGCCACGGCTCCCCGAGGCTGCTGTGCCTGCTCCAGGCGTGGATCCACAGCAGCTGCACTGCAGGATCGCCCCTGTGTGTCTGCGCTCAGGGTGATGGAAACCTGCCGGCCACAGGCACCTGTTGGAGCCAGGACCCACAGATAAGATATCTGCAAGCCGTAGGTTGCCCTGGGCGAGCCAGGATGTGGCTGAGAGCGTGGCAAAAGCATTGCTTGGAAACTCCTTTGAACTGAGGGTGATAAATTAAACTCTGCTCAGACACACAAATACTGCACAACAATGAGAATGGGAGGAGAATACTGACTCCAAAGCCACATGTCCCTTGGGGAGCCTGGGCAGAGCCAGAGTTGTAAGCCGTCCCAATCTCACTGACTGCCCTGATGGGCTCTGAATAAGGCCCCGGTGGGGCTATTGTGGCCGCACTCCTGCATTAGAGTGCTGCTGCCAGAAAATGCCCACAGCCTGTATGGCCAAAGCAGTTTTGGGTACAGGTCCCATACCCCAGGCTGGAGCCCTTCCTGAGCCAGCTCCTGCAATGGCCTGAGGTGCAGGGTACACAGGGCATAGGGCTGATGAAAGCAGCAGATTTTGGAGCCAAGAAGCAGCAGCCCCAGCACAAGTCACCAGCAGGGACGTGGGACAGGAGGTGTGGGGGCTGTACCCTGCCAGGATACCCGCAAGGAGCAAGTGACCAACAAAGAGGGGGAAGAGGAGGCATTCTTCTGCCCACTCTCCCCATCAAATAAATGCGCTACCAGCAGATGTTTTGGAAACATTTCTTCAGACTGCCAGAGGAGAGGGGACTGCTCGGATGAACTCCACACTGATGCTTAGTGCTGCATTGGGGAAATCCCTTTGAATTTCAAACGAACTTCTACTGGAGGCAGTAAGAGCCCACACTCAGAAACTGCTCCAAATGCTTAGAGCTGTTAGGGATATGGGGACAGCCTACCCCATCATGGGACCTTACCCTGCAAACTGAAGGAGGCTTTTGCAAGGAGGGAATTTTCCAGCTCTCCTAGCTGATACTACACTGTGTGACCCTTCACTTGGTGAAGAGTCCTGTCCTACTGGCTGGAAAAGGCCACGAGGGCTCCATAGCAGCCCAGAAAGGCTGAGGAAGTCCCAAGCTCTCCTCATGGGTCTCTGTGGGGCAGCTGGGCAGGATGGGATGATCCCAGTACCAAGTCACTGGCAGATGTCTCTCAGCTACAGAACTAGGTCAAGTCTGGAATGAAGTACAGGTGATTGATCTTTGCAGCCCAGGACAGAGATGGTCTTGGAATAGTCCCTTGTACTTGGACAAGGGGAAGAAGGAGTGGCAGGAGCTGGGACAGGAGTGCAGTGGGGAAGGGAGAAGGCAGAGCCATGGCAGGATATACTGTGACACTGAGTCCTGAGCCTCTGCCTGCTGTGACAGTTTGAGAAGCAAATCTGGGGTTCACCTCTGGCAAAATCGTTCTGTGCTGCCTGTTGTAGGTGTCCTGGGTGAGCTTTCCCCCATTCTCACCTCAGACCAGGTCAGCTCTCAGTGTTAGATTCCTCCTGCTGAAACCCAGGTTTGCAAAGGACCACCCTGCCCAGGTGTTCCTGTCCCTTCCAGTCCCCCTCACCACCCAGCACCACTGGCCAGACCTGCCACTGTCCTTTTCCCGCTCCCCCCCGCCCCCCCATACAAAGTGCTTTGCCTAAGAGACAAAGCAGTATTTCCTAAAGCAAAGTAATTATAAATTTATCAGCCACAAAGCAGGTCCTTGCAGCAGCTCCCACCTCACCTTGTGAAATGAGGTTAGCACCCCCCAAAATACTCACAGCCTTCTGGCTGGGGCTCCTGAGCTCGCCCTCTATGCCACTGGTGCTGGCATTGCTGTCCATTCTTGGGTGGGAAACACAAAAAACCGTGTGTGATAGCACAGCAGCACTGGTCCCCTGTGCTAGGGTCGTGTCGTCCTGGCTCTCAGACTCACAGACAGAGCCCCCTCCCCAGCACTGCTCACCAGCCCTACAGCACCTCCTAAAGCAGCAGCTATGCCAAGGCTGTGAGGAACAACGCTGCTTTCCCTTCCTACCCTGCAGAACCTTGCTGTTCAGGAGTGGATCAAGAAATAACTTGCCCTCCTAAAGGGGGTAAGCTCGGCATAGCAGGATCCTATCTTGAGTCCTCTGGCATCTGATACCCTTTGCAGCACCCTCACCGCATCCTGCCTCATATTTGAGTTCCCATCATGGCAGCCAACGCCCTACATGGGGAAGCCAGGCTCTTCTTCCAGGAGGCCGTGTAGCTGTTAATAAACATTAACAAATCGCTGGGGTTTCCGATGGCGAGAAGTGTGTGTCAATGTGTGCTTGTCAGTCACAGCGGGGCCGGGGTTAATGATTGCGAAATCTCTTTAGCGGTGAAAGGGGTAAGTGAGAGGAGCAGGCAGGTCTATATTTATCCCCGCCAACAGAGACAACAGCCAGGAGTTCACAGCACCAGTTCCTTCGCCTCAGGTTTAAGAGCTACCCACAGCCTCCCAGGCAAAACCCAGAGGCACACCTTTCCGTGGCATCCCGCAGACCGGGACTGGGGAGCGTCAGATTTTCCTCCATCAGTGAATTACAGGCACGAGCTGATGCACTGGGGCATCCGGGGTGCGTGCTGAGTCCTGCTGCTGGAACAGCTCCAGCGGTGTGATGGCAGCGTGCGGAGCTGCCCGTCCCTGGTTGTGCCCACGCAGCTCTTGAGGAACAGCGGGACTCGTCTTACACGTCTGTCCCAGCCTGAGCTCGGCACGATCCCCCTGCTCATTCTCTTGGCCCATTTCCAATGGCACTAGTGACCCTTCCTTTGGCCAGAGAGCCAGGCCCTGTTCAAGGGTGTGGAAACGCTGCCTTGCCCCAAGCTGGGGCCTTGCCCGAAGGCACGGGGACATCTGTCCCAGCCTCCCGCCGGACTGCTCGGTGCCGTCCCAGAGGCAAAGCACCATTTCTTCCTTTTTCCTCTCCTGAGCATGGCTGAAAGCCGCTCACCGGCTGTGCCAATAAATGGGCGCAGCGGGAAACAAAGAGGTCTGGCAGCTGCCCCGGGCTGCGCAGAGCTGGCCGGGGCTGCCGCTCGGCCGCGTCTCGGTGCCGCTGCCGGGGCCTGCCCGCAGCCAGCCCGCCGGCCGCAAGGCACGCCGGCAGCTGTGCCCACAGCTGTGCCCACAGCTGGATGTCCTGGCGCCTCTGGGGCAAGGGTTGTCTTCCCGAAGCTCGGGAGGTGGAATGGGATGCAGGGATTTACCGTGGCATGGGCGATTGTAGGGCACCAGCAGCTCCTCGGGAGCACACGCGCCCTGTGCTGCTGCACAGCCCGGACCTGTCACGGAACGGAACGGAGGAGGGGGACGAGACCTGTCTCCTCTATCACTAGCACAGGGTGAGGGCAACTGAGCAGGAGGGGACCAGTGCCAGCCCCCCTGTCACAGCCAGTGAGTTCGGGGCTCCTCTAGTTCACCGGAGGTAAATAACCGCTGTTTTCTCTGGAGATGATACATTCTTTGCCATTAATTGATCTGGGCATTTGCCTCTCGTATCACTGTCAGTGTGCACTTTCCCTGTTCTCCTGGGAGAAGCTGGTCATTAGGCTCCTACCCAGTAAAAGTGTGGGGGTTTTTAAGCAGAGATAGGATTCGTTTCTTTTAACTTGATGAAATATGCTTGAAATAATTACATGATATGTACTTAGCACTTCTCAGTCCAGGACATTAGAGTGATTTACGAGAAATTATGAAGCCTGCTGGGAAGATGCTTTTATCCCCATTTGGCAGATAGGATATGGAAAACAGAGGTTGAGGGCCTGCTCTTGCCCCTTGGCCATGGGCACGGAGATGGCAGGTGACTGCTGTCTCCATGGAATAGGGCACAGGCAGCAACAGGCATCGCCACCGGAGCGGAGATCTCAGAGCGCCGAGAAATGAAACACTGAGGGGCCGGGGGCCGTGTCGGGGTGGCTGCCCGGGACTGTCATCTGCACCTCAGGGAGGAGGGAGATGGGGAGAACGGGGCAACAGAGCGATGCAAGGGAGATTTTGGCGAACGACAGAATGTCCTGGAGCAGCTGGACTGGAGGAGGGTGGGAGCTGCTGAAGGCAAAGGGATGGAGAAAGATGGGGAGAGAGTGGGGAGCCCCTCTGGCCGAGCTGCCGGTGAGTGGGCCGAGATCTCCCAGAGACGAGACAGGAGCTCCTGTCCCTCCGGAGATGGAGCAGGAGCTCTGTCCTCTCTGGAGAAGGGGCGGGAGCTTCGTCCCTCCCTCCCCAAGCCCCCTGGGGAAAGCCCCTGCGCTGGTTCCAGCGAGGTGGCCCTGGCGCCAAGCAGCCCCTTTGGGCAGACCGCAGAGCGCCGATCCCTCGCGGGGGGCCGGGGCGGCCGCGGGCGGAGCGGAGCGAGGCGCAGGCGCGGCGGGGCCGGTGCCGGTGCCGGTGCCGGGGCTGTGCCGCCGCCGTGGCCCGGCGGGCTGCGGCGGGAGCGGCGGCAGCATGCGGCAGTCCCTGACTCAGCAGCGCCCGGCCGGCGTGGCCCTGCCCGACTCCGTGGGTGAGTGCCGGTCCGGGGGGATCCCGCCGGCCCCGGGGGCGCGGCGCGGGGTTGGCCGCGGGGCCGTGCGGGGCGCGGGGTCAGCGGGGACCGCGCCGGGGCTGGCGGCGGCCGGGCCGCTCCCGCCGCCAGCCCCGCCGCCGGCAGAGCGCGGGCCGGGCCGTGTGTCCCCCGTGTGTCCCTCGGGGCTGCGGCGGGACCCCCGCAGAATGACCTCCGTCATCCTGGACGGAGGCGGCTGCGGCCCCGCAGAGCATCCTCCGGAGCGGGGCGGAGCGCGGCCGCTGCCCTCCCGCAGCCCCAGTGAGGTCGGGGAGCCTTCGTACCTAGCGGCGATTTCCCCTCCCTTCCACCGCCCCGGCCGGGCGTGAGCCCCGCAGTTCCCCGCCCGGGCGCTGCCGGGCCCGCGGTCGGAGCCGGGGGGTCACAGCTCCCACCGTGACGCGTTTTTAGCGGAAAAATGGGACGAAAGGAGAGGGGCTGGGAAAAGGGAGACTCGGTGCCGTCTGCCACCGGTTCTCCCGGGGTAAAAGTAGAGCTGGCTTCTTCCTTGAGCTACTCCATGCCTATTCTTTGTTTCTGGCTTTTCCCTCAAATAACAAGATGGAGAAGTCGGTCGTGTTTCTGTGCCATCTTGTCCATTTTTTCTAATATTCATGGGGAAAAAAAAAACCAAAAAAACCGGGAATCAAGGGCAGTTCAAAGATATGAAAGATATGCATTATTGCAAACTTCTAAAGTAATCTGGGAAAACCTGGTGCAGCCTTGTTTTAGAGTGGCTTATAGGGCAAATATAGCAAGAGGATGTTTTGATGCTCAAAAGATAAAATGATAATTCTAAAACCAGTGCCCATTTGGAGTGCCATTTTAGCAAAAGCAATAGCCAGGCTACGGATAGCATAAATTTCCTTACGGCTCCCTAACAGACTTAAGCACAGTGTTTTGGATCCCCTTGTCCTATTATGTTGTGGTAAGCACTGCAAGTTTTGGGATATCTGTTTGGGATAAATCACAGAGAAAAGGCTATTGCTGTCTTTTAAAAGCAGAGATAGCAAAGCTGCCATAGCTCAGCTTCTGTGCTTAGAACTATACCAAGCTCAGGAGCACAGAGGAAAATTATCTGATGAGGAATACTTTCAGCGGAAATTAGTGTTGAAGGAGAGGGTTTTGTCAGAGCAGCCCTTCAGCAGCTATTAGAGGTACTGGGTATGAGTCCACATATGCTGAAGCAGCTGCAGACATCCCTACAGAAGTACAAAACCACTTTTCTACACGCATATCAAGGTGTTTTCAGAGAAGGAAAAGATGTAATTAGTACCTAAATAAAGAGCTGACATGGAGGTAGTGACATTGTCTCCTAAGTTTCACATCTCTCTTCAGTATCAAGTTAGAATATTATGGCTGGTTTTGTCAGAACTTGAAATAAAAGTTTTTCTAATTTTTTTTAATCTTATGAGGAATATTGAAAAGCTTTGAGAAAATTTCCAGTTCAAACCTTATGTTTCTCTTCTCTATTGAGTGTTGGTGTGTGCCAGTCCTTAGCTGGGAAACAACTCAGAAATTAAGAGTGAAAAACATGATGGTGCTGAAACAAACAAAGCATCTAGAAATGGTGTCTCAAGACGCTTCTTTCAGAGTGGTTTTTGTGGTAACTTTTTGCAGCAGTTGTGACAGCAGGAGCACTGGTTTGGGTGTGTGAGTGCTGTGCTCATGTGCCCACAGCACCACCCAGCCGTGCCCTGCAAACATCTGCAGCCCCACAGCCTGACCGTGCACACTGGGAGCTGTGTAAGGAACACATGGCTGAGCTTATTTACCCTCTGCTCCTTTGCCAGCCAAACCTTAGCAGTAATCAGAAGTTAGGGGATTGTATGGAAACAAGATTGGATTCATCCTTTCGCTCCTTTCAGAACTAATCTATGCAAGAAGCAGCAAATTTTCTCCAGTTTTGGTCCCACTGCTATGGATTTTTTAAGACTTCTATGAGACACTTGCATTTAAATGGTTACATTGAAACTTGAAGTATGGCACAATGACAGTATTTGTGAAGCAACACATACAGAATGGCTTAACCTCTTAAGGCTTTTTGAATTATTTAAAAGACTAGATTTTTATATTATTAACTTGTTTGGCAGATTTGGGAGAACAACCCCACATGTGACCTGCAGCAAATAGTCACATACCTTTATCTCCAGCCTGTAAAACATGGCTTGAAAGACTAAGGATCACTGATAAAATATCCAGCCTGAATCTTGGGGTTCTCTAGCAGTTATTTAAAATGTTTTTGTTTGAAATTAGCAACTATCTAGCTATTTATTCCAGCTAAGGACTAACCAGTTGTCAGGCTCCTTGCTCCTGTGACCAGTGATGTCCCAGTGGTGCAGTCAGACCTGTGCTCTGGAACATGAGCAGAAGGTTTGTGGGTGGAGAGCTTTCCTTCTAGAGACAGCAGGTCAGTCAGAGAGGATGGTGTTTTTTAAATAAATCTCTCTTGCCTTTCCATGTAGGGCAGAGATGTTGGGCTAGATGACCTCCAGTGGTCTTTTCCAGCCTTACCCTTCTGTGATTTTGTGCTCTCCTTCTGTTGGGTTTTAAGCCCCAAGTTTAGCCCTTGTCTGTGATTTCAAGCTCATCTGCTCGCTGCTGCTGAAATGATCCAGCCCCACACCCTTGGCAGTCCTGCCAGCCCAGAGCGTGGAGAGGGAGTCCTGCTGCCAGCAGCACAGCTCTTGGGTCAAATTGGAGCAGGTGTGCAGGAGCAGAGGGGAGCTGCTGTGCTTTTCCCTGTGGATAGCTGTCCATGTGGAAGAAGGGAGACCATTTTTAGCAGCGTGTGTGGGTTGGTATGGCTGCATCAGTGTAGCTGTTGGGGTGAATGGATCTCTTTATCTGCTGGGTGTAGATACACAGACCCTACAGAAGGGCCTGTGGGCACCTGGGGCACACATCTTTGAGACAAAAAGCTGCCCATCAGGGCCTGGTGCTCCTCTTTCTGGAGAATTTGGGAAGGAGGTTGTGCTTGGCTTGACCAAGTCTTCCATCAGGGTCTTTCTGCAGATGTTTTATCTCGCTGTGCACAGGCTGCCAAGGACCCCCTGAACAAGTGGGGATTCCCAAGGCGGTTCACTTTAGGGAATACACTCAGCAATGGTGAAAACTGCTCCTTGCCCTTGGGATACATTCCTGCCCTTCTCTGAAACACCCAGAGAAATGCTGCGAGTCTCTGAGGTGGGAATACCCTCACCTGCTCCCAGGGCCTGTTAGAGAGCCCCAGGGTGTGGGAATGGGATCCAGGGTGGCCCCAGCAGCCCACATGGAGTGAGGCAGGGGCCCCCACCGTCCATTATCCTACCAGCCATTCTTGCAGGAACTGGGTTGTATCTATATAATATGTGAAATATGATCAAAAGGATTGTTCCACAAAGTGACACAAAGATGGCAAATCACATGCAGACCAAACACGCCCCTGAAGATGTTGCTGAGCGTGGTGTCGCAGCCAGCTTTCCTCTTGGCTGGTGGAATCACTCTTTTATGTTCATGCTCATTTGGGATATCCATAAATATGGAAAAGAGAAAAAAACCCCTCATCTTCCGGCAGCTGTAGATGAGTTTTACTAATCCAAAAATTCATTACTCAAGCATCTAAAAATACCTGGTCCTTGCTGAAAGTGGAGGAGAAGTGTCTGTTACTGGTGATGTCTCATTCACATGGAAAACTGTGGATGCCTTATGATTAAAGTCAAATTTCCCCTCTCAAAACAAGCAGCATGCAGGGGGGTTATTTTGGTGGATGTAAGTAGACAGATCAGAAGGTATATAAACGTCTAATATGAATATTTCTCACTCAGTCGCCCCAGGCTAGAGGAGCTGGGAGACTCCAGTGTATCGAAATGAGCTTTGCAGAGTTGCAGTTTTTAAGGCTCTCTTCATCTACGTCAGAACAATGTTAGTGAAGGTGAAAAGTGACAGCCAAACCCAAAAATATTCTCAAGTCAGAAAAAGGGAAATTCACGGTGGTGTGGTTGGCAGTGGGAGGAGGAATTTGCGGTGCTGTAACTCTCCCCAGATGGAATCAGCAAATTCTGTTGTGTGTGTGTGTTTTTAGGGTCGTTCAATAGAAGAAAAAGAAATTCCCTCTACGTAACTGTGACTCTCCTCATTGTGTCAGTATTAATTCTAACGGTGGGCCTAGCTGCTACAACAAGAACCCAAAATGTGACTGTTGGAGGTTATTACCCAGGGGTTATTGTAAGTATAGAATTCCTAGGTAGGTCTAGAAAACTTATTGCCTACAAAGTCCCTTGTAATGCTGAAAATGTTATAAAGGGTGATCTTGTCCTCAGTATTTTGCTCAGCTACTTCATTGCCATTTGATTTATTTGTTTTATTATTATTTTGCACCTGCTGCACGTTTCCATGCAAAAAATCCCATCCAAGTGGCAGCTTCCTCTGAGCTTAGGTAATAACCTGCATTTGAGCTAGTGGTGAGACTGATAAATAGATTTTTTTATGTCAGTCAAAGCAATTTCAGAACTTTTTTGTTTACATAGATCATGCTAAGCCCAGGCAGAAGTAAGACAAAGAAGGACCTTACTGCCAAAAGCAGTTGAGAGACCAGGTCTTGAAATACTGGTAGCATGAACTTGTGGTCATAAGGTTTACTTGCAGAAGTGTTTAACAAAGTGGAGTCCCTGGATGCAGAGGTGTGGCAGCTTGCCAGGGGAGCATGTGCATCAAAGCCATGAGCACATTCATTTCTTCTTTTTTGTTATCAGCAGCTGAAAATGGGAAAGAACAATCTTGTAACTTCAAATGGCTTAATTTAGAGAAGACCACTGGTGTCCAGCCTTCCTGCCGTTAGATGTATACTCTCTTACAGGAACATGAGGGGCAGGTATGTCACGACCCTCCTGGCATGAGCAGGGGTCTAACACGAGCTGGAAAACAAGTCCTGCTCTGTTTCCTGTGCGTGTCTAAGACATGCTGAAAAAGAAGCACTAAACTGCAATCAAATTAGGGGTCTAAGTAGATTAAATGCAGCCAGTAGCCCCAGCTAGAGGCTCCTGGTGTAGGAGCTGTAGGATGCTGCACATTTGATTTAGAGCTTTGTATTTGGAGGCTTGAAACCATTTCAGATAACCAGGTGGAGACTTGTTCTTGTCTTACTGCTGTTTGATTTATTTGCCATGCATTGCTAATCTCAGAGAGCTTTATACTTTTCTGTGCTTTATACTTTCCTTCTACAGCTGAAGAAAGTCCCTTTACAGCCATAACGGTGTGGAACTCTGTTACAGATTTTGTTGGGCCTCTTTGATTTAGGTTTTCTGGCTTGTCCCAGTATCTCCTGCATTTAGGCCTGATCTTTTTTAAAGAGAATTATAGAAGGAAGGTGTTGAGAAAGGTGACAGACTGGCTCCAGACTCTCCACATTTACTCTGCATTGTGCCAGCCCGAGTTGAACCTTGTGCTTCAGAGCAGGTCCTGCAGACTGATGCAAATGGGCAGAGCCTGCTGTTCACATCCCCTTGACATCTTCTGAGCTATTTATGGCCTGGGAACATCAGCATCACTTATGCTTTTTAAAGGCTTAGTCTACTCAAGGAATTAATGAATTCCTGGGCTTGGGAAGGGCGTTGAGTTACTTTATTCAGAGGCACCCTGGCAATTTGTTTTTGTCACCAAGTTCCCCATCTAGGTTCATTAATCTGCTCTGCGGAAATGTGTGATGACCTCACCTGTCTCGCTGCACATGAAAACATTTCAGTGTGCTGCTGGATGTTTCAGAAGGTGCTTAAAATAGCTCATGTTTCATAACAAGCTGGGATTTCTCCCTTTACCGAGGAAAATGGGCTGGCTGCAGTGGATGAGTATTCGGTGAATTGTCCTCAAGCAGATAGAGCCAGAAGTCTCTCTGTATGCTGGGTGACTTCCCTGTGTGTGGACCAGTTCCATGGCTGGAATCATCTTATGGAACATAGAATCATAAAGCCATAGGCTATTCTGAGTTGGAAGACACCCATCAGAATCATCAAGTCCAACTCCAGGACAGCCCCAAGAATCACACCATGTGCTTGAGAGCATTGTCCAAATTCTTGAACTGAGACATCAGATGTCTCATTGCTGCCAAGCCTAAATCACTCTTCTTTCCTCCTTCAACTGGTGTTCCTTGGGCAAGCACGTCTTGTACGAAGTGGAAGCATGCAAAGATACTTGCTTCAAAGAAGAGTGTTATCTTCCCAGGCCTGTGCATCCAAGGAAGGACAGAACCAGGCTCTGGAGACCTTCCATGCATCAGCAGGATTTTGTTTGGTTGAGTTTTTTGAGGGTTTGAAGTTGGTTTTTTTTCCCTAGCAGCTAAGTTCCTCTTTGATACAACTGGAGAAGCTGAAGCAGAGGATTCAGTGACATCCTGTAGCCAGCATGCCTTCACCCTCCTCTGTGACCATCCACACCTTCACAACCACATCAGTGAATACCTTAGCTGTGTCTCTGTGAGAGGTGTCCTTACCTGTGGCTGGATGACAGACCTGGGACAGGGAAGCCCAGAGTACAACAGTGATGTTCAGCAGACAAGAGTAATGCTCAGGTGCAGAAGACAAGGAGCCATATGGAAGTGGGACTGTGAGATACATGTGTTATTTCCCAGGTTACAACAGCTGCCACAATCTGTGTAAATGACTGACCTTTCTTAAGCTTTCTCTGGCAAACCTCCTCTGTCATGGTTCCTTGCTAAGGATGTTGGCTTGGGGTTTTACTCTGGAAAAGCACATTCACTTTGTGTCCTCTCTTCCTTTCAGACAGACATCTCAGGGATAACATCCACCAGCAAATAAATGCTGTAAATGAGGAACATTACTAGGATCTCTTTGTCCCATCCATGGAAGAATGAGTAGTTTTTCCGTTAGTGCAATGTGAAGTCCTGTTAATGAGAATCCACCAGTTTATTTGGTCTTCACCTGCTGGATGTACAGACATGGTCTAATTTCTTGGTTTTGAATTACCTTAAGTTATCTAAAGCATTTCACCTTTTGGTTTGAGGCTGCTCTGAAACACCATGTGGATATTTCTCTTAAAGCCCAAAGGACACAAAACATTTTTCTTGAGCATTTGCCTTACGTGTGTGTTGCCACACAAGTTCCTTCTGTTAAATATCAGCAGACTGAAAATCACACCTGGATCCACATCACTGTTAATACCTGGATCTCCCAATTTTTTTTGCTTGGACTTGAACTCCTTTTACTTTAGGAAGGGGGAGGTTTTGTTTGCCTAAGGTAAATGATAAGCTCAGAAGCACTGGCAGGTCAGTGTGTGGCAGTTCAGCAGTGCCCCAGGTCTCAGCCCTGCCCAGTAGTAGGCAGACCCTGGGGCTTCATCGCTGTTCTTCTCACCACAGCAGTTGGGGCCTGATGTGGGGACAGTGGTCTGCACGAGCTTGGAGTGCAAGCCAGGCAGTGGGGAAGCAGGAGCCCGAACAGCTGCTCCACTTTATTCCCTGCTGTTTGAGCCACCTGCCCTCCCTGCCTGCAGCACTGCACCAAAGCAGGGCAAGGGAAGATTGAAGCCTAAGTTTACATCATATTTGTGTCTGCTAATCTCTGCACATCTCTGCCTGTTAGCATTGGATTCATTAAACCTTTGTTTTGTATTCTTGGATCTCAGAGTACCGATTCCAGGTTATTTGACTCATTTTTGGATCACTACAGCTTGTCTCATGCCTTGTTTTTCTTCCTGGGGAGTTGGCCAGTTAGTGGGCATTCTCACATGGATCTTCACTGGCCCCTGATTTGTTTGGATTTACATCTCCTTGATATGATCGATCCAGCTGTAGGACTTATCCTACAGCTTTTCTGATTTTGCCAACCTGTGGAAGTGGGGTTGGATATGCTCAACACCAGCCCAAGACCTTCCTCAGTGTGACACAATACTATTTTTGCACCTCCCCCCTTAGTCCGTGGCTCCTGCTTGAAGTCCCTTTTTCTGTCCTGGCTGAGGTGTGCTCTGTCCTAGAAACTTCTTCGTAGTGTAGCCTAAGGCTGTGGAGAAAGGAGGTGAGAAATTGTTCTCCTGGATGACTTCACTGAGCTGAAATAAATGTCACTTACAGCAGCAAGAAAAGATGCTTTTGCTGCAGTAGCTTATTCTGTTGGGCCAGTGTGAGCTCTTCTGGTAGAACACTCGTGTTAATGCATCCTCGCTTCTGGAAATGAGGGAGGAGTAAGAGAAGACAGAAAACTGCTGTATCTTCCAAAGTCTCCCTTATTTCCCTTCCTCAATCTCCCTTATTTCAGGCTTCACACTGAGGAACTCCCTGAGCTGCAAACTGAGGTGGTTGTTCACATGCTCAGTGAGGTCACAGAAACCTGGTCCTGGAGGTTTTAGTGCATTGGTCCTGCTAGGTTTGCATCTGGAGGGTCCTGAGTGTTTTTGGGGTTGTTCCAAGACAGCAGTGCATATCCTCATCCACCAGCCATTTCTCAGCATCACTGGGGGGGATGAAATTCAGAACTCATCCTTTTGGTTTCTACACATGCTTTTAGTGTCATGTGTGGGATACACCTGATAGTTCCTTCTAGCGAGAGACTCCACTGATTTCTTGCTAAAGGAAGAGAGCTCATACATCAGCAGAATGTTCTTTTGCTGTTTCTGTATTTAGCTGTGTTCTCTCTGTTTGTAAAATATGTTGCTATCATCCTGATCTAAATGCTAACAATACTTTGTTTTTCAGCTTGGTTTTGGGTCGTTCCTTGGAATAATCGGATCAAACCTGATAGAAAACAAAAGACAAATGGTAAGCTCTTTATAAAACTTCTCTAAAAAAATGACATTAACTCAAATATTGTGTGTAAAGACTAGTATTTTAAGTTTTCCTAACTCTTCCAGGGTAGTGTTGCATACCTCTTGACAACTGGAGATGGCTTCTAGCAGTCTAGGAGCAGCACCCTGTGGGCACTCTGCCTGCTGCCTCTGCTCATCTCCCTGAGGAGAGCAGCTGCACCCTCCCCGGTGGTTTCCTCAAGCTCTGGCAGTGAGATCCCTCCAGCCTTGCTCATGTGAAGCTGCAGAGGGCCAATGGAGGTCATGCTGTCCCTGCAGCCTGTCCTGCTGGGCTGCTGCCTGTCTTGGCAGGGATTGAGGGGGCTCAGGGATCAGATTAGCAGTGTGTGCTGCTGACCAAAGCTAAGTCACGTTCTGCTAAGGCAGAGAAATTCTTGCCTGTCCAAATCCAGAGTCTGCCTTTGTGCTGCCTTTGCTTTGCAAATCGTGTGCTCCCTGCAGAGCAGGAGGAGAGGGTGAGGCAAACCCTGCAGGAGATGACATTTGTATTTCCCACAGTCAGACAGGGTGCAGGGGAGGTGAGTTTCCCAGTGGATATTTTTTGTCGTTTTCACCCTGCCTCTGCAAGAGCAACATATCTCTGTTCTTTCTGTCCTAGCAGGGTTTCAGCCTCTTGCTCATCATGTGTTAGCAGCATCTCAGTGTCTGGTTGAGCAATGACCATATTGTGCCAGTCCTGGACTCTTCACAGGAGTGTCCACAAGTGATAGAGTGGCTCTGACTTGTTTGATTATTTTGAAGAGCCCTGGGTAGCCTGTGCTTATTCTTTTCATCTCTCTATCATTTTGTGTCCTAAAAAACATTTGTGACCCAGCTTTGCAGGGATTGCATCACTGCTGCCTGGGCTGGCAGGGAGCGTGTCTCCACTCTGATGGCAGAGAGGACACGCAGTAGCTGTCACTTATTGTCCCTGTGCTTTAGTCACATGTCCTCCTTACCCGGGAGCACTTTGCAGCGGCAGCTTTGTCCACTGCATGTTTCCGTGATACTGCTGGCCGTGGAGGATTTGTTTTTTTCAACTTCCATGAACTTCCCCTGTGCCCTAGTTTGCTAAAAGGCAGCCTTGGTCTAGCTTGTTGTGCAGCTGGAGGCAGAAAAAGCAAAAAGAAACTTGTGCAGCTGTGTTCTTGTGCATGTTTCTGTCTGTGACTGGCAAATGTGAGGAGTGGAGCCAGCCAGTGTGGCTGATGAGGAGAGCTAACCTGAAGGAGCACCTCTCACTTCCCCCAGACTGCTGACAGGAACAGACCTCTTTGTTTTTTCCCACCCAAGTGTATCGATTTCCATGCCATGCATCTAGGAGGGAAAGGAGAGCTCTTGTGTCCACAGGGAGGGCCAGCTGCCCCACAGGCAGCTCTGGCACACACCCCACTGCCCGCTCAGCAGCTTCCAGGGGAGGAGTCAGCAGTTTGCACGCCTTTATGCAGTCATCTGTGCCATGGAAGAGTAAGATCCAGCACCTTCACAGCCCGTGTGGGGCTGTACCATCACCTAAAGGGAACCTCAGCCCAGAACACTCCTGCACTATCCGAACCCAGTTTGTCTTTTGTTGTCCAAATGCTCCTTGGTGTGGCTGACTTTATCTGGAGCTAGATGAGTGAACATCAATCAATAATGTCACACAGCTCTATAGAGGGTCTTCTGCTTGCTACAGTAACAGTATTATCAACCCTACATCAAAAATTTTATTGACAAATTGAAATCTGAGGGGTTTAAAATTAATTTTGTCAAAAATAATCCACAAACACCAGAGGTTTATGTCTAAACAGGAGACAGAGGAGTCCTGTAACTTTATTTGAATAAAGGGAGAGGCCATGGGGCATTTCCCCTGGGGCCTCTCAAAATTTTTAGGAGACACAGCTTCCTTTTTATCCTGATTTCCCAGCCACATTTCCCTCTCTCTTTCCCCACTGGCTGAGGTACTTGAGAGGTAAAGACTTCCTAATACCTAATACCCCCTTCTAATGTATACCCCCCCGTTTTCTTTTTCCTTGTGTCTCTGTTGTTTTTCTCTAAATGCAGAGATTTAACACTGTTATGAGTGAGGAACAGTCTATGTCAATTAGTGGAATTCCTATGGAATTTATGGTTCCCCCCATTGCTTCTTTCATCTCTCTGTATCTTACCTACCATCAAGCCCACAGTTTGCTTGTAAAGACACCTCCTTTTCATTTCTTCAATTTGTATGTTTCTATTTGGTGTTTGATTTTTTTTTCTCTATCTTAAATTCTCAGTGTTTGGTTTTCAGGCTTTTCTTTCTACATCTGAGAGGGAGAGAACTGTATGTAAATAAAGTCAGCATCAGATACTTATCTCTTGGTAAGGCTGTTACAAAAGTATCACTAACTCTGTGTTTATTTTAAACCACCATACTAGCAGCTCCTATCTGCGAGCAGAGCTGACCAACAAATTCCCTAATTGTATATATTTAGTGTTTGGCTCACTTCCCGTCTCTAAGGCTCCTGCTATTTAGGGCAAATATCCTCTTTCATGTGTGTATGAAACAAAGGACAGCACTGAGAAAAACTAAACTTGCTGCAAAACAACCTAAGCCATAAACCCCATGCCTTCCACTAAGACTGGACTTTCTCCTCTGTGTGGTTTCATTTGGTTGGGTAGTGTGACTTTGTAATGCGTAGTGTGAGTTGGGAACCAGGCATGCAAAGGGTGGGGCTGAGTGGGGAAGAAATCCAGGAGTTTACAGCTGACAGAAACAGGGTCAGTGTAGGATCTAGTCCTGGAAATCTTGTCACCTGCTGCCATCTGCAAGTACTGTGTAGCGCAGAATCCAGTATTTCAGTGACAGTTTGTTGTGGTCATGACATGTTCACATGGTCACTGGTATCGTTTCACAGCCTGCTCTCTCTGCTGCTGCAGGTCTAATGTCTGTGCTTTGAATACTTGCCTCATCTATAAAACCATTTTATTTTCTCACATTTTTAAGTAGGCAGTTTTACAGGGGCCATTTCCGCTGTGCCTGGTGAGCCCTATGGCATCTCCAGTCATTGTTCAAACTGATCTGGCCTGTGCATGGAGATTATTGGAACAAGATTTGTTTTCACTTAGGAAGATGTAGATAACACCAGTGTGATTAACCTAAAAATCCTGAGGTACTTTGAAAACACATATAGGATCCTTCTGGATTGTATTTGTGAACCCGTCTGCCTGAATGCTGTGCTTCCCCTCCCTCTTCAGCTCTGCTGATATCCCCAGTGTGTTTTGGCAGAGGGGATTGGGATCAGTGTTGGGAGCTGTGTGTGAGGAGCTGCTCAGGAGCCCACTGGCAGCAGTTGGGCTGAGTTCAGGTGTGAAAGGGGCTGTGTCAGCACTGGTGCATGGCTCCTCTGAGCCCAGCTGAGCACTGCCTCTTTGGCAGAAGTGGTGTTTGAAGTGGTACTGTGGGAATAGACACTGTTTCTTATACTTGGATTAGAGATTATTTCTGGTTTACCTGCTGAATGCTTTCACCTTAATTTTAAGAATGGGCAGTAGGGAGCCAGTGGAAAAGGAACACGCCTGTCTGACTGCCCTTCTCAAACTACACATGGAGAGAAGTATCTCTCCTTGCAGCTCTTCAGTGGGAGGCTGGATGGACTGTGCTTGCCACAGCCTGGCACCGAGGAGCCTGGCCAGGCTGCTGTGAGGGTGCACAGCAGCAATGGCATCAGCTGGTCACCTGCCTTATGCTCTCATGTCTTTGTGCTTGTGCCTGCATCCAAGTGTTCCCTGAAGGCACAGTCCCAGCAGAGAGGTTCATGCACTGCAGTCTCCTGCATCCTCACAGCTCAGTAAGTGTTCACAGGAGCAGCTCCCCACCGCGCTCTGGGGGGAGGAGAGAAGACATTTTCTCCTATCTCTCCAAGGGACAGTTAAGGACAGTGGTAGCCAGAAGAGGAGGTCTATTCTCAGCCCAAGTTTAGCCCATTGGAGTCATGGAAAAACCTGCATTACTCCATCGAGTCCCCAGAGAACCAGTCTGGCACAAAGCTCCTACTCCTGCCACCCTGCCAGAGCAGGCGCACATCCCACTGCCTTCAGCCAGACCAGTCCGTGCAGCCCGGGCAAACATTTGGGACATTGATTGCTTGAAGGCTTGTCGACTCTGATTTACACATCCTTGTGGAGAGGGCACTAATCACTTGGTTGTGGAGAGGCAGGTGATACTTTGCTTTGTTTTCCTTTCCCAGCTGGTTGCATCGATCGTCTTCATCAGCTTTGGTGTCATCGCTGCATTCTGCTGTGCCATAGTAGACGGTGTCTTTGCTGCCAGACACATAGTAAGTGCTTCCAGGAAAACACAGGTCCTGCAATGGTTTTACTCCAAGAAAACAAGTGATGGTGTCTGCAATCCTGTATCACGCTGCGCCAAACCCTGTAAATGTATATCATGTGCTCAATGGATGCTGCTTTAAATCACAAGCTTTAGAATAATGTTATCATTTTGTAAAAAAAACATTAAAATTAGTTCTTAGTTCACCAAGATCTTAAAGCTTTGCTTTGGATTTTTTAGGCTTTATGTATTTACTGAGTATCAGAACACTTAAGATGCAATTTGAATTACAGCTATTGCCAAGGGACAAAATATGAGCAGTAGCATCTATTTTGTTTTAAATGTAGGCAGAGCTAGTTCTTAATGCAGAGTGAATCACTGGATGCTGTGGTAGAATGAAGCAATTTGATACGAAGCTCACTGAAGCGTTACAGTATAAACAGGAAACATTTGCAGTAGGTTCTCAGTTCCCATTTGGTGACTTAAAAAAATTACGAGTATTGCTGTCAGGACCAATCACTAGTACAGTGGGATCTGCAGAAGCTTTAGTTATTAGTATAGAAACAAAAAGACGCAATTCCATTTCAGCTTTTTGATTGAAATTTATAACTGCAAACAGTTTTTTGTCCTGAAACTCTGCAGTTTGATGACCATTTTTGAAATTTTTAGCAAAAGGGGATTTAAAAGACAGATTTTGAGTTTATATGTATCGGAACAGAAAGGAATTGCAGATCAGAATTACCCAAGAAATGGAAACTCCCTGTGTCAGCTGGCTAGTTATGCTCCTTGTGAAGCTGGCTCTTCTTTCCTGCCCCTGAGTATTCCAGTGATGGAAATCCAGGGGTGGCAGGATTTGCTGACAGAGCAAAGGGCAGCTAGCTCAGTTGTGTGGTGGGTGTCTGTCTGTCTGGATGAAACCAGCAAGTCTGGGCCCTCTCTGACCCCCTTTGCAAGGGTGTGACCTCTCAGGTTGGGTTGTGGTATGGGCTGGCACCTCCTCCCAGCTGGCTCTGGGGGTGGCTGTGTCTGAGACAACCAGAGCTGAGCAGTTGTGATGACAAAGGCTTTGGTTTCTGCCTCTTGATGAACAGATGGGCTTTTGGCCTCACTCTACCACCTGACAGTCCAAAAATATCACCACCTTGCTGGAGACATGCTCCTGCCATGCCAGCACAAAGCATTCTTCCTGCTGCCAGCTGCTGCCACTGCTCTGCCACCCGGAGCTTTGGATCTGGAGAGCCAGTCTGGCTGCTCCTGGGAAGGGCTCACTGATGTGGATACATGTCTGGTATTGCTTTTCCTGAGGTTTTGCCTTGGAGATCAAGCTGCCCCAAAGGAAGGCATTAATGCATATCTGCAGGCTGGGATGTTGATGATCTTCCAGAGCTTTCCCATAAGACACTGAAGAGCACAGGAAAGACAAATTTGCCAACAATTAATGAAAAATTGTTATGATTCTGCAAGAAGAACCCTCAGAAATAGGTCAGGTAGACCTGGGATGTATCTTGCAGGATGAGGAATAAATCTTTCAGTTCAGTAAAGTGACCACTATCACCGAAAGAGCCCAGCTTAAGAGACTGCACCTCCCATGCTGGCTGGAACAATTTCATGCCTCTTAAGGACCAGGGTTAAACATCACCCTGGGCACAGAGGGCAGGACGGGGGGCTGCAGAGCTGTTGCTGTATTGAGGTGCTGGTGTGAGATCAGGGTCTCTCTAAAGCCTGGTCCCTTTCCCCAGACCCTTTGGGTGACTGTGGTTCTGATTTTGCTGCAGGGCTAAGCCTGGTGCTTTTTCTCTGGCAGGATCTGAGGCCGCTGTACGCAGGGCGATGTCAGTACTACTCCAAGAGCACGACCCCACCGGAGGTGAGAGCAGGCTCTGCTGTGTGCTGTTCAGGGGCCAGCTTCTTGGTGCAGGTGGAGGAAGCTGCTGCCAGGTGGTTGCTCCAGTGTCCTGGAGATCTGCAAAGTGAGGAAGGGGTGGGAGGCTGGGTCTGGGATGGGAGCAGGATGCTGGGAGGTGGATTCCTCCATGTACTGCCTCCATAGTGAGGGAGCAGATGGGCAGAAGGGGTTGTAGGATAGGAAAATCCACCAGTTTCTCTAGATCTTCAGCTGTGCATTCATTGTAGGAGCTGGATGGTGGGTTAAGATTTCAGACAGCAGCAGTTTCTGTGTACATGAGCAACAAGTATCAGCCTCTGCACCTCTCCTATTGTCTTCTCCAAAGAGAGGCCTGTTGGGCATGGATGATCCTCCCATACTGATCCTTACATACTGATAGTGTCTATGGACGTCTTTGTCCGCCTTTGCTGAGCACTGATTGTCTCTCAGAGGTTTCCTCACAAGTCCACAGGTAGTTTTTGTTATGAATGCCATTCCACTTTGCCAATTAAAATAAATTTTTGTTTATTAAAAAGAAAATTACAGAATTTCGGTAAAACCAACAGGCAGAGATACGGTGACGGTGCCCGGGATCGTCAGAGGGTGAACGGAAAGCAGCCTCTATCGCACTGCAATCCCCCAGAGTTCACGAATTGGCCCCTTCTGGGGTTTGGGTTTTATACAGTTTATTTTGCCCGTGGCAGAGGTTCTCCCCGCAGTTCTTTGTTTCCTTGGGGCGGTTATTCGAATGCATCGCTGTTGTTGGTCTGCTGAATGGGGCTTCCTCTTGGAGGGAGGAGTGTCAATTTCTTTCCTCCGGTGGGAGAATGGAAGACAAAATTCTGAATGAACAGGCGTCCTCCTCTGATGATATCTGTAATAAACACCAATTGCTTGTTTTAGAAATTTATGAAAGTTTAATAACAATAAAATGGTTATATAAAAAAATAGTAATACAAATATAATAATAAAGGTTAAACAATTTAGAGTTAGGACAATTAATAATACAATAAAAGCAAAGAGTTACAGCTTGGGCTGGATCCCCCTTCCTAGACAAAAGTCAGCCAGGAGAAGGACAGCATTAAAAGAGAATTTACCCCTTAAGAGGAGTCACCTCATGATTATGCATATTTTATTTAAAACAAGAGATTTCGCCTGGTACCTGTCAAAAACTTTCTGTTAATCCCCCAGGCGCCTTTGAGTCTAAGTCAGGCTTGAAGAGGTTTGTTTCTGTTGATTAGGAAGCCATAGATCCCTCTCCTCTGGAAAATTTAGGGGTTTCTGTAATTGTTATCTCTGTGCGAAGAATTTCTTGGTTATCTTCTCTTTTTCTTGAGCTAAAAAAGAATATCTCACACACATAGTTCTTATTTTTGATTACTAAAGCTTAATGTTAATTACAAAACTACATTTACTATATTATTCAAATGTTAATACAGCATAACTTTTCAACCTAGCATAATACATATAGTAAATATCTGCGTAGAGCAATATAATATGCATTTTTCACAATATCTGTGATGGCCGGGGCATTCACAGCTCCGCTGTTTCGGGAGGAGGACTGATTTCTAATCTTGATGTGTCTTCTATTCAGATGCCAGTGGCAAAGTCTGCAGTTCCTGGCATTGCATTGTCCACCTCTGAATGGTGGTTCCTGGCTGTTGCCTGTCTTGAGATTAGTCAGTTCCGTGCCTGACCTTTCATTTTTACAGAATATGTTTACAGTTTATATGCACCTAAACACGAATTAATATACGATATTTACTACATTTTGAATAACCACTATGTACCAAATTAGAAGGCCTGCTTCAGGGTGCAGAGTTACATGCTAGGCCAAAGACTGTCCATGTGAATTTGGGTGTTACAACCCACAGGCACAGACAATTAACCACTTTGGTCAGTTCTGCAGCACTGCGGGAACCTTGCTCTCGATTTGGGCCGTGCTATTGACAGTTCTGCTCTGCGTTGCCGTGGGGTGAGGTGCATTAGTTCAGCAACGCCCTGGCTGCTTGTAAGAGTTGCAAAACCTCCTTCCTCTGCAGGCACCTGTTTGTCTGTGAGCTCCCCACAGCAAAAGGAAATGCTGCTCTGTTCTAGTCTAGTGAATCTCTGTTCCAGTAACAAACGACTTTGTGGGAGCATGATAGGGAAAGAAAAATATGCCTGGGGCTAATGTGGAGATCACTGAAAAATCTACATGTAGAGCAGGCCAAACAGCAGCAGAAACTGTGTTTGGTATTATGTCATTCTGTGCTTTATGTATTCTTTTTCTGTGTTCACGCAGGCTGTCTGTCACCCACAGCGCCGTGCCCCCTGCACACCGAAAATAAAAACCAATACCTGCTTCTGCTGTGACCTGTACAACTGTGGGAAGTAAGCCAACAATGCCACTCCTGGCCATGGGAAGGGCGTGCCGTGGTCATGCTCCTTTGCAGTATCTTGCAGCTCGTTTGCAGGATAGTATGGTTAATGATAGTTGTTAGGGACCTTAAGCTCTGTTTGTTAGCAATGAGGAGTCCCAGACAGAAGCTAAGCAAGTAAAGATGGGTGTGAAATACACCAAGCCATCCCAGCTATGGGTGAGCGTGCTCTGGGGCAGCCCAGCTGGAAAAATGAGGAGCACAGGAATTTCCATTAACTTTTGTGCTTGGTGTTCTCCTCAGGTTTTCCACCTATTGAGTGTTGCTTGTCTTAACACCTTCCCAACTCTGTTGGGTTGTTTTTCTTTTTTCTGAGAATACTGAAGATGCAAAAAACCTGGGACACTGTTCTTCTTCTCCTTGCCACCATTCCATCCTCCACTCTGCTAACAGGGAGGAGAGTTAACAGGCTGGTGCCATCTGTGCATTTACAAACCAGTGTCCTCTCTGCCCAGTCAATGTCTTTCATGGTCACACGGGGTCGGAAGGGGAACCAGCCCTGTGCAATAAGTCAGAGGGTGGATACCAACTGAGAACCACTGCAGAGGGATCAGACCTGGCTACTGTGCCTAAGCCAGATAAATTTACAGCATGCACTGCTTATACCTTGTGGAGTGTCCAATGTGTGTCAGTGAGTAATTAATAAATTGATTTTTTACTGCTGGCTCTTGCCTAGGGCTGTTTCAGGCTCAGCATTTCTCACAGTACTTAGCTGGGCTGGCCTCCACTTAAATCATTGACTGTAGTTCAGGAAGATCAAAAGCTGCTGTTGGGAGAGGGTGGGTGGTTCCCTGTGCTGGGAAGCATGATCCCTGGTCTCTGTAGGACTTTGGGTGTGTGAAAGAGGGGTGAAGCTCATGCTTTCCTTGAGCAGTTTACAGAACACAATCTCTTTTTACTAGCTGAAGAGGGCGATACACAGAGAACTGATTGAAATAGAAAAGCTTGAAACTTTCCTGTATTTCTTTTGCTTTTGTTGTTCTCTTGTTTTTCTGAAGTCCTGGTTCTGGGACCTCCCCTGACCCATTTTCCCCTCTCTGATAAAAAATATCAGTTGTTGCTATTTTAGTCTTGCTTAGTACCAGGCAAACATCCTGCACTGAGGAGGTGCTGGATGGTGTCTCAGTAAGAGAGGTTACTCCAGACTGGTTGGTGCACTACCTGGTTAGTAGAGGATGGAAATCATGGAAAATGTGACAGCAATCTTGCGTTTTTCCTGATGCTGGGAGCCCTGGCTTTGGCGGCACAGGGCAAGCCCCTTCCTGCTGATAAGGACACGCTGAACAACGCGGGATGTTCTCACAGAGAGATAGATCTCTGCTCTCATGCGTCTCCATAGGAACGAGCACTTGCAAACAGCACGTACAGGTTTTCGTGTTAGAGGGTCACGGTGAGAGCTCAGGTTACACAGAGGTCGTGCCAGCCGGCGCAAATGTTTTTGTAACCTGTGGTTAAGCTCTGCCTCGATTCCACTTGAAACCCCCATCCCTCCTTGCCACGTCTCCCGCAGTGGCCTGCTAAAAAGACATGTGGGAATAAAAAGGGTAAAGAAGTAGAAGTTGAGTAATCAGCAAAGGAGGGTGACTCTTGTGAAAGGGAGCAGTTTCCTGTTGGCCTTGTGGAGTCTGCTGGGGAGCTGAACCTGGATCTCCTGCTTCTTGACCTTAAATATGAGCTGCTTCTTCCCCCTTCCCTCAAAGCTCTCACGTGCTTTGAGCACAGCCCTGTGTGTGAGCTGGGAGATAAGTCATTCATGAGGTCTTGGTCCTGTTTTTCCCTGATAAATATGCTTTCTGGAGGGGTGTTTGCTGTAGACCAGTAGATCTGGTGAGCTGTGCTGAAGGCCAGCCTATCCCCCACCCAGCAGTCAGAGAGAAGTCCTTCCTAAAGAATTCCCCTGCAAGACTTCAGCCCACACGTTGCAGGAGTTGCTTTTCCTTTTCCAAAATAATGGCCTAACCAGATTTGACCGAGTTCTCTCTCTCTCTTTTCTGCACGTGTGAAAGGTTCAAAGCGTGAGCAGAAAGACCAGCCAGCCAGCCCAGGCCGCTGCAGAGCTGTGAGGGGCTGGCCCTGGAGCAGGGCACAGAGCTGGGCCTGCTTTGTGGCCGAGCCCTGCGGAGCCAGGCAGGAGCTGGGCTGGCCCGTGCCCATCCCACCCAGCTGCTCCCAACACTGCCTGGGAGGCAGCTGCTGCTCCTCGGAGCACAAACTGATTTCCCAGGGTAATTCCAAGACCGGTTTGTCCTTGGTAAGCCTCCAGGGCCTCTGTGGAGATTTCGGATGAAAGAAATAATCAGCAGGTTCAGACACAAAGTCATTTGTTTCAGAACAGAGCAAGCACTTTGTTCAGGATCATGGATGCCACAAGCATGGGATCTAGGAGTCTTTATCCCCAGTCTCTTGGTAGTAAGGTCCAGGTTATCATTGAGCTGCAGCATGCATTTTACTGTCCAGCAGTACTGCTTAGGATTTATGATATATGGTGCATTTTTTTATCATTACTGTTGTTTTGGTTTTTTTTTCCCTAATCTAGCAGAGTAGAGATTTCTGGAGGGTACTATGAATACATTGATGTCAGCAGCTGCCAGGACATCATCCACCTTTACCACTTGCTCTGGTCAGCAACAATTCTGAACATAGTTGGGCTATTCCTGGGGATCATTACAGCAGCAATACTTGGAGGCTTTAAAGACATGGTAAGAGGATATCAATTTATCTGTGCATTAGAGAAAACAAATCAGGCAAATTGCCTTTTTAAATAATCAGGGAAACTATTGGTATTTTAGTGCAAATGATTTATGCATTACTTCAGTCAGGGTGGAAAGAAGGGCAAGAAATAACTATAATGAGAAACTGGGAGTGATTCACTTTTCTGATCTCATTGTCACCACCTGAGCACAGTTAGAAAGTATTAACAGAATTGGGAGACTGTATTTTCAAAAGGAACCATCAGAGAGGCATTGGCAATACCAGGATGATTAAAACAAGCTCTTTCTTAAAAATTGATCTTCCTTTTCATAGTATTCACATTTTACAAGGAAAAGTGCGGTGGTTGCTCATTAATTGTTGATTTTAGAGTAGCAATCTGAGCTTTACAGACTGTTTAAACAGCTGTGTTAGGCTTAAACTCTCAATCTAATTTCTTCATGGTGCAACCTGAGAGAGTGAACTGGGAATCAAAACCAAACTTCAGATAATGAGAAAAATAGTGTTCTAAAAATGTGAGCTTTGAAATATCCTCACTTAACCAGGCTGCCTGTTATCTTCTATATGGTTTTGTTCTAAACAGTACAAATGAATGGGTAGAACTGAATGTTCAACAGATACATTTGGGGCTTTTTCAGTCTCTTGTGAAATATTTGGAATAATACAAAAAACGTCAACACAGAAAAGAGATTTGTTGTCCTGGCTATAGGTTTTTCTTACTAAGAAATCTTGGGCCCTGCACTAAGGGTACCTTATTTCAGAACTCTGAACTCTTTTCAGACTCACCAATATCTTTGCAAATGAAACAGGAAACATACTCCCAGCTGTGCATCATAGCCCTTTGAGATTTGATCCACACCAGAGAGCCTGTAAATTTCTATAAACAAAGATGTATAGAAATGAACAGCAAAATGCACCAAGTAACAGAGTAATTTGGAAGTAATGAATCATTTCTCCTACTTGTGAAGGTGTAAATCTGTTTTGTGTGAGTACTGGTGTGCACTGGGCTACTGCCAGCTTGTTCTGTGGAACCTGAAACAATAAATGGCTGTGGAATGAAATGACCTTGGAGCTTAGCTGCTGCCCGAGAGAGAACTGGATTGCCAGTCGCTAATTCAACAGAGTTAAGGTCTAAAGACACACAGTGCTCCTTTAAATCATTTCTGCTTTCATTCAGCTGTCAGCTTTCTGTGACTGGGTTTGCAGCCTCATACTCTCTTTCTTTTGTTCTGATAGACTCCTTCCCTCCCTACGCTGAACTGCACTGTTGAAAATGCACACCCTTCAGTGACCTACTACTCCAGGCCACAAGTGACATCTTACAACTCCTACTACCACAGCACTCCTCACCTGCCTCCCTACTCCGCTTATGACTTTCAGGTGGGCAACGTTACAGGATGTTTCCTTGTTTAGCACCAAGGTTAAATCCAGCCGGTCTGAAGGACTCTGTCTTCCTGTCATTCACACGGTTTAATTTTCTTGTTCCTGCAGAAAATACCAAATTTTTCCAACTAGGCATTGGTCTTTGGCAGCACTCTCTCTTACTAAGGCAGTGTTTCCCTGAAAGCTGTCCTTGAAGTGAAGGCAAGAGGGAGGATCTGCTGCCTGCCTGCCTACCCACCACTTACTAGCAGAGATCACATTAAAAATAGGCACTGCCTCTGGCACTGCAATTTTCTGGGAAGAGAGACAAAGCCAGGTGTTCAGGTGCTACATTTTATTAGGCAAACAACCATGTCTGAGAGAAATAGATGAGCTTTTGGAAACAAGGTATTTGAGCTCCTGAAAACACATGATGCCTGAAAAGCTGTTTTGCTGTGGTTATTTTCCACATGCTTCAGCTGGCCTAAGAGGGGTCTCTGCAAACATCACCTCTGCTGTAATGCATCCCTTCCTCTTTGAGCTATGGAGCTGTGCTGTTGGAAATGGCGATTTCATGTGAACCTTGCTGTCAACATCAGCTTTCACTTGTTGACGAGGACATTTCCTCCTCAGCTCTTCTGCCAGGTGGATGTTACCACAGGGGTGATGTTAATTAACACATCCCACAACCACCAGTACTGGAGACTTTTATTTTATTAACAAGAGCTCAAGATCTTGGTCATCAATAAAGAGGTGTGCTCTGTGATAGCCACCACATCCCTCATCTGAGCTATGCATTAGAAGTAATGTGAATCTAAACCTTCCTGGGTCTGCTGCTAGTGCCACTGGACAATGCTGTTGTCAGGGCTCCTAAATATAATTGAATACTTATGTGAGAACTTCTAGGACATATTTGTGACTCATATTTGAGATCAATGAAACCTGGGACAGCCACTGGTGCTGTATAACTCCCTGCAGTTACAAAAATGCCAACCTCAGTGCATGCCAAACCAAGCTCTGCTACAAAGTCTTTTTCTCAGTTTCTCAGCAGTTCTAAGCACGGTCTGACCCAGTGTTTGCCAATGTGGCAGCCCCAGTATCTGATGAGAGCTCAGCATGGGTGATTTCCGTGCTTTGTAACTGGAAGTACTGCTGGGCTCTGCTAGCACTTACAGCTCAGTCTGACAGATCAAAGTGTCTGAGTCTCACTGCTGTGAGCACAGGTGTTGCCTTACAAGGCAGCACAAAAGCTGGGCACAAATTCAAGTCATCTAAATTTAATATAGCCAAGTCCCTCTTTAAAATGAAATTCCAACTCTGAGCCTTGCATATCTTCCAGGGAACTTGGGGCCTGCATGGGAGCATTAGCTATGCCTCTGGCTGAGGAGACTCTTTTGATAGAGCCTTACTCTGGCCCTGACCCCTTTCCCTTGCCATCCTACAGCACATGGAGCAAGCCCAGCCTTGCCTCTCAAATCCCTTCCAAAGGATGCACTCCCTCTGGTGCAAGAATGCTTCCCACTCATTCCACACATTTTTCACAGAAGAACAACACACCAGAATTCCTGAAGAAGCCTGAGCCCTTGCAAAAACCTAACTTTTACACACAACTCTAAAATGACAGACTCAGTTCTCTGGTTTTTGGAGTAGCCCGTTCATTGTTGCTACACGTTGGTGTGTGACACCCAAGATTTGAGAGCAACTCATCAGTTTTCAGTTGTCCAGTCTTTGTGAAATGCAGCAGGCAGACAGAAGTGATGAGAATTTTTTTTAAATGTCTTCAGTCTTCAGATCTAAGGGGCCTTATTTTTCAAAACTGTTACTTACAGGCTGTGCTTACCTTGAATGCAACAAGTTATCTGAGGTTTTATTTGTACGTACATGATTTGCTGAGGTGAACCTTGAAATGTTAATTTTGAACTGTTTGGTAATGAAATACCGCTTTGATAAAGTAATTTCCATTAGGAAATGGTTACATTACAGCCTTTGCTGTCTCCCTGCAGCATTCCAGCGTGTTTCCAGCCTCCACTCCTTCTGGCCTTTCCGACGACCCCCAGTCCCTGCCACCATCTCCCAGCTATATGTGGGCCTCTAACGCGCCGCCTCGTTACTCACCACCCTATTTCCCACCTTTTGAAAAGCCACCACCTTACACACCATAAAAAATGTGGGAAAGAAGAAAAACAATATTTGCCATCAAAATAAGTGTGAACATTTTGTATTTATATTTTACTGTGGGAGGCAGCAGGAGAATACAGAAGACAATTGCAAATAAAAATATTAGATTGGACTGTCCTTTTTTGCGAGACTTATTTCAGAAGTTTAACGATAACCTGTGACAAAGGGGATAGACTTCTGATGTTTTAATGAATCAGTGAGTAGCAGGTGACCTAAATTTCAACCTCTTTGGTTCATGTAGTTCTTGGTTTTTAATCAAGTGATTCAATACAGAGGACAGATTCTGGTCTGCCTTACTCCATCTTGTGCCAAGCTGAAGTAAGGGTGGCCAAGATCAATAGTTGCTCCAGATTATCAATCTGTTTGAGGTGAGGGTGCTTGCAAGACAGCATGACTCGACAGTGTTTCGTTTGGCCTTTGGGCTCCAGTTGCTGGGATTTTGGGTGGGGGAACACAGGATCTAGCTCACATCACATGTTGGCCCAAGACGCTAGAAAAATTTTGGGGGCAACCGTGACAGTGCCTCAGAATGTAACCATATTGAAAAGGATAACATCATAGGATAGCCTCATGTATGTGTAGCAAAATAATCAGAACATTGCTTTTCTGAGGGAGGGCAAGCTGTTTTTATTTCAGGCTATTTCTTAAGATAAAAGATGAAATGGAGTTGTCTCTCTCTGAATTCTGTGTAAGTAATGCTGAAGTCAAACACTTTGGGTGGTTGCACTGCCTAAATTGTCCTTGTATTCCTATTAAAAACATCAGGAACCGTCTACAAGTCACTGAAACAGTGCAGTGAAAATATTATTTATTTGTTTGTTTACCTTTTCTGTGGTTGGGAATTTCTTTTTAAGCTTGTACTTTTTTAATGGACTGAATCAGCACCCTGAATAAGCACTGGTTTAGTAGCCATATTATGGGCTGCACATAAGGAATATCCACTAGTTCTCTGAGATGTATGTCTCACACAGATGAAATTCAACACCCTGTAATATAGGACGAAACTGAGGAATTTGCAATTACTGTTGTAACTTTCATTTAATCTTCAGGTGATGACTGTGCTGATTGATCTAGATTCCAGCAGATTTTGCATGCATCCTGCATAACAAAAGGTCAGCTTTGATGTGTGACACACTGACCTCTAAAGTGTGGTTCTACTCCAGGAAGTGATTTCAGATGATGTATCTGAGCTGCTCAACCTGAGCGTTCTCAACTGTTTACTTTGGGGATAAAAACAACATTAACATTTTACTCCTTATTTCCGAAAGATATAATTTCCTTGGCATCGGTTTGTTGACCCTAATCCTCAGTTGCCTTCCTTTACTTGCAACTGATGCAGACAAAAAGGTACCTAAAAGGTAAATCTGGCTTTCAGGACCAAAATGGAATACATCCCAGTGGGCTGGGGGAAAATCCATTTGGATTTTAAACTGTGGCATTTACTTCTAATCTATTAAAAAAATATTAAAGTGCTGTCAACATGGAAAACAAACACAGAAGTCTCTGATCTCACTTTTCAAAGTACACCCACACTTTAAAATGCTGTTTTTAATCCTATGCATTTGCAAAGCCTTTAGGCTAGACTGTGTATTAACTTTATCATTTCCACTGTCAAATACTGATCAGTATATTAGTTCATTAAAGGATGACACTATCCAGAAGCAAGCGTGACTTTTCTCCAGTAAGGAGGGAAAATAAGCAGCTGGAGAAAGGAATGCAGCTCACAGGATTTAAAGCAGTAGTGTATGTAGAACATATCGTGGTGACATTTTGTTTTACTATAGAATGTTGAGGTGCAGCTCCTATAAATTTGTGTAGTGGAAATAAATTTATATACTGGGGCATCCTCCATTTTATATTACATTTTATTGAATTAAATCTTGATAAAGAGATCAAGGGCAATTTCAAGACAGACAGTAATTCTCTTGGTAAAACTCCTCACACAACTAAAATCAGAAGGGCACATTAATTTAGTATCAGAAAATATTTTATTGCTTTTTTCTTTGAAATAAAACCTAACTAACAGTCCTGTCCCACTTTTGACAAACATTGTACCACTTGTGCCTGTCAACTAAATAGGGCTAGAAGGACTAGGGGACACCACAGGACAGGACTGAACATCCTGAAGACAACATAACTTAGTGGCAGAGAAAAAAATAGGAGATGAATTGCATAATTGGTTTTGAGTTGAAAAATAATAACCTTAGGAAATTATCCAAATTCTCATTTTTTTCTAAGGAATATTTTAGCAAAAATTACATTGCTGCTTTAAATTCACTATAAAAGGAAAAGTACATTTTCACATTTGAAAAAATTACTGGTGGTATTTTCTGTTGAATTACCTGTTTCATTCTGCTTGAGTAAAACTAAGCATTTAATGTAACTGCAACATTCTGCACTGTATTTGTCATTTCTTATGAGAATGTCAAGTTTGTGACTCATATGTACCCTTTTATTACTTTGCCAAAGTTAAATAAAATTGTGTGACTTTTGTAAACATTTACGAGTTCTATTTTACATTTTAGCAACCTTCCTGTTTTACAAGCATCTTTAGGGTTATTTGAAAAAAGTGAGTAAAACTTGCATTTTAAAAAACCAAAGGAAAAAAAAACCCAACAAACAAAAACCCCCTCATCTTTATTCACTATATTGGAGACATATTTCTACCAGGATTAGCCCAAAACTCCTTAAGTTCTGTTTTTGAAGGTGCTCATGCGCCCACACTTGATAATTCTGTAGTTTTACCCACATAACATGGTGCCATGACCTCAAGGCCTGTAAAGTTATTACTGCTGAATTTTCATTTAACACAGATCTGAATAATCCAACCAATCTCGGAGTCTTGGTGTCTCCTTTGCTTACTTTTGGCCTAATTCTGTCCTGATGATGTCACCAGCTCCTTGATGTCAGCAGCGTGAGGTAAAAGACCTATGCCAAGGAGGTAACGGCATCTAGAACATAATTTGATGTTACTTATTAAATTGCATTCCTTACATGTAATAAGAAGTCCACACAAAGTAAAGGGATTATTTCCTGCTGGCCCCGGGTCACCAGCAACGGAACTCTTACAAATCATAACCAGTCAGCAGCTGGCAAGAAGAGCCCAAACCAGGAATGAGCTGAAAGCACTGCACTGGTCACCATGTACATTTTACTGGTCACTAGGTTATTTTTTTTCACTTTGAGTTCATTTGCAATGCCAACAGCTGGTCAGACTGTTTCACAGGAGCTCTCCCTGTCCTATGAGTTCCCATCTACCCCATCCATTGCAGCACGCAGCTCACAACACACTGGAGTTATTGTGCTAATTTGCTTTCTCTAAAGTGTTCAACAAAAGCTATTAGACAGCATCAAACAAACAAACCTAAGCTGAAATAAAAACACCTCTCCCTGTCCCCCCCACAGTGGGTTCCCTGCTATTCCCAAAGTCCTGGAAAAGGAAGCTATAAACATGTTAGACTGCATAAACTGAGCAGCTGCTATCAAAAAGAAACATACTACACCCATCTTGAGAATTAAACTTTTTTATTTTTGCCATAGAAAGCGCTAAGAACTAATACCATGTATTGATTAATGAAAAGTAGAACATAATTTGAAAAAGTATGTTAAGGAAAGGCTGTACAACTATATACATCACAGACCCGGGAAAACCAAGGAATGTTCCACATAGAACATTTCCTAGGCAATGCCTGCAAAACTCAGAATTCAATGTATATAGTTGTCAGCTTCCGCATCTCTTTAGAAGCTGCATGCCTTAACAGAACAAAATAAACAAGCAGTAGATGTTATTCAGTATTTATGTAGTTCACATAGTGGAATGTTATGGTATGAATCCCCAAAGAAACCAGATAGTGAGGATGCAGCCACCATTACTATATTCTGCGGCGGATCTGTTAATGGTTTTATATGCATAGTAAATGAAATTTTTGAAATGTTGAAATTTTTCATTTCTATATAAATGCTTTGTCAGATTCAACCTTTTTATTTCATTATCCCAAAGCCAATTTCTTAATATTTACATACGTTTTTTCATTAAGTTAAACTGGAAGTTAAATGCTTACAAAAACAAACAAAAACACAAATATAAGTGCAATAATCAGAAATCTAAATAGAAAAGCTTATTCATGGCCCCATAAAAAGTTTTCAAATAATGGATTTAACATGTTTTCAAACCAATAAATACCAGAAGTGAAATTAAAAAAATGCTTTACATACCTCTGGACTTTGGATATCAAAATCACTTCCAAGGAAAACTGAAGACCCTGAGACACATGCAAGCACGAGTCTTCTAGCGAAAATAGTTACAAAGCCCTAATTTTCCAGTTTTCCTCCAAAAAGAGACCTTTACTAGGCACAGTTTAATTTAAGGTTTAAATATAACAGCAGCAAATAGTGATAATCACTATGTTTAATTCTGCTTAATTCCAGATCCCCATACAGGCCATTTACTTGAGAGTTGGGTTCCATGATCCTTGTGGTTCCCTTCCAACTCAAGACTATTTTGTGATTAAACGTGTGTCATGTCAATAACAAAAATAACATTGCATTTGTCTCACCACAAAGTTCAGGAAGTTCGACCACAGCACCAGCCAGCTGTGGCAGAGCCGACACAGGTGATCCACACGGATGTCACACGAGGATAATGTCTGACTGCAGAAATGCCAGCTCAGTTACACCCCATATTTAAAGCATGACCCATTGTGTTCAAAGGGGTCTGCAATATGACCTGCAAATAATCAAGTGTATCGTGTTCTTGGCTGACAAAAGAGAAGTGCTGAGCATCATATGCACCACGTAAAACCCTCCTCCCATCATTGCTCACGTGGATTTCTGGTATCTTTTTTGTAGCTCAACCTATATTTGAACCATTTACCATTTAAGTGCCTTTCTGTGAAGAGTACTGTATGTCTAACACCTTTAACTTTGAAAGTCACAAAATCAAGATGCTAACTTAAAACATGAAAAAGAAGAGAGAAACCTGTAACTGCAATTTAAGCAATTAAAGGTTTCCATAACTAGTACTATGCACAATAGTCTTTCTCAGTCACCTCTAGAACTTGAGCAGTTTTCATATTATCATTTACAAAAATCAACAAGTCACTAACTCTGAAATGCTAAGCTATGACTCCAGTAAGCAGCTGTTTTTCTCTACCATTTACTGATCAAGTTGGACATCTAATTCATCTTTTAATTGCTTAAACAGGCACCAATTGCAAGGAGAATAAAACAACAACATAATAAACCCAAATCTGGAAACAGCTGACAACGAATTAACTGCAGAGAAATTATACCTTGGGTCATGGTGAATAAAAGGTATTTTCTGGTTGTTGGTTTAGTCCTCATCTTCCAAAATGTAAAAATGGGGGCAAGTGTGGGGGGAAATCCAAATCCCTGTTTCACTTGAAGATCTTGCCAAACAGACATACAAGATCTTCAGCAGTCTCAGTGCTAAACCAATGCAGCACTTAGATGAATTCATAGTTTTGAGAAGTCTTCAGCTGAAAACAAATAATATTTTTATCATTATATTTTAGTTCCTCTTCGCTATTTTTTCTCATTGCAAAGAGTAAAATACCATGGTCCAGGACACTGAATACTTTGCTCACCACACTGTCAAAGTGTAAGTAAAGTTTGTTCAAGTTAGCCCTAACTGAGTATTGCTTGTTGACAAGACTTTTTGCATGAAGACAGATGATTCATAATATTTATAAAAGCAGAACTAAAATGCTAGCTCAAAAACAGACTACTCCAGTGTAGTAGGGGATTATGTATTTTGGCCCCTTGCTCACAAGTTGTAGGATTATTTTTTTAAATAGTTCCATGACCAAGAGACTATGATGAAAAAAATCTAACTATTTTCTTAGTTAACATCTAAACAGAATTCAGTATTAAAGTGCTAACATGAAAGAAAGGGTTTACATGGTAAATTTGGGTACAGGAAGTACCTCAATTATTTTAGAAATATTTCTAGCTCTTTAGAAGGAATTGTACATTTTCAAGCCACAGATCCTCATGTTTGATCAAATTTAACATACCAGAAAACACGGCTAGTGCCTTAGAAATGTCTTACTTTACACTGAAGTAAATTTTCTAATTAATTGCATCCACAAATCACTGCAGTTAAGAGTGGTCCATTTGGTGACTTTTTAGAATGAGTTAACTTATTTTGACTGTAACCTTTGATTTTGTAGCAATTTCAGCCGTTCAGTTAAAACGGATGCAATGCTCCTGCACTGAATCCTTTTTCCAGCATTTCAAGCATTTCAGTAAGATTCTGGTATCACAAACTCAAATTCAGTACTTCCCTCTGACGGGTTTTGTTTAAAAATTGGCTCACTTCCCTGTGGAACAAAAATGTCATCCCAGGTGATTTGTTTGGCTGGAGAGTTGGACGTTGTTCCTTCAGTGCCATCCTTCCCTGAGCCTACACGATAGACAATTCCCCCCTCGTTTATCACCGGGACACTGCTGGGGCGGTCACTGATGTAGGCGTACTGTCTGATCTGCAGGGACCTGCAGGGGTGCAGCCGGTACAGCTTGGTGTCTCCAGAAGGGTCTTGGCTGTGAACCGATCTTATGTGGGAGGCCGTAATTTGGTAGCTGATGAAAGATTTGCCACACGTCAAGCACTGGTACCTTCGCTCCCCGGTGTGGTGAAGTTCATGCTTGGTACGATACTCTGCAAGAGCAAACACTTTGTCACAGTAGCGACACGGGTACTTCTTCTCCCAGGAGTGGATGTTGAAATGTCTTCGCAAGCTCGTCAGACAGGCATACGACCTCTTGCACACGATACAAATGTAATAGACTCTGCCGTCTACTATGAGCTCATAGTGGTCATCGTGCTTTACTTTCATGCGCTTCCCCTTTGGAGGTTCATCACCAGACTTTTTGGGTGTGTCATCAGGCTTGGCTTCCCCTTCCTCAGAATCACCCTTCACAGGGATGACTATGTCATAGGTGTCCTCACCGATATTTGCATAAACCTTACAGCCTGTGGATAAGCCTCCTATCTCGGTTGCTGTATCTAATGTTATGATTTTCTGCCCATCTGCCACATTCTTTGACGTTAGACCTGAATTTAACTCCTTGTCGTTTACAGAAAGGACATCTGAGATTTTTATTTTAAATTCTCCAGATTTAGCAGATGGCTCCTGTGAAAATGTAACAACCTGTTTTTTCTGTACACCTGATCCTTCAGGGCTCGCTGCCTTAGGAACAGAAGGTGGCTGAACCAAAGAGCTGCTGCTGACCGAACCGGGACTAGAGGAGCTAATGATATCAACATCATCTTCAACAACCACTTCATCATCAACAGCAGTTGCTTCCACTTCAGTTACGGAGCCATTATTGGATGGCTGCTGGTTCTCCTCAAGTAAATTAATTGTAGGAGTCACATGTGTTTGATGCAAGGAGCTGGCACCAAGCGATGAGTTAAGCAGAGGCTTGTTTAGCACGATGATATTAGGAGCAAAATGCTGCGGCGTTGCGGACACGAGTGATTCAGCACCTGATGGTGTTTGGTTTGGGCTTAGCTGACTGGCAGACAAAGTGAGGTTCTGAGCTGCTGTGGTGTTCGTCAAATGGGGGGAGCCACCACTGCCACAGGATTTTTGGTCAGAAGCTCCAGCTGGACTTGAGCAAGGCTGGCTCTGGCTTGCAGCAGTTTTGTCTTTAGTACAGTCTTTTGGAGGAACAATCTCAGAACAAAAAATTACATCATCATCCTCCTCATCCGAATCACTCACTGTAATTTTGGTAGTCTCATACTCTATGCCATGTAAGGAGAATGACTGTGTTATAACTGGCATCCCATCTGTTGCCTCTTGACCGTCTGGCCTGATTACAGTTACCTGTGTTTCAGCATCTCTTTGATTTGGACTAGAAGATGAAGTTTCTGAAGCACTGTCTTTGACCTCGCTTGGCACATTTTTGCCTTCGGCCGGAGGTATGCCCAGATCAGCTATGAACTTAACACCCAGCTCCTGCCCTGATTTAATCAGTTCATCAAGTAAATCAGATCGAACACTGATTATTTTGGAACTATAAATATAATTAAGAATTTCTGCAAAAATTTCTGCTCTCACAAAGCTCAGTTCAACCACTTGACCAGCCACTGAGAAAAGCTGGTGAAAATATGTGCTGGAGGCTGAAAGGATGTTTCTGTGAGCTCGAAATTTCCGGTCCTCCACAATGACTGTAACATCACAAAAAAGTCCATGGCCACGTTGCTCATTCAAAGACTGAAGGAGCACACTAGAATATTGTGTGTCTGTTGCAGAAATAAGCTTTTTCCCCTCCATTTCTACAAACAGAAAGCAAAAAATATCAAATTAGTAAAAAAGCAGATTTACAGTTTTAACGGTATTACAACGTTCACATATTTATTGTCTGTCCCTTCTTCGGGGAAAAACAAATCTGAGATACTGTTCAGAAGATTAAGTGCTACTGCACTGCGCAAATTTGTTTCTTATTGTTGTTTGTCCTTTTCACCTTCTACACAAGGTAAGGGAATTCTGAATATATTCTCCGTTCTTACAAGGTGGGGAACAGAGAAACAACACCTCATCTTAGGCAACACCAAATAAGGTTAATTATAAAACTAAGAAGATGGAAGGTCTGAGTCCCTCAAGCAGCTCTAAACATTATTGGTAATTTCTTTTTAATTGTGAAACATTCCATAAATTGTTATGAGAAAGCCAAATAACATGAAGTGGCCAGACACCAGAATCTGTGTGTCTGTATATTACCAGTCAACAGAGTTAATGAAAATGCTATGGACAGTGCACTTCCCTCCCCAGAAAAATAAACTTTTTTAAAACCCTTGTCATGTATTTGTAAAAGCTTTATATTCCAAATCGAGACACTCAAGCAGCACCATAACAAAACAGATCTGTTAAGCCAAAGTAACCCATGTGTCAGCACTGCCCATTCAAAGCCCCCCAATAAACTGCAAAAAACATCAAAATACAGAACAGCGAGTCACGGGCTATAATTCTACCCGTGAAACTTTATTTCCGCAGGCCGGGCCGGGCCGGGCCGGATGAGGCGCTGAGGCCGGAGCCCCGCGGCCGCCGCACGCCAGCCCGGGGAGCGCGCCCCGCCCGGCTCCCCCCGCCACCCCGGGGCTCGACCGTGAGAAGGCGCGCTCCGAGCGCGGCCGCCGCCGGGGCAGCAGCGCCCGCCCGCAGCCGGAGGCCGAGCGGGAGCGGCGGCGCTGTCAGCGGCGGGCCCGCGGAGCGGCCTGGCAGCACCGCGCCCGGGTTGACGGGCGGCCCCTCCGCCGCTCCCCGCCCGCTGAGCCGTGCTGAGCCCCCAGCGGGGCGGGAGGGGCAGCCTAGCCCCCCAAGCCAGCGTTTCCCGCGTTACCTGCGCCGCGCTCGGGCCGCGGCCCCGCCGCCTCCCGCACCACCGGACCCGCCGCTCCACCGCCGGGGGGCGCTGCCGGCGCTGCCCTCGGCTTTGACCCGAGCGGCCTCGGGAACCTTCGGGCCGGGGCGGGGCCGGGCCGCGCTCCCGCGCCGCGCCGGGCCCGCCCCGCTCTCTCCCGCCGCTGGCAGCGCCGAGGCCGCGGCGCTTCCGGGGCTCCGGACACGGCCTGGCGCGCACCGCCCGCGTCACCGCGCCCCGCCTGCAGGAGGCCGTCTGCGGACGCCGAGGTGCCGAGCGTGTGGCCCCGACCCTGCTTCAGCGCAGGCCTTGGGACGCCTCGGGTCCCGCATGCGGGCCTTGCTGCGGCCTTGGCAATTCCCGCCTGGCTCCCGGCTCCCCCGCGCTCCGTGTCCCGGGCGGAGGCGGCAGTGAACCCCCGACACCTCCCTTACGGCTGACCGTGTGGCTATGGCGCGGAGATGCTATTTCCCGCTGAGTTTCATTTCCTTCCCGGGGGCACCGGCGCGGCTCTGCCAACGCTGACGCAGCCGGCACCTCTGCCCTGCACCGAGGGGAGCTGAAACCCACACCTGAGCACCCTTGCTCGTGTTGCGGGAGCATTTATTTGGAATTCTTTACACCACGTGTTAGACTCTGCCAGCAGCTGTACAGACAAGTATGGCTTTTTGTCAAAGTATCCTTGACAAAATGCGACTCTTGGCACATTGGACGTGTGGCCACCAAAGTGACCCAGCCACCTCACTTGCTGTTCAGGAATGCTCGAAGAACACCAAGATCATAAAAGATATTTTTCATCTCCGGTTACTGATCTGTTCCTTTTATTTTTTTTTCCTATGCATTCTGTGGACTTGAACTACAGGGGTTCTTGATTTTTCTTAAGATTCAAAAACTTTGACAAGAATAAATGTCCTGTCAAGTTCAGGAAAAACATGAACAGGCCACAGTCACTGGCAGAAATTACTGCAATCCTTCACTACATAAGTCACCAATGAAATGGTCCGACTCATGTTTATGAGCTCTTCTAGCAAGAAAATCACCTGCCAGACTTCCTGTACTTGTGTAGTTGGTAACAGAAGTGCCTTTTTAAGGTGAGCCTTCAGATTTAAAATGTTACAAAAACAGGTTTTGTTTATTTATAGGTTTTACCAGGAAGTCAATTGAAGGAGAATAAATAATAGAAAACACTCATCAGGGAAAACATAGGTTTTTCTTCCTCATATGACCTTCAATTATTTTCTCCTTTGATACAGGTTCTTAGTAATTTTGACACAGGAGGCTATATTAAATTAAAATAATACTATAATTGTTTTAATACTTAATCCAGTGCTTTTTTTCTCCTCCAAAAATGTTTGATGGCCCAAACTAAACAATTTCTTAGCCTTTCATCCTCCAGCTTTAAAAACTTCTCACTGCCTTTTCCAACACTAAAAAACTAAGTGCAAAATTTACAGCTACAGATGAGCACTGACTTGGAAGGATCCCTGCTCCTGAAGCATCACCAGATCTCAAAAATCAGGTTTGAACCACTCATTCTTAGGCACAGAAATGCTGCCTGATTTAAAAGCTGCTGGGAGAGCTGCACCATCTCCTTGACTTTTACCTTTCTCACAGCAGCTTTTCTCCATGGCAGCTCCTTCTGTCAGTTGAAGAACCTGAACCCCACTGTCACATTGCCACAGTCAGGACAGAGCTAATACTCTCCCCAGCTCAGCCAGTCTGACTGAAGCTGCCACCGTCTTGCTGCACCTGAAAACAAAATTTCAATGTGGTGGTTGTTTTTTATTTTTGGTCAGCAAGCATCTCCTAGTTTAGGGGTTGTTTTTTCCACTTTTATTTTTAGATAAGCCTAGAAAGTGTTTGGGGATTCAAGTCACATAAAACCTTACAATATAAATAACAATACAAAAGAACCATTTTATCTAAGATATTGACACGAAACATCTGGGATATAGAACTACATGTGATATTCTTGGAACTGAAAAAATACATAAGAGACCCAACAACAACTTTTATCTTAATGTATAAAAAAAGTGATAAAAAAACCTCTGGGATGGAGGCTCTGAAAATATGAAGTACAAATTTAAAGAAAATGTGCAGGCTTTTGTGAGAAGATGAAGAAGTATGCAATTTAGTAACAAGTTTTCAATTAAGCAATTTGAGGAGCTCTTTTGTTTTTAAAAAATCCAGTTCGTGAGAACAGAAAATTCTTTTAAAGAGATGACAAATTTGAGAGACAAAGTAACATTCTGCATCATGAAAACATGTATTTTACATTACAATAAATTAAATTTTAAAATTGGAACAGTTAACGGCTTTCAATAAAATTGAAATTCAATAGTTATCCTACCTAAGACTACCTTTAAGGACAGAAATGTTCTTCCATGGTGGGAATTTCAAATAAAAAAATCACTTCTTCTGAAGGACTCCGAAATACAAATTTCTACTGTTCATGCTTTGAAGTAATCTCTGAGAGTATTTCTCCTGCCAATCCCATTATATAAAGCCTCATATAACTGAATTAAGAGCCCAGTGATCCTATTTATTGACATTACATAGCATGTACATACATTACAACAGCATCTACATGCTGTTATGTATTGCATGAGCATTATAACTTGTGTACAAAAGCACTTCAAGTCACCGTATGATATTAGGTAACACAGGTGCAAAGCACTCCTGAGGCAGATGTTTTAGTCATCATTTAGTCAGATCTGGTTGCCAAAATAATCAAAAGAAGGGAGAAATCGGGCTGTCCTTACACAGACACAGGAGACAGTAACATCACACACGTGGGCAATCTCTGGTAAATCTTTTCCTTCCCTGTCCTGCACATGGTTACTTGCACACAAAAAATTACACAATTTAAATAGGCTTCCTCCATCTTAAAGATTTTTTTATGCCACTTATGGTAGGTTCAGGAGTTTCATTGTCAAAAAAGAGAATGTTTTGTTCGTGCAAAAGAGACTGACATACCCTGACATACTTTCTAGACAGCATAAACCAGCATGGGCATCCCAGGGTGCAGCAGCTGTCCAAAATGCTCCGTTTACACAAAGCTGGCCAGACAGCGACATTACACTGCGATATTCCAGAGCTGAGCAGAAACTTGGGGTTTTTCAAAGAAAGCTCCGTGGCAACGTGGTCAAACCTGAGGGGAAAGGGTGCTCACAGAAGAGTGGGTGTCTTATCTGGATACACAGTTTGTAGCATCTTCATAGATAAAGGTTAAGGTCGGAAAAGGCTTAAGGTCATCAACCCCAACCGTGAACCCAGCACCAGCACCATGTTCACCACTAACCCATGTCCCATCTCCATCCAACATTTCCAGGGATGGTGACTCAACCGCATCGCTGGGCAGCCTGTTCCTGTGCTTGAGAACCCTTCCCATGAAATAAAACTTCCACACACCCGACCTACACCTCCCCTGACGCAACTTGGGGGCATTTCCTCTCGTCCTGTCAGTTTTGCCCTGAGACGCTGCACCGGAGCGGCGGCCAGCGCCGTGTCAGGCCGCGCTGGGAGGTGCCGGGCGGCAGAACATTCGAAACGGGGACTTGCCAGGCCCGGGCCGTGTCCGGCCCGGCCAAGAAGGGGAAACCCCTCCTGGGCACGGTGAGCTGTCCTCAGGGCAGTGCTGCTCCCGGGCCGCCCTGGACAGCTCCCGGGGCCGCGGCCCCGCGCCGGTGCCCGCGGAGCGGGGCGGAGCCGGGCCCGCGCCGCCACCGCGCCCCGCCCGCCGCTCGCCCCGCGCCGCGCCGCCGCCTCACCTTCCGCCGCCGCCGTGCGCGCGTCCATCGCTGCCAGGCGGCCGCCGCGGCGCACAAAGGGAGCCGCCGCCGCCGCCGCGACCGCCGCCGTGTCGCCGGCCAGGCGGGTGGGGCGGTGACCCCGCAGGCGGGGCCGCCCCGCTCCCGCCCCGCTCCCGCCCCGCTCCCGCCCCTCTCCCGCCGGCCGGAAGCGGCCGGAAGCGGCCGGAAGGAGCCAGAAGCGGCCGGAAGCAGCCAGAAGCGGCTGCCCCTCCGCCATGGCGCCCGCGTCCCGCTCCCGCTCCCCGCCCGCCGCCAGCTCCGAGCGCCGCGGCCGCCGCTCGCGGTCCCGCTCTCGGTCCCGCTCTCGGTCCCGGTCCCGCGAGCGCAATGGCCCGAGGCGCCTGAACCACCGGCGGAGCCGCAGCCGGTCCCGGAGCCCCGGCGCGCCGCGCTCCTCCGCGCACCACGGGCACCACCACCATGGCAAATGGCCCGAGTACTACGAGAAGGAGAAGGAGGAAATCCTGCGGCAGAGGTGAGCCCCGGCGCCGGGTCGGGCCTGCCCTGCCGGGCCCCGCTCCGCGCCAAAGGGACGGTGCTCCCGGGAGGGGCGGGGGCCTGCAGGTGCTGGGCGGGCGGCCGGGCCTGGTTCTGTTCGGCCCCGTCACGGGCTCTCCGTGCGGTCCCGGCAGGCAGGGCCGCCCGTGGGGGGAGGGAGGGAGCTCGGCTGTGTTATAAATGCCAATACGATATTGCAATTAAAATAATAATTTGGTTTATTAATAAAGATTGAATCACAGAATTTCGATAAACCCACCAACAGCGGAGATACTTGACAGAGTTTTCCCGGGAAATGCCAAGGGTGAACCGTGAGATACAGGGTCTGGCAGCCTGCTATCTCCCCCACCGGTTCACAAATTAGCCCGGTTCGGGGCTTGGTTTTTATACACTTTATTCTGCCCTCGGCAATATTTCCCATTGTTTCCCGACCAGCTATACAAATTCAGGAGTTTCCCCGACCAGTCAGAAAAGAGTTCTTTTCTTAGTTCAAATGTTAATGTCCAATTTCTATAGATCCTTATGATTGATGAATGATCGAGATAAGGATGATGTTGCTTGATAGTCTGTGAAGGTGGCAACCAAGGTGTGAGTTGCTGATGCCACCTTATCTTGATGAGTCTCCTCCCGGTACTTGAGAAGGCTGCAGGCTTTCCCGGAAAATCCTTTGTTCCTTTCTGAATGGGGGCGCCTGCTTTTTCAGGGTTGTTAGTTTCACCATCTCTTACAAGGTCTCCTAAAACATAGACTTTTACCCAATACAAATTTATAAAATTTTATAGTTTTTCAATTTACCATAAGAACATGAATTAATCATTTCACATTTTTCACAGCTGGAAGGGGGGTTAGCACCTGCTACCGCCGGTGCTGTGCAGTGTGCGGAGCTCTGCTGCCAGACTGCCAGCCTGCGAGCTTGCTGCTTGCTCCCAGGTGTTCTTTATCCTTATTGTAGGTGCTTTAGGCAATTAGAAACACTAACGTGTAGCACTTAAAATGTTTGTGTGCCGAGTGGGGCAAACCAGGCGTCCTGTGCGTCATTGACAGTGTTTCCCTTTACAGGAGACTCAATGAGAGAGAGAGAATTGGAGAAATGGGGGCACCTGAAGTCTGGGGGCTGTCACCAAAAGTTCCTGACCCAGAGTAAGGAATATTCTTTCTTTGTGTTTTTTATAATATTAATTATGTATCAGTTCAGTTTATAAAGATGCTTTATCCCTGTGCTAGTCATGGTGCCACAGTACTTATTGTACGAGTTCCTTTCTGAAGCAACATAATGAGATTACTGCTTATTTTTCCCACCAAATAATTCCAACATACCAATTATGTAATATGTGATTTATTGTAGATCAGGTGACTGTTGTGTTGTGGTTCTGACAGCAATTCCCAGGCTAAATTATCTCTCTAATATTTTACTCCCTTGCAAGGATAGATTCAAAATGTCTTTGGTTGTATGTGTACCTTTCATCTTGAGTACAACGAAACAGATTTTAAGTAACAAACTATTATTTTATTCAGTTCCGATGAGCACACACCAGTAGAAGATGAAGAGGCAAAATCTAAGAGTAGTTCCTCGGATTCCAGCTCAGAAGGTATTTTGTTTGGCTTGCACAGCTTTTTTGAAAATGGGAAGCTACTGTGGCTTAGAATCTGCTCCTGCTGCTTGCAGGAGGTTCCCTGGCTTAGATGGGTGGAAGTGAGCTGGATGAGTGGACTCCAGCTCAAAGGAGAGCGTTGCTTTGGGAAGATCAGGGAATACATATGGAACTGGATGTTCTTTGTTCTCTAACGTTATTTTTAAAAACATTCCAGAGGAAAAGAAGAAAAAGAAGAAGAAAAGACAAAAGAAAAAACGTAAAGCAACCAAAAGAAAGCGCAGGAAACATTCTGAGGACAGTGACAGTGACTCTGAGTCTGAGCAGAACTCCAGTGGTAAGACAAGAGGGTTTCAGCTTGCAGTCTAGCCTCAGGAGATGGGATTTCTGAATTTAGCATCCGCTGGGCCTCTCACGCCAGAGATCTGTCTGATATGTTCTCCTGCTGACCAGTACTGCAGGGAACGTTCTACTAACGCTTTCCCAGTATAAACAGCTCCCATCAGTGTGTGTGCTAGGGCATTCTGGTGGAGGTAGTTAGTGATGGGAATAGGGTCAGGGTTAGGGTAGTAGTTGGGTTAATTAGTAGGGGTAGTGGTTAGTGTAATTCTTAGCAGTAGAGTGAGGGGAGTGGTTAGGCTTAGGGTTAGAGTTGAGAGAATAGAAGAGCCTACAGCTCCAGGAACACTGGGGCTAGAAAAGATGTTCCTACATCTTTCTGACATGGAAAACCCATAGTATTGAGTTTGGGTTAGGGCTAGGATTAGAGTTAGGCTTAGGTTTACGATTGAAAGAATCACTGAGCCTACAGCTCCAGGAACACTGGGGCTGGAAAAGGCATGCCAGGGGGATCCTGGTAAGGCCCCAGCTGTGCTGCTCCTACATCTTTCTGATCTTTACCACCACCCTTGGTGGTGGGATTAGGTTTAGGGTTAGGGTTGAGAAAGTCAAAGAGCCCACAGCTCCATGAACACTGGGGCTGTAAAAGGCATGCCATATTATTCACAGGACAGTAAACTATTTCATTATAACTGATCTTTTTTTTGATAATAAATACACTTTCTTTTTTCAGATGAAGATAAAAAGAAAAGCAAGAAGAGGAAAAAGAAGAACAAAAAGTAAGTGTCATGGTTGCTGTGTGTCATTCTGGATGCTGTTGGCTGGAGGGCAGTTCAGTTTTCTTTGCAGGCCCTGAAGGAGCCTGAGAACCTTGGGTAAATTGCAAGAGCTGGCGAATAGTATTAATTTGATGGATTTTATTTAAATCTACACAATTGTGCACAGTAACTCCCTGTAGAGCCACTTTCTAACACTCTATGAAAGTCAAAACAGAACATGTATATTGGCTTTGTTGTAAAGTGTTTTGTATGAGAGAGCAGACAGTCAGTCATCCTATAGGTGGAAGTTGCCTTGAGAAACTGATTAATACAGTATGATTCCTAGCACCTTTTTTCATCTTAAATTTTTATAAATAGCATGTCTGTCTGCCTTTATCACAGGAAGAAGTATAAGAAAAAGAAAGCTAAGAAGAGCAGGAAGGAATCCAGTGATTCAAGTAGCGAAGATTCCGATGATGAAATGCTTCAAGGGGATGATCTGTGGATTGAGAGATCAAGTAGGTTCAACTGACTTTAAACTTCTTGATGTCCTTTTTGTGAGTTCTTTGTTAGGTGTTGCTGACCAGTGTAATACTTCTGATAACGAAGAACAATGGGCATAAGATTAATCTTCCTCATTATTTGATTGTTGCAGAAAATACTGAAGCTGATAGTTTGATTGGACCAGAGGCTCCCAAAACTCATGCATCTCAGGATGACAGGCCTTTGAAGTGAGTAGACAACTCTAATGATACTTTGACCAAATCAAGTAAATCAAGTGTGAAAGTCATTGTTCAAAAGGGCTGTTGCAACAATAAGGCATGCAGAGGGAGAAATGCTGTGCCAGAAACTCACAGACAAAAGTTCTAGTGGTGCTAGCCTTTCCCCTAGGCTGAATTTGGGTAGAGAAGTCTAGTTTATGCTTTTTAGCCTTGACTCCTAGAAAAATGAATTCTAAGTGCCTTTATTCTGAAGCTCTGCAGTATTGTGACTTCATAGTGTCATCAGAATGATCTCAGCTGATAATTTAAGATGCTGCTGCTAGTGTTGCCATAAGGAAGAAACAGGCAAATATGTGGGAAAGAATAAGAAAGTGTTTAAAAATGCAGCTGTATATAGTAGTGAACAGGGAAATTGGATGTTTAGTTCAGGCTCTCTCTGTGTGAAACTACTGAAATCACAACTTTTGGTTTTTTTAGCTATGGACACGCCCTCCTGCCCGGTGAAGGTGCAGCCATGGCAGAGTACGTAAAAGCAGGGAAACGCATTCCCCGCAGAGGTGAAATCGGCTTGACAAGTGAAGAGATCGCCTCATTTGAGAGCTCTGGTTATGTCATGAGTGGCAGCAGGTATGGTTTTGATTATGGCAATGATTCAGTGGAATTTTCAAGAGCTGCTTTCTCTGCTGGCTAAACAGAAGGCTACTTCCAAGCTCTATTTGCAAGCATGGAGGAGAAGGTGCTCTGCTTGCGATAATCTGCACTAAATTCCCCATTGCTAGAGATGGATACTGAGTTTTTCAAGGACACTTTCTCCTCAAGAGCAAAAGTTCTCTTGTAATTGTTTCAAATGGGGAAGTGCTTGTGTTAGGTGGCTCAAAGCTGGTCTGTTTGGACATCCCCAGGGATGTGCTGGCCCTACAAGCAGGAGACAAATCCATGTGTGAGAGGTTGGCTGCACTTTTTTCTCCATGACCAATAGGAATCTCACTTTAATTTTGGTGAGCCAGCAGCTGACACCCTGGGGGTAGGGGAGGCTTCTGGCTGACTGCCTGAGAACAGACACCCCCAGAAATCAGTTCCTTGCTCTGCCACACTCCTTGCTGGGAAGGTCAGTATGCAGTTTGGATTACCTAGTTTAGGTATCTGTTTTGCCAGTTGGCAAGGTCATCACAAAAGATGCACATACCAACTTTAAGGAGTAAGTGTAATTTGCTACAGTTTAAAACTGCAAAGCATTACAAAGGATAAGCTAAGTAATGCACCTAATCATTACTGCAAAAGATTGCCTAGAGTGATTAAGAAACATACATCACCAGTTAACTTAGTACTTTACCATGATTGAGATTTGCACATCAGCTGGGAAGGCCCAGTCAAGCAAAGGACTGGAGAACCATTCCTGGGAATTCCTGCGTGGTGTGTCCACCCATAGTGGAGGCCCCCATCTTCACTATGAGAGGGCCCAGCTTTTAGACTGTAGAATAAACAAGCTTACACAACTTCTAGTGCAGGAACATCTGGTTTTATCCTCCTCTTGGGTTCCACCCAAAGCCTGGCCAGGGCTCAATGAGGAACCAAGGGAGCTGGCTTTGATCATATACCTTCAAAGGCCAAATGTCTGATTTCATGCCTTTGTCTGGCTTCTAAATGCAGAAAGATAAATATATTCTTATCACTCTACATATTTTACTAATGATCATGCATATTATCCTAATGAGTGGCATTTTGTTGGAAGGTTCATCTAAGGTCAGCTTTGGCTCAGGGCCTGTTGTTCAGGCCTAAGTACTTCAGTATCTTTATTTAAAGTCCCTGAACACCTCCAGGCCAGTTGTTGGCTGGAAGCTGTGACAGGGCACTGATGCCCCTTTGCCCATGCTGATGTGTCCTGTGTTCTCCCACACAGACATCGCCGCATGGAAGCTGTGCGTCTGCGTAAGGAGAACCAGATCTACAGCGCAGATGAGAAGAGAGCTCTGGCATCCTTCAACCAGGAGGAGAGGAGGAAACGAGAGAATAAGATCCTTGCCAGCTTTCGAGAGATGGTCTACAGGAAGACTAAAGGCAAAGAGGAAAAATAATGCTTCATTTAAGCTGTACACCATAGCTAGCACCACGTGGCAGCTAACCCAGTCCAGTTGTGATTTGAAAACAGCTGCAGCTGCTGCAGCACCTTTCACCCAACAGGGCCAAGCCTCAGGAGTGGTTTACTTGTATCAAGGAAACAGAGTTATTTTCATCAGATTTTCTTGGATGGTTTGTTTACCATCTACAAGGAGTCCTTGTAAAGAAATGTTACAAGGCAGGAATAGGCAGGGAAGATTAGAGTTGTCAATGTTCTGCACTCACTTTTGATCAGACAAGCCAAAGGATCCCATGGGAAGGCTTTGTTACCTAATACAAATAAGTGTGATTTTTAAATTCCATTTATTTTTATTAATCATAGGATCATTTAGCTTGGGAAAGACCTTTAACAAGCTACTAGCACCAGTAGCAAAAATGAAGGAACTCTTGAGTTCCTGTCCTTAAAACAGGACTGTATACTTCACTATGTTTTCACAAGTCTTTCAGATTTAGGTTTTTCATCAAAACAGTTGAGTTTGGTTTGTGATTCAAACCAGATGTGTAAATATTTTGTAAATGAGTTTGTAATTTAATACAGATGGGCTTCAGTTACTTTAGAGCAAGCAGATCGCAACTGAGATGCAATGTAACAGTAACAGGAGGGTCTGATCTTCAGTCCACTGAAACACATAGTGAAGAACTAAATTGCTTGCTTTTTTTCCTCCTATGTTATACATAGGCATCCGTGCAGTGGGGTGCAGTGACTGGAACCCCTGGATGTACCACACAGGTGGTAACAAGGATGTATCTTTCAATTTATTTGAAATGGTTTTGTTTATGGAAGTGTTCTAGATTAAACCTTTGTTTTAACTCCTGTAGTATTTTACTTTGGTCTATTTAGCAGTATTACATGTCTTGCTTAAGCTCTGTGCTTGGAGGCTTTGCTCAGGCAGTGCTTATGTGGTGGTTATCTTTGATTCAACTGCGTATTTCCAAACATATCTCCTGGAACTTCTTTTTCTCAAATGTTTTGAAAACAAAATGGTTTTGAGAGTTGTTTCTTTTCTGTTCTCCTAATTTTTTTTTTCTCTAAGTCTAGCAGCAGAGATGTCTTGTATATTTGTATCAGGAAAATAAAAGTCCTAAAGTCCTATAATGTTTTCCCTGGAGTTCCACAAACCTGGCATTCACAAACAGCAAATCCTCCCCAACGGCCTCTTCCCATTTACACTCTGGAACCTGGTTCCATCCTGCCATCTTCACCCATACCTGCCAGGGACTGGCACACACAGCCAGCTGTCATGTCAGGGCGTAGCTTAATTTTTACATGTTCAATGCTTTTTATCTATCCACAAAACTGAAATGCTGCTAGGTGTCTTGGTTTGGAAAGACAGGTATCTGTCAGGGAAAACTGAAGTTTCCCTTGGATTGGGGAATATAAAACCCCCTCACTGCAAATTATTATAATTTTGCAATTAGGAGCTTTCAGGCAAAAATATGGGAATAGGACTAACAATTCTTTACTAGGAATATTAAAAATGCAAATACAGTAATACAAAATAAACAAGCAAGCAAACAAACAAAAATCCTAGAGAACCCTGGTGGAGTCAGGAACACAACCTGACACCCTGTCGGCCAGGGTGTTGGAAGCAGTCCAAATAAGTCCTCCTGGAGTGACAGATGTTATGTTGGAGTAGTGATGATCCTGTAGTGACAGTGAGATAAATCTGGTCTTCTTCTGAGAATCCAGTGGAAAAGAGGATGCTCTGCTGTTCTGAATCTCAGGTTTTACCCAGGTAGGAATACTTGGCTCATCCTACTGTGTGGAGCATCTCACAATGGAATGATTTAATTTTATCAGTCATGTGGTGAGCCTTAATGGCTCATTAACAGCAGATATCCCCCTGGAGGGAGGATGGGCCTTGGAAGAGATAAGGAACATTGCTCCCCTGGTTTTAACATCTGACCCATTAACAGAAGTCATCCACCCCCTCCCCCTTGGAGTTATGAGGAATGGAGTATACAAGAGATGAAGAAAAACACCTCTCCAACTGTTTTCAACAGATGGAAAATAGAATACACATTTTTAGTTAGATATTACAACCCAAGACACTAAGGAAGAGCTTTTCTTTCTTCATTGTGTTTATTTAGTTCTCCACAACAGAGTATTGATAATGGTGAATTGGAGCTGTTCATTGGGAAGCAAGTCTTTCTATGCACGCTATTTTATTTTCAACTATGTCCTGAAGCCACTTTTCTCTAAACTGGCACTGTTCTGGCCTGGAGAATGGAATAAAAAGAAGGTCGATTGCAGGCATAATACTGAATCCACGTTTGGCCAGCTGTGAGCTCGCCTTTATTCACCACATAAGGCTATATGCTGCAGTAAGGACCCCCATCTAGACCCATGTAAGCAGGACAAATTTCTGGAAAATTCAGATGCCCACAGGGTGGCTTTTCATGCCTCTGGGAGTAAAGCCAGTTATAAGCAGGGTCATTTAATGTAGCAAGATTTTGACTTCCAGTTCTCTGCTGTTATTGCAAACCTATTTACATCTAGCTTCCTCTTTGGTTTTGGAATGGAAGAGCTTGCTGAAACAGAAGAGTAATAACATTTACCTCCGAATCAGCCTGCTGGACTCCAGTCTGTAGAAGACCTGCACAGGTACAGTCTGCAAGAGAGCAGAGACATGGCAGAGGCCATGTACAGCCCCTCAAAAACTAGACATTGTAACTAAATGAGAACTACTCTTTAAAAATACCCTGGATATTTCGTTGGGGCAGAAAGGAAGATACTGCTCAGTGACTGGCTGGGCTTTGGTTGGTGAATGATAATTGTATCATTTGTCTTTCATAAGGTTTTTTCCTCAGTTTGGGAAAAACTCCAATTTTTTTTCTCCAATTAGTTACTATTATTCTATTTACTTTTTAATATTCTTACACTTTTTTTTACACTTTCAGTATTCTCCCTCATCCCATACTGGTGGGGAAGGAATGTGCAAGCAGCTCTGTGATACTTGGTTGCCAGCTGGAGTTAAACCACAGACTATTATTTGGGGATCCATAGCTGTTAAGTAGAAACACTAAGGTTCAGTATGACTTAAGCTGGGAGGTAAGAAGTCTACTCAGTGCAATTTATTTCATTTTTTTCTGTTGAGTTGCAAGAGTGCATTGTATGAGTGCAAACTTCAGGCTGATGAGGAAAGGGATTCTGAGACAGCTTGAAGACTGAAGTGTAACTCCCTCCCTACTTACCCCTCATTCTGTAACTCGCCTCTCCTCAGCCTTTCTTACAGCTGCCCAGAACAATTGTTGGTTGGAAAGGGAAGATGGTAAGAGCAGGAAAGCAGATGTAGGATCCTGTCAGATTATCTTTCTCAAGTTCTGTCAGTCAATGATTTGGGAACTAACCCAGCCTCCTGCTCTGTGCCTTGCTCCCCTTGCCAACTGATAGCGTGCTTCTACTAGGCCATGAGTAAATCTCCTGCCATTGCTCTGGCAATGTCCAGGCCTTGTCAGCATCTTCATGAGAGCTGCTGGCTCCTCACCAGTCTCTCCACTGTCCTGGCAATTCCCTGCCTCAGGAATGCCACTGTACTCTTGTCCCTTAAAGGACCAGTCCATCCATACCATTTCTGAGTACTTACGTCAGGCTTGAATTTGGAGATCACTATAACGAAGTAGACGCTCGCTGTTGCTTGTGGGACGGGTTTTCTGCGTGTTGGGAGGCCCCAGCAAGCTCTGTAATAGTACCTCGTGCTATCTTTCAGTTCCTCTTCCTCAAGAAATTCTGAGTGATGAAGCCAGCTTTCATGAATGTTCCATGTCTGTTGAATAAATGCATCACACTAAGACTCCCTCTGTCTAGTAGAGCGGACTTGAGGGTGGTGCTAAAATGGAACAGAGGTGCTCTCCTTTAATTTTTCATACTTCTTAACAGTGAGAAGGTTGGCCTTCCTGAGTGGATGGAATTGTGACTCACAGAAATTAGTTCTTCAATTTGCTGCCATCCTCTCTCCACTGTGAAGTTCTTGGCTGTGGTCCACTGGATATTTTTGATTACATTCTTGGTTTCTAAAACAAACAAAATGCTGACAAATCCTCCTGAAAAGACCACAACACGTTCTAGGAGAGCAAACACAATACCTTTCTCTTTTTCCTTGGCCCCTGGAAGCCATTCGTGATCTTTTTCTTCACTGGAAGCTTTTTCCTGTTCCTTGTCCATAGGCCTCACCTTTATCTCTAAATAAATATCTAGTAGACGCACAAACACTGAGAGAGCACTGGTCTGAGAGCTGCAGGCCCCGTCCGAGGAACACGGGGAGCAGCGGGCAGGTCCCTCACCGCCCCTGTTCCGTACCCCGGCCCTGCTCACCCTGCCCGGCGCTCCCGGGCCGGCTGCTGCTTCTCCCTCGCTGCCCCGGCCAAGCCGGGGTTCCGCAGGCGCGGCGGGGCCACCCGGGGCACCCCGGTTTCGGGGGGATGTGTCTGACCCCGGGGAGCTGTGCCCGGGCCCGGCGCTGTCCCGGCCGCGGTGCGGGCCCCGCGGGGACGAGCGCCGCGCCGTCACCATGGCGAGCCCGCGCCGCGCCCGGCAGCCCCGCGGCATTCCCTACCCTGCCCGCGGAAACGCCTCCCGGCAGCCGCTGTGTCCCGGGAAGGGAAGACGGTATGAGCAAGGAAACAGCTGTGGGATCCAGGCAGTTTCTCTGCTTGTCATGTTTTTGCCATTCGGGAAAGTTCGGGTGCTAAAGCAGCCTGCAGCCTGCCAGGCACTCTGTCCAGCGCGGTGCACCGAGCTGCTGCAGGGTCCTGAATAGCAGCGCTCGCAACACAAAGGCCTTCAGAGGGAAAGGGTCATGGGTACTATATGAGAGAGGCCAGAAATGTTTTCGCAGATTACAGGCTACTGAATTCCCAGCAGCTGCTCTCCTAGGATGACAAGAGATCTTGCGGCAGGGGGTAGGAGGTGCTCCACGTGCCGGAGAAGAGGTTCCCCTGCAGCGCGTATTGCAAGACCACGGTGAGGCAGCTGTGCCCCTGCAGGTCCATGTTGGAGCAGAGATCCACCTGCACCCCAGGAATGACCCCATGCTTGAGTAGGTGGACGTACCCAGGCTGTGACCCCGTGGGAAGCTCATGCTGGAGTAGGCTCTGGCAGGACCTTTGTGGCCATGGAGAGAGGAGCCCACATTGGAGCAGGAAATGTGGCCCTGCTGGAGCAGCTGGTTCCTGAAAGACTGCACTTTATGCATGGGACCCACGCTGGAGCAGTTCACGAAGAACTGCAGCCCATGGGAAGCACTCACATTGCAGAAGTTATTGAACGACTCTCCCACGGGAGGGACCCCCTGCTGGAGCAGGGGAAAAGTGTGAGGAGTCCCCTCCTGAGCAGGAAGGAGCAACAGAGACATGGGATGACATTTACCACAACCTCCATTCCCCATCACACTGTGCAGCTCAGCAGGGAGGAGGTAGAAAATATCATGAGTGAAGCTGAACCCAGGAAGCAGGGAGGAGTGTGGGGAAGGTGTTTTATGATTTAGCTTCTCATTACCCTGCTCTTATCTGTCAACACATTAAATTAATTTCTCCAAGTTGAGTCTCATTTGCCTGTGACAGTAACTCACAAATGGTCTCCTCCTCCTCTCCTTGTCTCAACTCACAAGCCTTTCAGTATATTTTCTCTCCGCTGTCCAGCTGAGGACAGGAGTGACAGAGTGGCCCTAGTGTGCACCCACCAGCATCCAGCAAGTGTCACCCCACCGCAGCAACACAAATACAAGGGCTGAACACACGTATAGCTTTATTTAAGAGTTAAATCATTTTCTATAGATATGTGATTTTTTTCAAAGTGTTGACACCTTAGTCTATGTTCTCCAGACCCTGCAAAAGAAAAAAATAGCAGCTGTATTTGTGTCATTTTTGCCACTAATGTTCAACGGGGCATATCTGAAAATGCAGACTTTCAAACTATGTTTAATTACACAGGTCTTAATTAGAACGAAATTAAAATGCACATCCCCAGAGGCAGGCCAGCAGCAGGCACTGAGTGAGACCTGACAGCCCCAAGAGCGACCAACGCCCACCTAAGCGGCTGTCCCAGAGCTCGGGGATGGGGGAGAAGTGCCTGGATCCCGCTTCCCCCCGGCGGTACCTGCCCAGCGCCCCCAAAACCTGCCTTGGACACATAGTGCTTGTTGACACCGGACAGCCGCCGATCCCTTTCCATCAGGGTCCATTCGTAGGGATAGCGGGCGATCCTCTTCTCCTGCAGGCACAGAACTGCCTGTTAAGACCTCGGGCAGGGGCTCCCGAGGGAAGGTGGGGCGCGGGTTAAGGGGAGCCCAGGGAGGGAAGGGATCCCAGAAGGATGCAGGGAACTCGGGGATAAGGGAGGCTCCGGTGGGAAAGGGGGGCCTCAGGGTCCCGGATCTCGGGACATGCCGCCCCGCCCCGCGCTGACCTTGCCGCCGTTGCACAAGCGGTGCATGAAGATGGTGGCCATGCCAGGGACGGTGAGGCAGACGCCCATGATGGCCATGCCGGGCAGGATCTCGTACCACATCCCGCCGGTGCCGGTGCTGGTTTCGGTGCCGCTGCCCCTGCGCCGAGTGCCAGGGCACTCCCGGCCTGCCCCGCGCCCTTCCCGGCCTGCCCCGCGGCCCCTCACAGCCGAGCGGGCCCGAGCGGGCAGCGGGAGCGACAGCGGTGTCGGGGAAGAGTCCCTTGGCAAGAAATGAGGCCGTGCCCGCAGCCCGATACCGCTCTCAGTCTCGGTCCCGGCCCTGGTCCCGATCTCGGTCCCGGTCGCTGACCCCACCGGGATCAGCGGTGGCGGGCGCGGTGGACGCTGGGAGTGGTAGTCCGGCGGAGGCGGCGGCACCTTTAAGGCAGAGTCTCGCGAGAGGCGGCGGTCGTTGGGTGCGCGCGGCGCTGCCAGGGCCCGGAGCCAGGATCGGGATCAGGATCAGGATGAAGGAGGACAAGGAGAACGCCAGGCCCAAGGAGCGGCGCGGCGCCTCCGCCGGGCAGGGGGTTCTGCTGGCCGCGGGGCCAGGCACGGGCCTCACCGCCGGCACGGACAGCAGAACCGGCGCCGCCGAACTTGATCGCCTGGAGAGGCCCAAGGACAAGAAGGAGACGCTCAGCAAGGTGGGGCCTGCGCGCTGCCGGGAACTGCGCCCTCCCCGGTAACGGGGGTCACCCTCTGTCACGGGCCCCTCCTCTCTCCCCCCCTGTAACGGGACCTTGCCCCGCTAAACGGGCCGCCTGCGGGGCCCTGCTGGGACGGGACGTGTCGAGGGAGGCGCGGTAATGACTCGTCCCCGGCGCTGCCGCCGCCCTGAGCGCCGGTTCTGCCGTGCCGCAGGTGGTGATCCGCCGGCTGCCGCCCAGCCTGACGAAGGAGCAGCTGGAGGAGCACCTGCAGCCTCTGCCCGAGCATGACTACTTCGAGTTCTTCGCGAACGACTCCAGGTACGGCCGTCTGCCGAGTCCGGGCGCTCCCGGGAGCCGCCGCTACCGCCAGCCGGGCCCCAGTGGCGCCGCCGCCTCGTCAGCCCAGCGCTCTCGGTTTGTGTCTCTGCAGCTTGTACCCGCATATGTTCTCGAGAGCCTACATCAACTTCAAAAACCAGGAAGACATAGTCCTCTTCAGGGATCGCTTTGACGGCTACGTTTTTGTCGATCACAAAGGCAAGTGAACGGCACTCGGTGGATGTTGCTGCTTCTCTGCTGCCTGTGCTGTATGCTGGTTGAGTTTTGGAGGGCTGGGTGTGAGCAGCCACGTCTGACTTGTTTGGGTTTGGTGCCTCAAATAACAATTCCAGCACATCTAGAAATACATACACATATAATTCCAATACTGTCCAAATCCTTTAAATGAGCTGATTTGCGGTGTAACAGCAGGCTGTGTTTGCCATACCCAGCTGGATTTGTGCAGCCATATATGTAGTGTACTTATCAGAAGATAAAGCTTTAAAGCCTGATTGTAATGCATTGCATTCTACTACATTTTGTAAGTAATTGAGATTTGTCTCAGTTGCATTAAATTAAGATATTCTTTCTTGCACAATGAACAGAGTCTGTAGGATGAGGCCATTAGGTGGTGTGCTGCCACTGAGTGGCTGAACTGACATTCATGGGCAGTCTTAAACCTAGTATGTCCTTCTTGTCAGTCTGTGAATTTGCTGGTTTTTTTAGTGTAGTGAGAGTGTTCAGGTCATGAATCGTGCTGTCTGTAAAGTGTTGTTGTGTTTGTGGGGTTTTTTTTAATTATTAAATGGGTTTCCAAATACAATACTTTTTTTACCTGTGTAAGTAGTCTCCTCTAGTATTGCATATTTCTTGTGAGACTTACTTCCCTGCTTTAGATGTGGATGATAAAATCTATTTTATATCTGTTTTGTCTTTATTTTAATGTATGTTTTTTCTCAATAGGTCAGGAATATGCTGCCATAGTTGAGTTTGCACCTTTCCAAAAAGCTGCAAAAAAGAAGAGTAAGAAAAAGGATGCCAAAACTGGAACTATTGAAGATGGTATAACAGCAAGCTAGTTTGTTTTGCATGTGTAGACTTGAAACTCTTAGAGTAATTTAAATGTATTTTTTTTACTGTGATGCTATAGTCAATACACCAGTAGGATGTTTGCTTAATTATATGTGAAGTTTATGAGCACTGCTTTGTCAGCTAGAAATCTGTTAAATATGATTGTCCCATACAAACATAATACAGCAGCTCATTTGAGAGCTGCTAATTTACTGAAAGGTGGCATATAAACAGCCCAACCTAAGTAAAGGTAACCAAGCATGGTTATATCCACAACAGAGTGGATGATGCAAATACTGTTCGTGCTACAGTATATCTTCTTTTTTGCCCTCCCTTTTTTTTCCCTTCTCTTACGTTTAGATCCAGAATATAAGAAGTTTTTGGAAAGTTACACTGCAGATGATGAAAAATTAACCTCCACTCCTGAAACTTTGTTGGAGGAAATAGAGGCAAGAAACAAAGAGCTAATAGGTATGTAAATATGTGTACTATAGTTACATTTTCCTACATCACAAAGTAACAAATACGTTTTGTGATTTGAAGCTCAATCTGGAGGAGACTGAATTCATTTGTGAATTTTTGCTTAGTAGTTGTCTAATATTTAGGCTAGGATTATTCAGTGTGTTTTGTTTTGTTCCCATGCTCTAAATTCTTCTGTAGGTCTAAGTTCTAGATGACAAAGTTCCTTCCTGCTGCAGATATTAGTTAGCCAGACCAGGCTGCGGAGTGGCTGCATTTCAGTGAGATGCAGGGGTGTTTAGTGCAGTGCTGTGATCAGTGATGTCCCATGCAGGCACAAGTTAAGAAATAGTGTGGTTGAGTAAAATGCCACCAAAAAATGACCAGGTTGCTCTTTTCAAGTACCTTCAGGGATGTCTTTAGGAATGAGAGTGTCTGGGAAAAGCCTAATGCAGACTGAAGGTTGAGATAGGTGTAATGGATATCCTGTTAGTGTCCTAAAGAAGTTTATAGAATCCTAATAGTTGCCACTGTTTGGAGATAGGTTTGGAATACTTGTTTCACTGCTCTATTGCTGTATGTGAGAGGAGACAGGCAGGGGAATGTGTAAGGCTGCTTCCCTTCATGTAGAGCTTTGTTGTAGGTATTCCAGTATTGGATAAGGCAAAATACTTACTTTTAATTTTATCTATTCTCCAGCTAAAAAGACTACTCCTTTATTGAACTTCTTGAAAAATAAACAGGTAAGACTCACCTCCAGAATTTTCTTCCTGTTTGAAAGTACAGTTTGCTTATTGTTGATACACTTCTGGCCTTCCTTTTGAAGAAGGAGCTTTTGAACCAACTTGTCAACTTTTGGTTTGTGTATTTTAAAGGACTAGAGTGTTAGAGTGGTGGTGCTTTGTGTGCAGTCTGGGCACAGCAAAACACCTCTTGTTGCACTGACAAAACAGATTCCATTTTAGTGCTTCCGTTTTTAGTGCAGTATAGCTGAGGTCCTTGTAGATGATCTTTCTTGTAGCACGTAATATTATTGTAACTTCTAGCAATGGAGAAAATCAGAGGTAGGACAGATTTAATTAAAATTTGAATGATAAAGACTGAGGCCAGTGTTGTATTTGAGTGTCTTAAGACAGTAGAAATGAAGGCTTGTGAGTAAAAAAATACTGCCTCAACACGTTCGGGTTCACAACAGCAACAGAGATGACAGGATTTTTTTTTTTTTTTTTTTAATAATAGAGGCAGCTTTGAGGTGAGTTGTTTGATGGCTTAAAGAGATGTTTCCTTGGTGTGGAGAGACAGTATTTCTCTTTGCTTTTACATACACAGAGACTGAGAGAAGAAAAAAGAGAGGAGAGAAGGAGGAGAGAATTAGAAAGGAAAAGACAAAGAGAAGAAGAAAGAAGAAAATGGAAAGAAGAGGAGAGAAGGAAAAGAAAAGAAGCAGAAAAATTGAAGAAAGTAGACAGATGCCCAGAAAAAGAAAGAGACAGATCAAAAGAAGAACCAAAGATTAAGGTCTAGAACAGTTCTTTATTATAAACTGTTACACTCCCTTTCCCCTATTATTTGTATTTCAGTCTCAAAATGTACTTTGGGTATTGTGTGAAGAATCACATGAGTTTGGTGTTAGTAAGTGACCAATTTTTTTGTAATATTCAGTAGCAGGCATTGTAAAGGTTTACATGCTGTAATGTTTCATAGTAATATTTAAAAGTTTTTGTCATGTGACTGTTGTACATGCTGTGGTAAACAGGATTGTGAATTCTCTATGGAATGGAGACTATTTTTAAGCTTTCTAAAACAACCTGGTTTAGGAGAAAAATCCTAGTCTGCTGTGTGAATAATGCTTACTCATACACTCCAGCTTTTAGAAATACTGTGATTTGCAGTAGTATTTTTTAAATGTTTACTTCTTACTGTACTGTGGTTCCTTTGATGCAATTTCGGTGTTGTGCCAGACAATATGTATTAGAGTGAGCTTTTTAGTTGAGACTTCTGTTTCCTTTGTAGCTACTTAAGAAGCCTGAAAAAGATGAAAAAGACTTGGAGAGAAAAGAAAAATCCAAGAAACTGGAAAAAGAGACTCTGAGGGAGGAAAAAATTGCGAGTAGTGCATCTGCCAAACGATCTGATGGGGAGACAAAAGAAGAGAAGGCAAAAAAGTATTCTAGTACTTGCTATAAATATATGTGTATCTATAACTTGTTTCCTGATTGTATTGAGGCTTAGGCTGCTCTGCCATGACCGTGTTTTGAAATTCGTTTCAAATGCTTTTTCTCATATAAGGCATGGGCTGTGTTCTCTGTGCCAGTGCACATCCCTACGATTATGGGAAGCTCTGTGAATAACCTGGAAATTCTTCATTAGTGGACAGATTTTAATATTTTTAGAACTCATTATAGGAACTCCACTAAGGGAGCCCATATGTAGGCGACTGCAGCAGGCTGTGAGCACTGTCCTTGCAATAAGATAATCACTATAACCATGGATAGAGAAAGGTGTTCTCCAGTTAGTAGTCCCTCTAAGTCTTGTAAAAAGTCCAAGTGGAAAATGTAATTCTCAACAGCTCCGTGATCTGTTTGAGGTTCAGTTCTGCCATGTGAGAAATGCAGATAAGACAGACACATTCAGATGTTTTTTCAAAGCCAGACGAGACTCAGCCAGTTATGCAAGTAGGAGGCTGGGGAACTCTAGTGCTCAGTGTCCTCTCTGGCTGTCATGCATGACTTGGGCTATCACAGCCTCCCAAGAGCTCCCTAGTACCTGCCAGTGTGTAGTCTTCCTATTGCACATTTACACCACTATCACATTGATCTCCCAGCTCTGTTTGATGAATCTTTTGAGCTTAATTTTCAGTTTTGTTTTCATACAGATCAGAAGATGAGTGTGTAAAGGACTACAGGGACCGAGATAGAGATTTTGACAGAGACAGAGAATATGAGAGAGCACAGAGAGAAAAACTGAGACGCCAAGAAGAGGAGCGTCGGAGGCAGAAAGAACGCTATGAGAAAGAGAAGGTTTTTAGAAGAAAAGAGGAAGAGGTGAAAAAGGAGAGAGACTTACTCAGAGAAAAGGGAAAGAAAAGTGATCTTACAGACTTTACCAGCAGCACGGACAAATCTGAGAAAGTAACCAAAGATGATAAAAAAGAGGATACAATTAAGAGGGATCGTATCAGAAACAAGGTGCTGGATTTCTTTAAATTCATGTGTTGATTCATAGGGATATGTGGTTTTTAAGATAAAAGCACTGCAAGGAAAGAAGTGTGTGGTTTCTCTGTTGAAACTTCTCCCTGTTCTGCAACAAACTCTACCATTGCTGGAAATGTCCACTAAAATTTGCTTAACAGTAGTATTTCTTGTCACTGTGTAAGAACTAATCCAAGAAAACATGGGTTAAATTGTAAGAACTGATCCCTTTTTATTTGCAGACTTATGCTATAGGCTATCTCTTTAAGGTGTTGGTAGAGTATCAGTAATCTGTCTGTATCTACTGATCTTATAGGTGCCTGAAAATGCATCTCAGAGTGGGAGTGTGATTGAACAAGTTCCTTAAAATAGGAAACTGCAACTTGCAGAATGTGACATGTCCTCTAGGCTCAAGAAATAATGTCTTGAGTGTAGTTCTTTGTACTCTACAAAATCTGTTTTTGCAGCATCACTGTGCTTGTTTTCTGTATCACTTAAGTCATTGTCAGGTACAAATGAAACTCAGCGTTTTGAAACTTTGAAGTTGGCCTCTCTTCTGAGAGTGCATGGGCTGAACTCAACAGGAGACTTGTTACAAATATAACCACAACTATGAGCAGTGTTCTTTGTGGCTTGAACAGGGATGTTGCTTTTCGATAGAGACAACCTTGATTTGGGACAGTTGAAGTTATTTTGCCACCACAGTGGAATAATAAAGCTTAGCCCGAAAAGTTTTAATTTGAGCCATTTCAAATACCATAGAAATGGTGCCATAATAACCCTGAGTGCAGGGAGCTGTGAAAGAGTCTAAATAGTTTTGATTTATTTCAGGATCGCCCAGCAATGCAGCTGTACCAGCCCGGAGCCCGAAGCCGGAGCAGATTGTGTCAGTATGAAGACAGTGCTGCAAAGCCCCCAGATCAGGGAGTGGATAAGAAACAAGAGGGTGAGACCAGTCACACGAAGGAGGAGGAGTGACTGATGCGCCAGCCTTGTGTGTTCTGACTGTCTGTGCAGCCAAAGAGCATGTACTACGCAATCCAGAAGTGCCTTCGGAGTGAAAAAGGAACGAACAAAGAAAAGGGGGCATTGTGCTGTTGGATGTTTCTGGTTAAAAAACCTCAGTTGTAGATTCAGAATTTGAAATGCGTTCTCATTGTAATATTTTCAGTTATTTGAACTTATTTCCTAACGCCTAACTGCAACAGAGAGGAGAATCTTTGTGAAATAGAAAGACTTTATGGCCTTAAGTTTGATAATAAATGAGTTATGGGCAGGAGGGGAAGAGACTTGGGTCAAAAGCCAGAGCTCTACTCTAAGGCAATTAGAGCCGGTGTTGGATGCACTTCAGCAGACCAAGCTTGGAGTTGCCTGGAGTTAACACAGGTGTTGCTGTGTTATGTGGCACTCCTGCATGAGGCAGTGAAAGCTAAAGCGTGTCAGTCTAGCACCGAGACACATGCACAGGCTGGGGTTGTTGAGGTACCAGTGGATAGGAGCCTTTTTGCACCTAAGGAGCAGAACATCTGGCAGTGCAGTGACCATGTTAGGGAGGGAGAGATGATCCTCTTGAGTGGTTCTCTGGATAAAGTAACTTAAGTTGGAGTGTATGAATAAGCTGGCTTAGTAGTTGAATATGTCTTGATAAATTCTCATGTAAAGTCTCCCTACACTGAAATGCTTATTTTTAATCAAATGTAGCTGGTTTGGGCATCCTGTTCTTTTCTAGCATCTTCCCTTCTCAAGTCTGAAACACATCTGAACTCCTGCCCTCTCGGAACTGCTTCCTCTTCCCTCATAACTTGAAGTATTGTTTTACAGCTCAGAACGAGACTTCGCCAGTAGCAGCTCCTCCCAAGCTGGGGAATTTTAGCCATAGCTGTTTTTTGTACTAAATCCAAATAAACTCTCACAAACTCTCTCGGCCGCCGCCGTCCCTCACTACCTGCGGGGCCGCCGGGCCGGCAGGGGGCGCTGCGCCTGCTCCGCCATCGCCGCTCCGCCCCCCTCTTCCGCCTCCTCGGACGCCGCCATCGCAGGGACCTCGCGCCGCTCCGCGCCATGGTGAGACATCCGCGGCCATCCGCGCCTCCCGCCGCGCCCCGAGCCCTCTCCCCGAGGCCGCCGCGCTTAGGGGACCTGGCGGGCGGACCGCGGGGGCGGCGGGGCCGCGGGGGAGCGGGAGGGAGCCGGGTGCGGCATTCCCGGCTCGCCGAGGCCTGGTGAGGTCGGGGCTGTGCCGGGGCTGTGTGAGGGACTGACCGCTGCGCTCTCTTGCAGTCGTCGCACAAGACGTTCAAGATCAAACGCTTCCTCGCCAAGAAGCAGAAGCAGAACCGGCCCATCCCGCAGTGGATTCGCATGAAAACTGGCAATAAGATCAGGTAACGAGCTGGGCCTGTGCTCTCCCAGGAGCTGTGGCCGTGCAGGCCCAGCCAAGCGGCCTAGACGGCACGAGCCGAAAGCGGGAGCTGATGGCGTTTATGCCAGCAAAAGCGCATTTTTGTGGCCATGAGGGCCATGCAGGGATGGTAGGGCAGGTGAGGCCTCTTGAGGCAGTGTGTGGCTTCTGTGCATTTTGTTCTGTAGGGGTTTTGCACCAGTGCTCTGCAAGTGTGCACACACCTTCGGTGATGGTACGTGTAAAGTGAAAACCTGAACTGTGTGTGGATGGTTTATTCCAGAGTTTGTTCCCTGGTAGCTTCTCTGTTCCTGACGCTCCCCTGCCCAATACCTGTCTTCCCTCATAGTGCCCCTTTGGGCTCCTGCATTTTCAAGGAACAGTTCCTGAGCATGGGTGCTTCGAGGTTAGGGGGATGATGTGTAAGGACTTACTGGATATATGGGAAATCAGATTGATAGTATGAGATGCTTCGTACCTGATTGTAGAATTGATTTGTGTGACACACTGGGTGCACATGGTGCATGCACAGTGCAGCATGGTTTCTTATCTCATACGCTCATTCATCTAGGCTTTTTAAGGCAACAGAATTCCCTCTTCTCTTTTCTCTCTGTGTTCTAAGCAGTGAGGAGAACAACGGCAGCACTGGCTGGCTCAGGCAGTGACCCAGCATTGCTAGGTTCTGTTCCTGTAGCTGCTCCCGACTTGTTTCTAGGCAGGATCGGTGGTGCGTGCACTCAGCTGGATTCTTGTCTTCCACATGTCAGATTACAGCTGGGCTCTGTTTCAGCTAAATTGCAGTACTTCAAAATACCTGACCATAGGGCAAAATCACAGATTTTTGTCTCCGGACACTTGAGTAGCTGGGCCACCGTTTCTGTCCAAGCTTTGTGTTAAAGCAGGCTGCAATTCCAGTGCTTCCTGCTGTGGGAGTGCTGCCATTTTCCTGCTGAGAGCAACTTTGTTAACAGTCTGTGGTTTCACCCACACCATGGTGAAAGCATTTGTTGTTAATATGGACAAGTACATGCTCACAAATTATTGTGCTTTCATGGAAGAGACTTACTCCTTGTGCTGTTCTGTTTCATGTTTAACAAGTGTATGTGCACTTTGCTAATTCACTCTGCTTTTGTCTTAGGTACAACTCCAAAAGGAGACACTGGAGGAGGACCAAACTGGGCTTGTAAGAGAGACTGTCCCGTGAGCTCTGATGAACACCGGTCTTTCTGTGTCAGATTGATAACACCCTCAAATGATTCCTTCTGTGGTGCTGGACTGCAGTCCCCAGCGTGGGGTCTTTATGAGCTGGTCTGGGATGTTGATGTTAACTGGGAAAATCTTTGTATCTGAAACACAGAGACTGTGTTCTATTAGTGTTCTTTCAGGCATCACCATGAGCATTGACAGTGCACAGGCATATTAATAAATATGGACCTGAATGACTTTTGTTTGTAGAATTATTTCATATATATGTGGTGGGTTGGTAATAATAAAATTCACGATAATGTTACTTATATTCTCACTTAATATCAGGAACCGTGGCAGCTCTTTTCAGGTAGAGTAGGCTGTGTTCCTTTTCACTGACTGTAAACCTTCAGGAGCAAAGTACCAATTTTAAAAAGAAAAGTCAAAATCGGACCTGAAGAAAAATCTCTTAAAAAATGCAGTACTGTAGGGTGCAGCACATAATGTCTGTGTACTCCCTAGAATATTAAATAATGTGAGCTTTGGGGAGTCTGGGTTGGTTTGATAAGTCAGCACCAACCACAGGTGCAGCTTCATGTAAAACATTCTCAGCAGACAGGTAGAAATTTAAGATGGGGCTCAAAGGGAGAGTTTACAGCCAGTTTAAAAAGGGGAGAGGAAAAATGGGATTAAAGCTCTCTGGTAGCTGGCACTCCAGCACCCCTGTGCTGGTGTTCTCTGCTGAGGCCTGTGAAACCAATGTACTGCAGGGAAGTGGAGGAGGAGGCTGTGACTCTGCACCCTGTCCTTTTTGTTCTCAGTGCTGAGCTGGGGTGGCTGCTCTGGTCAGCAGGAAATCTCTGTTGCTGTGAGCCTGTTCTCAGCTGCAGTAAAGCCCATCCTAGCACTGAGGGCTGCCAAGGGAACTGTTCATTCCTGGGTTCAGCCTCATGGTGTTGGTCTGTTCCTGAGAGGCAGCTTCCTCAGGAAGCTTCAGGCTGCCATACCTTCTGTGTTGCTGCTTTTTGCGTTGAAGGTAAACAGATTTATGTCCTTCATACTGCAACTCAGAGCAAATAACACTGGGCACAGCATGTGCCAAATAGGTAAATGCTACGAAATACACATCTCAGAGGTCATGAGGCCTCTCCTTCCTAAGGTGTGCTGCAGGGTTCTGTCAGTCAGGGTGAGCTGGGAGTTGGGATTTTTACCACCTTCTTACCCTGTCTGGTAAGAGTGGGCTCTAGTTCATCATCGGGGAAGCAGTAAGTCACTGCAACAGGAAAGCAGCAAACAGCACGGCCTGAGATGTTCCGACAGAGGCTTGCGTGCTGCAGCCACTTTGACCCCAGTGATTTTTAAACCTCTTCTGCACTCTTTTTGGAGTGAGTGTTCAGGAAGTAACAGCACTGCCAAGGATTAGAGTTTGGCCTTGGCACCCAGCAAACCTCCTCCAGCCTCTCCACATCCCTGCTGGCAGGAAAAGCTGCTCATGGAGTTTCTCTGTAATTGTGTCTATGGGGATTTGGCTGAGGAGGAAAACTAATTTTTTGGACTCGAGAATGGAAAGAGACAGTTTTTTCCATGGCATTTGTGGGAAAACTTTTCCTGAGCAATAGACTGAGCAATTTATTACTATTTAGTAGAAAGTCTCCCTATTACTATCATGACTAATATTTTTGTTAGATGGAAGTAGCTTCTACTAAGGAACTGTTTTGGAAAATATCCCCTTGTATTATTTTTCCTGCTTGACATAATCTGATTTTCAAACTGGACATTAAGGGATAACGCAAAGTAAAATTAGTACAAATTAAACTTGGGTTAAACTCGATCTTCTGCAGAACCTTAACCGAACAAATATCTTCGAGTTTGAATGTTTTCTGTTGTCTGCAGCAGCTCTCTTTGTCCTTTCCTCCCTGTGAGAGGGGATCAGGAACCTCTGCAGAACTGGGCTAACACATGATAACTGAGACATCAACAGAAGCTTTAAAGAAAAAACATTTGGATATTCTAGTCCATTGATTTTGGTGGATGTGTTTTGTTTTCTGAGTGAAATGCAAAGTCAGAGCTGATTGTATACTTGAGGAATATTTTTTTAAAACATGTCTCTATATCCAAATCAACTGCCTTTCCATAGGTATGAAAATGAACTGAGCGAGACAAAGGGGTAGGTCACTGGAAGAAAATTTTTTATTTTGTCCAGTGGAAAGGGACCCAGCCAGGGCAGGGGATGGCATGGCAAGGATGTTGTAACACATCTAGAGAAGCAGAATTCTGGTCTTGCTCTTTCTGAAGTCCCTGCCTAATTAGTCTCAGCACAGATTACAGGGTCTAACCCATGACCAAAAGGTGGAGGGAGAAGCTGTCTTTAGAGGGTTTTGGTTATCTCTCAAGGAAGGCAAGTACTGAAAATCATTTTGTTGTATTTAGGTGCAGCATTTATCAGCAAAATTTTACTTTCAAATGGAACATTCAAGTCCATGTTTCCGGGTGGAGCATGACTAAGCCACAGGTACTATTGCCAAGGAAATGGCTCCTTCAAGGATATTCTCATTAATTCCACTGTTTACTCTATGCCTTACTCAGAGGAGGATGTAAGAACCATTCTGTGTGCCTTCCCTGACAGCTGCAAAAGGGTGTCAGAAGACTAAGAGGTCAAAAAATATTTTTCAGTCCTGTGTGTCCTACCAAGAGCACCTTGGTTACCAGAACTTGACCCAGTGCTGTTCATGGAGTTTGTGCTGGCTTGAGCAGACTTGAGAGAAGCCAGCCTGCTCTCCCATGGCATGGATGTGGCCACAGCAGTTCCAGAACGAGCTGTACTGCCAACATCTTCAATCTATGGGAGCTAAGGTATTACAAAACTGTTGTAGATCAGGTATGAAATCTAGTTTCTAGTGTGTTGTGTATGTATCTGCTGCTGACCTCAGGGATTAAGATGTCCAGACACATCTGTATGTCCACCCAGGCACTTGGACTGGGCATTATCCAGTCCCCGGATCCCTATTCACTCATGTGAAGGCTGCTCTTTCACACTTCATTACTGCAGACTGGGTTATTTTTGTGTCCAAGCAGCATTTCAAAACACAGTCGGAATATAACAGGAGTTTGCTCAGGATCTGTGAAACCCCCCAGCTCTAGTTCCCCAGAGGAAGTTACCTGTGTGTCTTTGTGTGTCTTCCTTCATCAAGATGCAAATGCACCTGTGTAGCCAGGCCAGATCCCCTTGAGTTCCTCAGTCACCCCTACAGGCCCCCTGAAAGGCAGCTGGAAAGAAACCACAACTGCCCTTCTAAAGGAGTTGTCCCTGCAAGGGCTGCCCTGGGGAACAGAAACTCCCCGGTTCCTGTCTGAGAAGCACTTCTCAAACAGGACTGCTATTTAAGGGCGTAGGAATAGCCTCATGCTGATGAGAAAGAGGAAGGGGCTGTTGTTTTTCTGAAGATATTTTGAAGCAGTCCTGGCCTTTGAGAATGTAAAAAGCAAGCTGAAATCATCAGAGCAGAGCTCCATTTGGTGAACAAAATACAAACAGGCGAGCAGAGGCTTTGCCCTTTTAATGCAGTGACTGAGACATACATGCACTGTTACGCTGCTGCAGCAATGTTCATCAGTTTCATTTTTGAGCATGCCCTCAGCAGCAATAAAGATAATTTCACAGCCTTCACATACCTTTTCCACAGTTTCTGAGAATGAATCATCTCTCTAGAGCTGTTTCTGAACCCTAACCCCCACAGGAGCCACTACATGCTGCCCCCCCTTGTGTCCTTCCTGCCTCCTTTGCTCTGGCCCCCATTCCTAATGAGACTGAGAATTTCAGGCTTCCTGGGATGGGGATCTCAAAGAAAGAACTGCCACTGTGAGTTGTTCTGCACTTTGAAAGGCTTCTCTTGGCCTGGACTCTTCTCAGAAACAGGTTCCTTAGCTCTTACTCTACCGAGAAACAGCTTTATAATCAGCTGTCATAAACAAACGTCAACCCAGAGAAGTGCATATGGCAGAGATCAGGGGATCTCACAGGGAGCTGGAAAGTGCAGCACGGGATCCACACATGGTGGGTCAGCATCCTGCAGTGGGCACGCAGGGTGTTGGAGCAGCTCCCCACAGCAGAGCTGACATGTGAGCCCCGGCCATGGTGATCTGCTGGGATGCAACAAGGAGTCCCATCCACAGGATCACAGGGCAAAACCCCCTCTGCAGACAGGCAGTTTTTTAGAAGGGCTGTCCCAAGGTAAATATCCAGTGGCCATGGTGCTACACACACACGCCACAACAGCCCCAAAAGACCACAAGACCCAGGGTGGCCATGGTGCCATGGCTTAACCCTCACTTGGCCAGGATTTTTAGCACTTAAGTTCCCAGCTCCTGCAGGCTTTCCCGGCTGCTATCCATCATGGGTTTAGCAGTGAGTGTATCCAGGAGAGCTTCAGCGCTCACGGAGGAAAGCAAATGCCTGTCTAACAAAGCCTCGGAGGGTTGACAGGCTCCAGGCGGGCTGGGCTGTCCCCTCGGCCTGGGAGTCCACAGAGTCCTGCCCTGCCCCAGCCTCTCTGGATGACTTACAGTTGTTGTTGGTGTTGTGAGAGTGCAGCTGGACCAAGTCCTCCTCCAAGGCCCCTGCCAGCTCCTTTAGGTCCCTGGGGGTGTCTGCTGGCAGGTACTGCCAAGCCTTGCGCCCACTGTGGTCCCTGCAGGTGGTGTCTGCCCCGTAAGCTCCCACCAGCACCTTGATGAGCACTTCGTGTCCCTGCAAGGCAGCCAGGTGCAAAGGGGTGAGCCCACCACTGGCTGTTGGGATGTTCATGTTGACAGGATAGCCTTTCTTCTGGGCATGGGAGATGACCTCGATGAAGCTCTCATGGCAGCCATGCTTGGCAAGCCAGTGGAGAGCAGTGAAGCCTGTCACAAAGTCTCTTCTGGTCAGCAGGCTGGGATCCAGGTCCAGCAGCTTGATGATGCTGTCTGCATCACCCTGGGCCACTGTCAGCAGCCAAGCGTGCTCCAGAGGATCAAGGACAAGGGGCAGCAGATCAGGGCTCTGCTCAGGCTTCTGCTCTTGGTGCAGCCCTGCAGGAAGACTGCTGCTGCTGGATGTCTTCTGAGCAGTGGCGAACCGTAGGGTGCTGCCAGGGCTGTTGGTCTGCAGGAGGATTTCCTTCAGCTCCTTCCTCCGGGTACTGCTGGGGCTAACAGAGAGCCTGCCTGAAGTCCTACCCCAGCTCCCCAGGCTGTGCCTGCCCCAGTTGATGCTTTTGTTGGTGTCCATCTTCTGCAGTGTATGGAAACCCTCCCTGCTCCCCAGGGTGGCTGGCCAGAGATGAGAGCTGCGGGCCAGGCTGCCGGCTCGGGGCTGGGCGGCATCTAGGAAGGAGAACCTCCGGGAGATGCCGGCTACCTTCTGCTCTGCCTCGCTCTTCTCCCTCTCCTGCCGGGCCATGGCGGTGCCTCTCGCAGTGCTGTCCCCAGCAGGGCACAGCTCACACTCTCCAGCGCTCACCCCGCGCTTCCCCTCCCGGCGTTGGGCGAAGGAGGAACCGATCCCGCGCGGCGGAGGGCATGGCGGAGCCGCAGCACTGCCGGGCGGCGCGGTGACCTTTGGTCCCGCTGTGTCCATGGCTGCCGCCGGGGCTGGGCATGGCCTCAACATGGCTGGCTCTGCCCCCCCGGCCACACTCGCCTGCACAGAAGGAGTGCGGCCAGGCGTGGAATATAGGAGGGTGCGGGAATACAGGGAAAGCCTAGGAATACAGGGAGGGTGCGGTAACAGAGGGAGCATCCAGAACTGCTGGACTGGACGGAGGCACGGGGGTCCTGGGCAGCTCAGTGCTGACGCTACAGCAGAAATTGATGAACTGTATTCTCCTACCTGCATAGTCTCGTTTAGCACTGCTGGCTCAGCATTAGCACCTGAAGTAGCCAAAACCTTAGGCCGTAAGAGCTGACCAAACAAAGCTTTTGATAAAATAATGCTGCTAACAAAGTACTCTCGGAATTCAGCAGGTATGAGCAGAATGGAGATGATAAGAAGCAAGGAGACAATCATGGGTGAATAAAGTAACATCAGAAGGCAGCCAGCCCAGCTCCAGAGAAACCCATCAAGAAATCAAGATACCATCAACCAGAATTTAGTGATTGATTTGGATTGGGTGATGGATGTCAGGGGTATAACTGAGCGGTGTGAATTGGGGTAGGGGCTCCTCCCTGGAAGCATCACCTTGAGCTATAACTGAAGAACTCTCGGGGTTGATGTTCCCCGAGATTCCCCTCGCGGCGGCCGTTCCCCGAGGTGGTGAAATCTTCCCCCAGGGTTGCTGTTCCCTGGGTATTCTCCTGGGGTTGCTGTTCCCCAAGATAATAAGGTTTTCTGTCTTCTCTTTGCCCTGAGCGTTTCACACCGAAGGCAGAGACGACACTGTGAGTCCAGCAGCTCAAGTTATCAAGGTTGTTTATTTCATATTATCTAACAGTTCTTGTTCGGCTTTGCAAGGCATCCCCAGCAAAGCAAGACACGCCGTTGGACTGGCGCTGGGCTGCCGCTGGACTGGGGCGGATCAGAGAGCCCCGTACCTTATGTACCGCACTCCCGACCCAACCACAGTCCAGGACGTATTTATTGTTTACAGAACATTACCAATACTAACTTGCTACGCTAACATGTCAGTTCTATTCTAAACCAATCTCTAAAGTCCAAATCAGCAAAAGATGGGGGATGAGAACAAGAACAAGGAAACTAGGGGCCACTCCCCAATTCCTCCATCTTGTCCTCTCAGCCCCGTATACTATGAATCCTAATCTCTATATTTATACTCTATAACAAACTACTATCTACTTCAAAATTCTTAGGATCTGTGATTCTTCCTTCATGTGAGCATTCACTTCCATGGATAGAAGCCAGAATCAGAGTCCTTCTGGGCTCTGTGGGAGGCTGGCTGACCCCCTTGTACAGATCCCAGACTCCCCTGTACAGCCCCCTTACTCTCCAGGGCTGTCAGAGGGATCCCCTGGACTCCAACAGAACTGACAAAAGACTCATTGGAAACATTCACTTGAACCCAGCATTCTTAGCAGAGTCCCAGGGTCAGACCTTGTTACATTGTCTGGTGTGTGTAAATCCATGACACTGCTCCAGGACCTCCTCTGACCCCAGCAGCACCCCAAGATTGTCTTACTGAATCAATTGCCTTACAGCCCTCCTGAAATAGCCCCCCACAGCGGCTGCAATGCCTCTCCTTGATGCTGTGCTCAGGAAGGCCCAGGTTACTGGCCCAAGAGGCCATGTTCCCAGTGGCTTGGGGGGGTCTCTGTGATGTAAGGGAGACCTAGTCTTGGACACTGTTTGGGTCTTTACCACCCAATGTTTCATCCCATGGGGAATTTGGCCTTCCTCTTTTGCCGTGATTCCCTTTGTAGCACAGTCCATGTCTGGCGTTGCTGACAGCTGCAGCCACCACTAGTCTGTACTCCAATTTTGTTAGAAATCAGGACTAATTCTTCTGCCCCCAAAGCTCCCACTCCTCTTTCTCTCCAGAAGTTTCTTATCCATGACTGCTCTGACACTCATGGCTGAACTGTCACCAGGTGGTTTTGCAGCTGGTCAGGCAGCTAAAAACCACACCAACCCCTTGAACCTTTTTTCTTTGCCTTCCCTAAGCTTTAGCTGTGCTCTGACTTGCCCCGAGCTGGTCGTCAGCCCTTGAGGGCCTTTGCCTTTTTCCAACCACTTGGACCAGTTTTTCTGGGATGTGCGAGGAATTGGCGTAATCTCAAACCCCAATAACTGGTGGTGAAAGCATAATTGTCCCCTTGCTCCCTTTCTGGAGCTGCCTGGTTTTGTCACTAGGTTTTGGTGGCTTCTGTGGGCTCAGGGAGGCAGAGAACTTGAACCACACAGCCACGAGATCCTGGTGAACACTTGAAAACACTTGGGTGGCATCTGGGGAAAACAAGGAGGGAAATAACAGCTGCGTTTGGGGAATGAAGACACTAATGATGCAAAGCAAGCCTCCCATTTAGAGCCACTATGGTCATGCCTTTATTGGGGACTGGTGAGCTCTGACCATGATGAAACCAGGGTGATGGTGACAACCTTGGGGACTTTACTCGGGAGTCCTGGGTTGGGAAAGTTACTTGGGGAAGGACTGAGCTTCCTCTCTCTCAGCCTTGTTTGGTGCTTGGGCTGCCATCGAATGAAGGGAAACCCAAGCCGCACCAGCTACACCCTCGAAGCTGCAGCTGTGTCCATGATAGGCCGGGAGTTTAGGCTGCACCGCCGGGACGAGCGGCACCGGGAAAGGAGCTGCGGTGCCACAAGGAGGGAATTCGGCACAGCCGCTCTCAGCCGGGTGCCTGGGCGGGCCTGAACCGTCCAGCGGACCTGCGACAGGGCAAGTGCGACATTCCGCTTGAAACAGCACCTCATCTGCTGGGGATCTGAACGGACCCAAACCGCGAACCCCGGCCCAGCCTCGGGGCTGCACGGCTCCCTCCCATCCGGTCCGTGGTGCCCAAGAGGCCGCAGGGCATCGGGACGGGTACCCCTGCCTCTTCCCGAGGATTCGGCGCAGGGAACCCTTCCCCGCGCTGCGAGCGGGCACGGGCTGGGGTGTCCCGGAGGCAGCCGGGCAGCCCGCGGCGGCGGGGACCCGCTGGGCCGGGGCTGGTGACCCGATGGCCGGAGCTCGGCGCTGGCCTGGCCCCTCCAGCCACCGCCCCGAACCTCCGCCCGCCCGCAGCCCGGGCTGCACCATCGCGGGCTGCCGCGGGGAGGGCCCCGCGGCCCCGCACCTTGCAGAACACGGCGGGGGCAGCGGCGGGACCGGCGGAACCGGTCGGGCCTAGCGGGGCCGGGGGGCGGCGGGGCGGGGCCGGGAGCGTGGGCAGGGCGGGCTCGGGGGCGCGGCGGGACCCCCCCGCGCGGTGCCGCTGTGGGCGCGCCCGGAGCCGCCCGCAGGCCGGGGCGGAACGTGCGGCGGGCGGCAGCGATGGCGGCGGCCGAGGTGGCGCGGCAGGTGCGGGCGGGCGCGGGGCCGGCGCATCGCGGGGGCCGGGCGGCACCGGGGCGGCGGTCGGGAGAGCCGGGCATGGCTGGGGCGGCGGTCGGGAGAGCCGGGCATGGCTGGGGCCGGATGGGGGGCGCCGGGCGGGCTGCGCGCTGCGAGGACACCGGCCTGGGGCCTTCCGCGGGTTCCGAGACTCGGTTCGGAGCGGCGGCGGCGGCTCCCGGAGGGTCGGGCTTTGGGGGCCCTCCCGAGGGGAGATGAGGTTACCTGAGGTAGAAGATGTTGGGGTCCCCCCCTGCTGCAACCCGGCCCGGCGACCTTGGGCTGCCTGCCCCGTGGCGGGCCGGGGGTCCTGCCCCGCCGGTGCCCCCGGGCCCGGATCTGCCGCCCTGCCCGGGGGTGGCCGGGCTGCAGCGCTGGGAAGGCCTGGCCGTACATCCCTTACCCAGGTCTGGGGCCCCTCGCCGGGCCAGGGCACGGCAGTGGCATCCATGTCTCTCCAGTGATGCTGCTCTCCTCCCAGAGAAACCACCAGCCCGTGTTCGGTAGTGCGTGATGCGGGAAAGGAAGGTCTCCAGTCTGGCACCGTGTGCCGCGGAGGAGCTATAGGAGCCAAACACCAGCACCCCTATCCGCGCTGCGCTTTGTCCCCGCGGGTCTCCGGTAGTGTGCCCCGGTGCCACCGGCCGCCGCCGTGCTCGGCTGCCTGCCCAGCGCGGCACAAGATCCCTGTGTGCCTGCGGAGAATTATCCAGAAGAGGAGCAGGGGGAGTTGAGCCTCCTGTGCGTTTGTCAGAGAAATGCTAAGGAGGCATCTGTAATGAGTTTGCATGTGGAAAGGTTTTGTCTAGTTTGGTGGGCTTCCAACTTTCACGTCCGTGTGTTAATACAGAAGTAATACTTGAGGTGAATGCTTTCCAATTTCATCTTCAAAGCAATATGTTTTAGCATGGACCCAGTCTTGCCGCACGGGTAGATGTAGCCATTCCTTACCAGTTTATGATGTTATTTCCTCCTGGACATACCCATTGCCTTCTATTCAACTGCCAAAATATGTGAAGTGACTCAGTTGCTCCTGTGTCTTTTAAAGAAATTAAGCGTTATGCTTTCCTAAGATAATGTACAGGAGTTTGAGACATCTGCTTGTGGCCTGGAATGAATTTATGATACTGCACAGCCTCCCTTTGGAGGGAAAAGGGAAAGCTGGCTGTGAGACAGACTTGAAATTAGTATGCTGCAAATTGAAAATGTCCTTTTACAAACAGATAACTTGTCAGCCAAGGTCCTGGGCATCTGGTCATGTCTGGTTCCTGGAGCAGTCAGCTGTAGTGTCCTGGTGGTGCAGAGGGCTCTGCGTGTGCCAACAGAGTTTAAGGTGTGAGAGCTGGGGCTGGGTTTGTGGAGGAGCTGGGGTTATCACCCTGCCATTGTCCCAGAAAACCCTTGATCAAATCCACACTTATTGCAGGCATGGTCGGTGAAACCCCCTTCTCCCCAGGTGGGCAGGGTGGCTTTGTCACCACCAAGTTGAGCCCCTTCTCCTGTCCTCTGCCGATGGGGAGGATGGGTGCAGAGGATCAGCTTGCCAGGCACTGGCCAAGCTGTCCAACTCTCACCTCTGGTAGAGGTCAGAAAAATTACTGTGACTGCTGATAGTGATGTGCATCTTTTAACTGCCGGAGGAGACTTCTCCTGGAAATGTATCCAAACTGCGTGGCATTTTTGCAGCTTTTTGTCAGGGGCATAAAGAAGTGTAATCTTAAGAGCTGTCAAAATTTGAGATTTCAGAAGCACTTGACTGCTTGTGAATGTTGAATGGCTGGGTGATGCAGTACATCTGGATAGGGTGGTTGATCAGCACCCTTGGTGAAACAGTTCTTGCTTTCCATGGGGCCTGATTCAAAACTATTTCCCTCCCATTTTCTGGTGTTTTTCTTTTATATTCTTGATGATCTTTTATCAGCTGAGCAAGGAAAAATAATACAAAGTCTTAATGTAGACTTTACATTCCTGATTTATATTTATCTCGTGGAGGATGTTTATACTGCCTGCTGGATAATTCTTTCATTACATAGGGGAATTACATACTAGTACAAGTGAGAAATAATTGGTACAAGTGTTGCTCTAATTTGCAGTTTAATCAGAGCCAAATGCAGTCTGGGGAAGTGAATGCCATAATGCCAAGGTCATGGGAAGGGATCTGATGTTGTCCTGGCTAAAGATGATGTGAAAAACTGCGGTGTGGAAACCTGAGTTCAGGTTCTGTCTTGCCTTGCCATTTGACTTCTTGTGGAAGAGTTGTCTCAGGTTTGGGGGTTCAGCCCCCAGGTCTCAGCATTCAGGGCAGCAGAGGAGCAGGAGGTGGCCGCTGTGAGCACTGGCTGTGTTGGGGGAGCTCTGTGAGCATTGCTTGGTTTGGTTTTGTTGGAGGATGGTACTGCTGTGTTTGTTATGGCTCTTTCTTTCTAAAGAAATCTTTCTAAGGGAGTCTCCAAGGCCTCAGGGTTTGAAGTGATTCTCATCTGGGAAGAGGTGAAAAATTGTGTCAGAAGTACTAAGTGTCAGCTGTCAGTGTCCTGAACAGAAACACTCAACTAGATGAGGTATTGTGCTGCAGCTTCTGAGAGCAGTTTTGTGCTGTGTGGGCCTCATTTGGACACTGGGTCCCTTGGGTTCAGAGCTGTAACTTTCTTTATTTTCTTTGCTGTGCTCTGCCTGAAAATCACCAAGTGGAGGTTTTCCCTTTTCCATGGTACCTTTTCTCGACATTCCTTTAGACCTGGCCACAGACATAGTCCTGTATATGCAGTGTTGACGTTTGCAATGAGCAGCACTGTTGTGCGTGTTCCGCTTTATCTCCACAAAGAGGCAATGGCCTTTCAGGGCTCCGAGGACATCGGGAGGTGACACTGCTCTACCTGCTTGTCCTGCTAAGTAGATCAGGGCACACATGTGCATTCAGCAAGATTTTCCTCTAATCATTTTTTTCATCCCAAGGACCCTGGAGTTATTCAAACACCTGAAGACTAAATCTTACCTCTTTTATGTAAACTAATATTTAATGTATGGTGTCTTCAGGCTTGGGGTCACTCATTATAACATCTTTTCCATATAGTTTTCTGTAAGTGTTAGATTAGCTAGTGTGGCCTCTGTGGCATGGAGAAGCCCTTACAAAAGGCTGTATGAATCCTTCTAAGAAAGGAAGAAGTAAAATAGCTTCTCCAAGTGGCTGCTCCTTACTTTCACTCTGCAATAGCCCTGCCTGATAATACAGCAAGAGAGTGTGTTGCTCTTTTTGTTCTTTTAATCTTGTTTGTGACAAACACGCTTCACTTCCTTCCAAGCAACAACAGCCCCATTCTGTCTAGGCAGGGGGTCACTCTTTGTATATGGGGGAAAAAAGGCATCTGGTATCTTGGTGTGGTGCCAGTGTTCACACTGGCTCTCCAGAGATTCCATCTTTGTCTTCGTTCCAAGAAGATGTAACCTTAAAATAGAGAGTACAAAGGACTGTCAGCCATCCAGCACTCACTGATTCTCCTGGAAAAAGCCTTCATGCATACAGTAGTTAAACTTTGCTTACCTTGTTGGTACCTCTTCATATTCTTTAAATTTGAAGACGAATGATGGAAGAGTCTTCAACACCTTATCAGCAAAAAGCTTATAAGCTTAACATATTCTCCTTCAGTGTTGAACAAGGGGATCCAAACCTACATTTAATATACACCCAGGATGACTAATCACTGTGTTCATATGTTGTTTATGATGGTGCTGTTTATATATAGCAGTGCTCTGGTGCAGAGATACCACTTGGTGCTTGAAGACTGGTGACTTGCACTGTTTCTTGGTGGATTAGACTGAAAATGTTTCTTTTCTTTCCACTAGTTTGGTAATTGCTGTCAGCTTTCTGATGTGTGTCAAAACCAGACTGATCTTAAAACATTATTTTTTTTTCCACTGCATCCAATCTCTTGATGCCTTGGCCAAGGAGGCTGTATATTTTTAGGCAGAGTAGCACAATATACCTTATGACTGTGTACTTAACATGGAGGCTTAGCTGCTATGACTGGAAATCACATTTTGCAGTAGTTGTTTCCTGGCCTGTACCAGATGTGAAGTGCAGTTTAACTGCTTTGTAAAACCACAGGTGATTAGAAAAAACCTACAGGAAATGACTTTCAGGCTGAATTCCGTGTGATGGTAAATGCCTCCTTGTAGCTGAGAGCAGCTTAACTTCTACCATTTATTTTGTTCTGTCTGGATCACACTTATATTTAGGGATGAGGGGATGATTTGTTCTTAATGAGAGCCCACACTCCTGCCCACACTTCCTGGGGAGAGTAGTGTTCAATCAGTCTTCCAGGGGAGTGGTTTTAAGGCTGAGTATTAGACATACACTTTATATTTCTCCTTCCCTGGGAGCCGTCTGCTGGTGGTTCTCTCTCACGCCTTTGTGGGCTTTGTCCCTCAACTCTCTCTGTTCTTCACCAGGACTGTGGGGCTGTTGCTGCAGGTCCAACACTGCCATGAGATTCCCCAGTGCTGGGGTTTTTGTTTTGGTGAATGCAATTTGGGAGAGTTTGAGTGTGTTGTCACAAAATCTGTGTGTCTGATGGCCTCGCTTTCTTCTGCATTACTGGACCTCACAGCTACATTGTCAGTAGGCGAAACCAGAATCTGCTGGGGAGCCTGAGTACCTTCCTCATGAGCATGTCATTAGGAGGGAAGGTGCTCAGGAATTAATGAAGCGCCATATTTGGTGAACATCTTGTCAGGAAGAGTCAGACTAATACACAAAATCTGGCTAAGGGGAAACATATTTACACATCACAGACTGGTAAATATGGTTAATGATTGAAGTGTATTTGGAGCCTCATATCTGAAAAAAACCCAACCAAAACCCACAACAGCAAAACAGTAACAAAACAAGAAATCATACTGACAGGCTACTGTAGTAAATGTACTCCTTGGGGATGTTTTCCCAGCCTAAATACCAGTGCCATTAGCAGAAGAGGGAAAGCCAGTATGCCTGTCCCTATAAACAGGCTTTTAGGAGATGTGAAATTGTGATAGTGAAAGAATAAATTCAAAATCACACCTTATAAATAACCTGTTGGCTGTAGTATTTTTTGCAAACTGGTGGAAAGCTAGAGAGGAATTTTCTGATTTTCACACTGAAATGCATTTTTAAGAAAAGCCTTTGCTTCAGAGAAGGAAATACCTTTTTGAGGCTGCAGGAGGACAACTTACCAGCACACACCAATACAGGGGTGCAGCACTGACTCTTCATTTTGCCTGGTGCCATTTCTGAGGCTGAGCCTCTGCATGTCGTGTTTTACTGTTGGCTGGGCAGGGTTGGGATCCAGGGTGCCTTGGCACAAACTGGTCAGATGAAAATTTCTCACTACCCTCCCAAAGCTTGTGGCTGTTCTGAGCTTGGAGCACAAGGTATTCCTGTTGGCTGGAGAGACCAAGATCAGTGGTGTTGAGCACAGGAGAGAGTAGGGTGCAGGAGCAGCTTCTCAGGAAGTCCTTTAGGTGGCTGAGCAGGAGCAGCCCTTGCCCCCAGCAGAGGTTTGGGTACCTCCACTCCCAAACCCTTGTGGCAGGCTCCTTCAGGCCTGTGAGGTTATGAGCAGCTCAGTTCTTCTTACTTTTTCTCCACTTTGTTTTCCTGTAGGTACAGTTCTTCTTACTGTTTCTAGGTAGTTTCTATAATTGCAGCTGTGAATGGGAATTACATGTGACTCCAATTCACATGAAGTGGATGGTAATAGGCTTGTAGGAGGAGGTGTCATTAATACATTGCTTTGCACAGAGGATTGATTCTTTTTGTTTTCAGTATAAAGTGAGACTTGAGTTTCTGCATATTTTTTTAAGTAACAAGTGTTTTTCACCTCTTAATTTCAGCAGCTGTGTTTGTGTACACATTTTGCATATTTTAGTGTTATTCTGTCAGGGCTACCTTCAGATGCTTGGCAAATGAAACATTGTATTTGTGCCTTCTGGAATTGTTTTAGAGAAGAGTGAAGCATGCTGGCATGATTGACAGATCTGTGCAAATCTCTGCTTGGACAGTGCCATGGATTCCACTTGGGAGGTCTTAAGGGTTTATACAGAGAAGTGTATTTTGCTTGAAAATGACACAACTATTTCATTGTATTTCAGGGTGAAGGCTGTCGTACTGTCCCGCTTTCTGGACATGTAGGATTTGATAGCTTGCCTGACCAGCTGGTTAATAAGTCAGTTAATCATGGGTTTTGTTTCAACATCCTGTGTGTGGGTGAGTATTTCCATTTTGGGAAGTTCTCTTGCTGAAAAGTTTTCTGCAGCTGGAAGTAGCTCATAGCTTACAGCACTAACAAGGTAGCTTTGATTTAAATTTCCCCAGCTGTTCTATTTTCAGTAACAAGATTTACTGGTGCTCTGGGAAATCCCCACTAAGGTTCTGTAGCATGGCTTTTTACCAAGCAGTGAAATAAAATGCCTGAAATCGCAGGCTGTTATTATGATCTTTCTTTTCCTCATATGTTTGAATTCCACATTTTTAAAAGAAAATAGGTACTCCTGCCAGAGTACTTTGTCATGAGGTCTTGTTTGGTTAAGTATTGAATTATAATAATAATAATTATTATTATTATTATTATTTTAGCAAAATACTACTCACTCTCCTCTTGACTCACTAAAAGCTATTTTTTCTCCTCCCTTCTGTGCATACTTGAATTAAGAGAGTGTCTGGCCAAGCCTTAACTCTCCTGACAGTTATCCAAGCTGCCATGTGGTGTGGATCACAGCTGGGGCCTTGCACTGTAGCAGGACTTGGTGTCTGTCCCTGCAGCCCATCTCACAGGTCTACCCCAGGGTTAGGATCCTAAATAATCCCTTCTCTTAGGCAACGGAAGTAAAATCCTGTATGGCTTTGGTACCAGAGTTTGGGAAGGTGAATTAGGAAATTAAAAATAGAGAAATAATAATGGTCTAATGGGTTTGCTGCTGCCAATGCCCTGCCTCTGGGAGCAGGAGGTTATTGCGTGGCTATGGCTGCTTGGACTAAGCCCTGTCTGCGGATGATCCCAGCGCCTGGTGTGGCAGAGGAGAGAGCAGCAGCTGTGGGTACCTCCTGGGGACTCAGCTGGTGGTCAGCTCTGCCTCCACACTGAGATTTTCTGTCCCCTCCTGTGAGAGAGGCAGCTCATGGTATGGACCTGGTGTTTGCCCAGAACAGGGTTAAGTCTGAAATGAGAGTAGTAGAGCAAGGAGAGGAGGGCTCAGCCCTGTTAAATGGAGCTGAGAAGACAATTTTCCTTACAACTGCATTCCTGTGAGATGATAAACTTTGCTGACAAGTGGAGGTCACTGTCAGGCTGAGTCTCTAGGTGATTTCCACAGTACATGAATGTGGTATGAGCTAAGGAAACTCCTGTCACCACGACTGAAGTCTAAAAATGTTTTCTTTTCCACTTACTGGGCTGCAGTGTTATTTTTACAAGTTCTAGGTGTAGCAGTGGGTGCCTCCTGTAGTTACATCTTCACTTTGATGTGTGGAGAGGAGCTGAAGCTGAAAGTCTGTGCTTTCCTCTTTGCAGGGCAGAAATGGAATGCATTAATCACTTACTGAGGTGAAGCACTTGCCAAGATCAATGTACATTAGTCACTTTTTTATGAATAGTAATAACACAATCTTGAAATAAAGAAACGTTATAGAAAAATATAATAAACCTCATTTAAAAAGATTTGCAAATCTTTGCCCCCACACTTAAACGTCCTGGAGAAAGAAAACAAAAATTCCTACTGTTCATCTGTCATTTATTGTGTTGGATTTCACTTGTACAGCAGAGTTTGGGATGAAAAATTGGAAGAACAAGGAAGCAAATAAAGATTGGATGAGGATCCCATAGATAGCCCACAAAACATGACAGAAAGGCGCTTCCTTGCCCCCCATTTTTCAGCTGTGTGTGGCATCTGTTGGATGAAAAATCCAGTGATAATTCTGTGTCATACTGGATCTGCGCCAGTGATTCCTCCAGCTCTTGCTGGAGAAGCCAAGGAAAGCTTCAGAAATTACTCTCAGCAGCATGTCCAGAGTGGAGCAGTTTTTAGCTCTTCTCATGCTGAAAGCTGTCTGCCCCGTGAGACTAGAGCCAAAGCTATAATAAATGAGAAGGCCTCTCATTACAGGTGTCGCAGATGGTTTCTCTGATCTTTTATTTCTTAGCACAACCTTTTCTTCCTAAGCCTAACATGTAAATTTTTAGTTGCTTCTTAGTTCAGTGCAAAGGCTGGAGAAGTGTTTAGTGGCTGAGACTTTTCGTGCTGACTGTATTTCTCAGTGAGATGGGGGAAAAAGAGGAACAGGCTGCTGGTTTTTGATGTAAACTTTCTCAGTTTTTGGCAGGGTAGATGGCAGTTGCATTAAACTACTATCCCAATTTAAGCAGGATTTTGCCTTTCCTCTCTTCCAGGATTTGCAGGGAGTTTTTTCTAACTGGCCTATTCAGTGCAATGAGAAAGGCTGTTTTGTGGCAGAAATACTTCACTTTCCCCTAGGACTGTACCAAGACTGTTTGAGGTCTCATTCCAAAGGAGTGAGCCTGTGATGTGCAGGAGCTCTCACCCTGGGGAGGGAAGGATACGCACAGGATTCCTGGTGCTCTCCAACAAGCAGCTCTCTGGGGTGATGAGTTGTACAGCGTGGAAGCTGCCCAGTGGTTGTTTCTGTGGTCACTGGTGCAATCAGCACAGGAGAGAACAGTTTCTCTAATCAAAAAGCCATCTGTCTCCTCAGCCTTCTCCTGCCCTGGTACCCCTGGGGTGGATGCCGGGAGCTGGGTGCTCCTCTGAGGCAGTGTTTGAGTGTATGTTGTGAGACCTTGTTGTCCTCCTCCCCCCTGCAGCCCAGCCTTTCCCTGGCAGTGGGGAATTGTGTGGTGTCTCTGCATGCCTGTCAGATGAAACAAACTATTTTTCCCTCTCTCCCAGAGAGATGGCCTTATCGGTCTGAGTTGCCTCAGGGCTTGTCTCAGCAAACCTGCTATATTGGATTAGCTTCCATTTCTACACATGAAAAGGCCATGCATGCATATACATTCTCTTTAAAATTGAATTATTTGATATCTGGAGCCACAATTGTTAATCTTGTGAAGGACAGGTGCTGCTCTCTCATGAAAGGAAGCTCTTGTGAAAGCTGCACCCTGCTGTTGAACAGGGAAATATTCCAAGGACTCCTCTGTCCTCCCACAGAGTCAATTGATGATGATATGACTGGGGCCTCTTAAATCCTGAGTGTTGTGGGAAAGGCAGGCAGTGAGCAGTTGCTTGTTTCACTTAGCACATGCTAGGGAAAAGCAAATTAAATTTCCAGGCACAAAAAGAGGAGGTACAGCTTTTTTGGTGTATAATTTGTTGCTGCAGGTGCTTAGAATGCTAAAAGTTCTGTGAAAAGGAGCCATGAAAGTTCATTCAGTACAAAGATGCCTGTCTTGGTTTGAGAAGTTAGGAGCTTGTCCCCGCTGTAGTTTGGCAAGTGGTGCCACCACTATTGCATCAAAGTGAGATTTGGTGAAGTTCTTCCATAGAGCAGTGAAGATACCATGTGCACATGCAGCTGGAGCAGGGAACATGTCTCAGGAGAATGAGAGGACGTGTGGGGAGCTCAGCACAGCTGGGCTGCTGAGCATTAAGAGTGCATGGTGGGATCTGCTTTCTGAGCACTGATGTAGAGCTGCTGCATGTCCGGAACCTATGGTGTTGGCTCCGACCATTTTTTTTTTTTTTGTCCTTGAAAATTGTCAGACTTAACAGCAAAACTCCATCCTATGATGAAAGGTACAACATCAAGCTTTTCCATTGCTGTCACATCTTCCTGGTCCAGAGCTCCACCAGTAAAGGTCACTCTCTCTGCTCTCCCCACAGAGCTTTGTCTGCCCTGTTTTGGGACAGCAGACCACTGTTGAGTTGCATAATCCCTAAATACAGTTTTGGAGATCAAATCACATGTGTCTATAAGCCTGACATCAGGAAATAATCTCCCTGCCAGGGATGCCTCTCACTCAGTTTGTGTACACTGCTGTTTTTTTCAAAGTAATTCTGCCTCTTTTAATCCCTGCTCATCATTTCTGTTTTTGGGGAAGATTCCAGTACCATTGGCTGGAACAAGCACAGACCACTTGTCCTTTTTATCACACTGTCTGTTCCATCTGGACTCCGGTCCTTACAAAAGTAGTTGGCACCGTTCACATCTTCCAGCCAGCAAAAAGTTGCCTCTATGTGAGACAGAAACTACCAGAAGATTCAGAAATTCTTCCTTCTGTCGTTTTGGCGTTCAAAATAGAACTGCTCCCATCTCTGCTCATATTTAACACAGCAGAACACTTTATTAGTGTCCTTAGTCTTTTACCATTTCATGTTACTCTGTCAGTGTTAACATTCTTTCAGCCGAGACAGACTTTCCTCTCTTTTCCATCTTCCCTGTCAGGCTTTAGTTCTGTTTCGAGTCTGTGGGGTTACACAGTGCAGGGACAGGGGTATATGTTTGCTCAATGTAAATTTGGGAGTGCAGACTTCATATGAGATGCCATGTTAGTGCCTGGATGTTTTAATCATGAAGCTGTTTGGATGGGCAATTCCCAGCTGTGGAAAACTGCCACAGTTCTGATCTCCCCCTTCCAAAAGGAAAAACTTAATGTTTGAGTTCAAGGTTGCCAGCAAAGGCAACCTTTGTAGCTGGCATGAGGTGGAGTGTAAAGGCATGTTCTGCATCTCTTAAACACTTCTCCTAGCTCCTCTGACAGTTAAAGTGATTCCTGTTGGAAAAAACACTTTAGATGGATTTAAAGTAGGCAATGATTAACAGGTTCAGGATGTGCTTAAACAATAGTCTTGGCCTCATATGAACATCTTTCACCCAAAAGAAGGAGGAAGGCAGAAATGAGAGGTGACTTACAGGGTGCTGTCTGCCCAGAAGACCTTGTGTATCCGCTGCAGAGAGCAGCTCCCTGCCCTGGTCACTGCTGCTGCACCCCTGTCACTGTCCTGTAGCCTTGGAGCTGCCCCAGGCCCTGTCAGGCTGTGGGGCAGTGGCACAGGAGGAGGCTTTGCAGGATTGTGTATGGGAGATGCTGCTGCACTGCAGGGCTGAGCGGCTCCCCTATCCTGAGATGTCGCATCAGGGTTCCTGGCATTTAAGGCAAGCAGCCAGCTCACTGCTCTGTCCCACCCATCCCTTGGCAGGGGCTTTGGAAATGCTGCAGCCTTCTCAGGCTGTTTAGATTTTTGTCTTTTTTTACACTCGTGTTTTCCTGGAATGCCTGAGAACAGCCTGGGAGGCCATACAGGCTGTTGGCTGTTAACTCTTAAAATCCCTGTCCAAAACATGGCAGCGCACTGGTCTGATTTGTGCACCTGCTCCTTTTTGGGGGCAAATGGTCCCTGACAAGTCCAGACAATGAGATTCCAAGTCAGTGAAGGGCTTATTGGACCAGCTTATTCTTCCAGCGACAAAGCTAACCTTGTGCTTTGCTGGGTCCCCTTCCCTTGCTCTTGCCAGTGCTGTTGTAGGTACAGCTGATCTATTGAGGGGACTGCAGCCTCACCAGCTCCTGGTACTGACTCCTTCTTCTCCCCTTTGGATTGAAAACCAGATTGATGCAAAGAGCAAGTGCACCGGTACTGTTCTCACTGTAGTTGGTGTTGGTTGGTGATGGAGCACAAGATCTCAGCTGGCTCACAGGCAGTTATGCAGCTCAGTGTGTACCTTGAATTTGAAATGTTAATGGATCTTGCTGCCTCTGGAAAGACACTGAATATGTCATCCTGGCAATCAGTTCTGGGACCGCTCAGTTCCCAGAGCAGGGAATTTGGGGCATGGAACTAGACAATATTCCTTCTAATCCAAACCGTTCTATGATTTTATGATTCTGTGTTTGCCTTCCTCTGCTATGTACTTCAGCCCTGAGTGAGGAAAATCCCTTTTGAGGTCAGAACAGGAATTTGCCTGCTTGCAGGGGTGAGGCTTAGACATTTGGACATTTGGATGGGGGAGGATGGGGAGGAGTTTCCCCTTCTTGAATTGGGCATTTCACGCAAGTTTGGATCTGCTACACAGCTCCAAACCTACAAAAAATAAGAAGCTCTTTTATTCTGAGCAAAGTGGGAAAATGGTGAAGTTGTTTTGGTTGGGAACTGACGGCTGGGGGAAGGAGGGGAATGCTCTTGCAGCCAGACAGAGTCTCCCTGTGGTCCCACAGCAGCCTGGAGTAGCAGCCTTTACAGAGGGTGGGGTTTGTCTGCTCCTGAAGTTTCTCCAAAAGCGGTTTGGGCAGCTCAGAAATTGCTGTTTCCCCAAAACACAGCAGCCCTCACAAGGCAACAGACATCTGACTTCTGCGTAGGAAGTCAGATCCTGTGAGCTCGGAGAGCTGACTCTGTTGTCAGAGCTTGGTAAGGGAGGCTGCCCTGTGGAATGTGTGCACAGAGGGATTTGTTTTATTCTTCCTGAGATGTATCTAAAACACGTTCAGGACTGGTCTCTGGGATTTGTCTCTGTCTTCCAGACAGGGAAATAGTTGCCTGTTGATAAATGAAATCCAAATAGCAATTCAATACTGATAGAATACTAGCAGAATGCTGACAATACTAGCCGAACTTTTGGAAGCAGATTTTGCAATATTGTACAGCTTGGAGAATCCCCAAGGTAGAAATCAGGTATTACAGAAAATGCCCCCTCCCAGTGTAGAAGGCTGGTTCTTCAACTCATTATGAAAAAACAACTGCACAACTTGCTGTGGGACTCGAACCTGCTCTCAGGGTTTCTGCATGGAGGGAAACTATTTCTGTGGCTGCTTAATAGAGACATCGATCCTGGAGCAGCTTTTTTTAGAAATGACAGTGAGCCCCATTTCCTCTCCCACTTTTAAATGAAAACAGCATCTTCTGTAGTGTAGTTGTGGGTTTAAGCAGTATTTGAACGATGCTTTCCCCTTTGCCTTTTCACCTCTTTCTTTTCATCTCTACTTTCTAATGACATTAATGGCCATTAGACTGTGAAATGTAATTTGCCCAGAGTACAGGCCTCCCATTGTTCATGGCTTTCTGTTTACCAGACGCTCCCTTGGGAGCATGAGATCTGCTTTCATCTGCTACAATTTCACCCCTGTTAATGTTTGGAAGCTGAAAGGCCAACCCATATTAATATTCAACAGAACATTTCATCTCTCTCCAATAGGGGAAACTGGCCTTGGTAAGTCCACCCTCATGGACACCCTTTTCAACACCAAGTTTGAAGGTGACCCAGCTTCTCACTCACAGCCTGGAGTCCAGCTGAAATCCAGTACCTATGACCTGCAGGAGAGCAATGTCAACCTCAAGCTGACTATTGTAAGCACAGTGGGCTTTGGGGATCAGATCAACAAAGAGGACAGGTGAGTGTGAGGGAGAGAGGCCATATCATGACCTGGCTTTTCATTCCCCCTGTGCCCTAGTTGGGCCTGACCACTGCAGTTTTCCTGCTTGCTTCTTAGGAGTTGTCCTTGTCACCTCTTTGGGATGGGACAGGTAGAAGAGAGGACTGAGGCTCTGGAATGTCAGCACTGCTTCAGCTATACAGCAGCTTTTCTCATGCTGTCAGAGCAATTTCTGCCCTGTTGGCAACCTTCTGCCCAAATTTATCTGGTGGGGAGACTGAAATGCTCCAGGGCATCTGGGCTTGTTTTGGTTTGTGCTGACCTCAAGCTGCTGACCAAATCACTAGTGTGGTTTAGTGTCTGCTTGGCTTAATCTCCACTTTTGGCAGGTCTCTTCCATGGGAAAAGCCAAAGGAAGCACGATAAATGTTCTGTGAGGTACCCTGGGGAGGTGTCTCTGACAGCTCACATCCCAGAGTGGCTGGAGTGTATTGGTTAAGGGATGTGCAGTTACACCAGACAGTCTCCAAGGTGCATCTCTGCAGAGACATTCCTGTGGGATTGCATTTTATGGAAATGGTTTGCTCTGGCTCACCCTTGGAAAATGTATGATTTATCCCCAGTCTGTACCCTCCCTGCAGTATCCTGTCTCTGTAACCTCATTGGCTGGAGAATGTTACCGCGCCCCTTTGAACCTCTGTGATAAGAATGCTAAGGCAGAAGGCCGCCCCCTCTTGCCCCTCTTCCCCTGGAGGCGTCCGGACGCTCCTCTCTCCTCTCCCCCCCTTCCCCCTCCCCCCCCCCCCCTTCCCCTCTCCCTCAGTGAATAAACCCTCACCTCATCAGCACCCCACCGGCATCTGAAGTCTCCTTGCCTGCCAGCACGGGAACACCACGACCCCAAAAGACCCCGGGGGTCTCCGGGGGGCACTCCCCGGGGACCCCCCCATAAATTTAAACAACAACACATTCCTGATGAGATTTGCTTTTATATGGGTCTGTTAGATTTTTTTTTTAAAGTTTAAAGTGTACTGATGTCCTTTACATTATGAGCCCGGCACACTCTGTATTTCAGAAAGCCTTGCAAGGGAGTTGCAGGAATTCCTGCCTCAGAGCACTGGGCAAAGGTAGTACTGAATGAAGCTGTGTCTTCCACCAGCAGCACTCAGGGCTTGTAAGAGCAGCAAGCCATTCACTCCCTGAGTGCAAGCAAGGGTTAGGCACTGCTGCAAATGAGTCTACATTAGCCTTGCTTTAGAAAGTCTCTTACCCTCGCATTTCAAAATGAGAGTCTGTTTTCGCTGGAGAGGATGGTGTATCTGCTATCCTCTGCTGAATCCCAGTACTGTGTTTTGACAAACAGGCTGCTGGGGTCTGGTGTAGGACCATGTCTCCTTGTCAGCAGTGCAACTTTAAAATTTCTCAGAGGTGGGGAGCAGGAGAGGTAGAGAGAATCAGTCTTGGAAAGTGGAAAATGGAAGGTGAAATCTATCAACAGCTTGTTTCTTAAAAGCAAGCCAAGGGGCATTGTCCTATTTGTTTAGCTCTCTGACTGTGAGATTCTAAATGTATGTAAAGCTTTTTTTTTTTTTTTCCACTAAAGCTATAAGCCCATCGTTGAGTTCATTGATGCTCAGTTTGAAGCCTACTTGCAGGAGGAACTGAAGATAAAAAGAGTCTTGCACAACTACCATGACACTCGAATCCACGCTTGCTTGTACTTCATTGCTCCAACAGGCCATTCCCTGAAATCTCTGGACTTGGTAACGATGAAGAAGCTCGACAGTAAGGTTGGCACAAGTAACTCTTACTGGGCAGATTTACTGTTTGCATAGTGGAAAGGCTGCTGCTTTTCCAGAGGATCTCTCCGTCTTGAATAGCCCTTCTGGTGAAAACAACTGAGTTGACAGATAATTCTGTAGATTTATTGAGCACTTACACATTTTTGAAGGTTATATTGCAGACTTAGAGAAACTCCCAGGAGCAAAGTTGATTACTTCATACCGCTGTTTTTTTCTAGGTGAACATCATTCCCATCATTGCCAAATCTGATGCTATTTCCAAGAGTGAGCTGACCAAGTTTAAAATTAAAATCACAAGTGAGCTGGTCAGTAATGGGGTGCAGATCTACCAGTTCCCAACAGATGATGAATCAGTGGCAGAGATAAATGGGACAATGAATGTAAGTGACTTGGTTCTTCCTCTTCTCCCAGAACAGCACTGTCCGTGTAGGGGTTGGTGGCCTGTATTGGGATGTTTCTTGAATTTACTTTCCCATTTATTCTGTGTCTTAAAAATAGAGGATTTCACAAGTATTTAATCCTTATAGTGTCATCCTAGGCTATGAGAGCTTTGTGGTAGGCTATTGTCTCTCTGGTGGGCTTTTCTAGTCAGAAAACGGACTTTTAATACCTTCTTTGTCCTCATGTGTACCTGTTGAGGGACGTATAAGAAAATCAGTGTTAAAACCCTTTTCAGCTCAAGGGTTTGTTGTTGCTCATGTCCTATGCATCACCTGATGGCCTTCCACCACTAAACTTCCAGCATCCTTTGGCAGGGAATTACACAGCTTAACCAGCAAGGTGTGAAAAAAGTACGTAACTTGGGCCAGACATGCCTTGAGGTGCCTGCAGGTGCCCATTTTGGCTCTGACCTTCCCAGCATCATGGGTGCCTGTCGATGGCTCCTTGAGGATGAAGCAAGCTGTCCCTTGACCCTTCTGGCAGCACATCCTGACCATGGTCCCTTTGTCCAGAAGGCTTTTCACAGGAAATCAAGTAGGGGAAGTTGATCGCTTGACTGCTGTGGATGTAGTAGAGGTCTAGCTAATGTCCATTTGTGCTCCCTCTTGATTTGGTATTAATAGTTGTAGAGAGTTCTAGAGAGGCCTGAAAGAAACATTAGGTTTGTCCTTCCATAGGAGCTGTCAGTGATGGTTTCTTGGTCAGAGCAGTTCAGTGTTAGCCCTTCTGAAGGTGGAAGTGAATCTCTGCTTGTCTTTCAGCCATTTACTTGTCACCTCTTTTACTTGTCTCCTTGGAGGGAATTGCTGTCTTGGGTTGCAGATGTTCTGGGTGTGTCAGTTGCTGCACAGACAAATCGATTCTTTAATCCTCTATTACAGTCAGAATTACCAGGTTTATGGGGAGGAAGCAGCCAGAATTTGACCAAGGCAGTATTGCAGATCTGGAAAACTTGTGTCCAAATACTGATACTATTGGAAACATAAGACAAATACTAGTCTTGCTCTGTGCGTCCCATGTGAGAGCAGGGCGCCAAGGAATACAGGGGGAAGAGCACATCTTTGTCCGTGCTTGCTGGCAGTTCTGCTTTATTTGACTGTATGAGCCACACTCTGAAAGCAAAAACATTATCTCTGAAATCTTGTGCTTGTACCAGCTGTCATGATCTTGTCCAAGTTTTTGGATAACCCTTGGAATTCAGTACCTACTCTTGAGAACAATCCAGGGTCACTGATCTTCCATGTAGTTGACTTCCCGAGGCTGTTTCAATTGTCCAGAATTTGGTGCACTTTAGGAGCTTTGCGTAATAAATGTCACTTCACAAAACTCAGCAGAAAGGGTTGGTGCAAGGAGCTGGGATCTCAAAGTGCTGAAACTTTGCACTTGACTTCCCTGCAGCTTGGCAGAATGCAGTGTAGTTCTGAGGAGCAAGGGAGGTGGGAGAAATATCACTTACAGAAAAATGCAGCAAAGTATGATGGCAATGTCTGGGGGGTTTGCTTGGGTGCCTGGGTTTTGGAAATGAGAAGACTGTAAGGTGAGATCTTCAGAGCCTAGATGGGTGTTGTGAAGGGTTTCAGTTCCAACTTTGCTGAGCTTGCACTGGGCAACTCTCTTTTTGCCTTCTGCAGAGAGATCATCTTTACTAAGAAGTGACTATTTCTGATTTCTGAGTTTCTGAAAAGCAAATCCCTCTTGTTCTTAGTCAGCCTTTGTGTAATGTGGAGTGCACATCTCAGCTTGAAGAGTGTGACCTTGGGTCACACTGGACACAGTGGCTGGGGACATGTTCAACCCTTCCTCATCAATGTGGAAGCAAGCAGGGAGGCAGGAGCTGGCGTGAAGGATGGACTTCCATCCCATGATCTGATGGAGCAAGGTGTCTTGTGCTCCAGCATGAGCTAAAGGGATGGTTGGGGGATAAAATCAAGAAGGTTCCAAAACCTCTTACTGCTTCTGTGCTTGTGCAGATGTTCTCCTCAGGCATGGCAAGCCCTGGGACAGCACCGCAGTCTGAGCCACAGCACTCTGTTCCTGTTGTCACTCTGGTGCCAGTCTTGCACTGGCTCATCTCACCCAAGACTCTGTGGCTGGGAGGATCAGCCAGGTAGAGGATATAGAGTGGTAGCACTAACAAGGTTTCCAAAAAAAGGACCCACCCTGCTACCCCTTGTTTTGGACTAGTGGCCAGTGACTAGACTCCCAGAGATTAGTGTGTGCATAATGACTGTCTTGCTCAGTGGCTGTGCTCACCTCTGTGTGCTGGCGGGTCAGCCAGGTCTGAGAGGAACTAACGTGGATATCATTAAATGTGTTCCAGGCCCACTTGCCTTTTGCAGTGATCGGGAGTACGGAGGAGCTGAAAATAGGAAACAAAATGATGAAAGCTCGTCAGTACCCTTGGGGCACAGTGCAGGGTGAGTTGAGCCCTGGGATTTTCATGGTGTGAATGGTGACACTTGTGCAGGGAGGCAGTAGGCTTTCATAAATGGAGCTGGACTTGAACTATCCTTTGTTAAATCTTTGTGTCAAGCCTATAATGCCAGCTTTCTCTGCTTGGAAGGGCTGGGGTTAAACCTGTTGGAGGAGTAGACAGTTGAGGAATGTGGGAAGAGATCTCAGTTTCAGTCCCCATTTTCCTCCTTACCACGTCTTCCTACAGTGGAGAATGAGGCTCACTGCGACTTTGTGAAGCTGCGGGAGATGCTGATCCGTGTGAACATGGAAGACCTTCGTGAGCAGACTCACACACGCCACTATGAGCTCTACAGGCGATGTAAACTGGAAGAGATGGGTTTCAAGGACACTGATCCAGACAGCAAACCCTTCAGGTGAGATCCCTGGAGGAGACAGGAGAGCTTGAGAGAGGCATTGTTGGATGTGCTGTGTGCTTGTGCGTGTGTGTGTCCTTGGAGGAGCATGGAAAAACCCAATGCAGCAAGAAAAACTGCCAGGTCAGATAAATCCAGACTTCAGCAAAGGTCTGACTGGGAGAAGGTGAAAATACAGGGAGGGTGTGCAGGACTGACTGTGAATCTGCATGTATGGGAGTAGAAATGTCTGTGCTGCAAACAGTGATGCCTATTTCAGGCCTGCTTAGGAACAGAGGCCAGACAAAGTTAAAAGGATAAAAGCAGATATATTTAATGAAGGGCCTTCAGGTACATTGAGGGCAGATGAAGCCTCCCCAAGAGGCTACACCCAAAATGGATGATGGCCACGAGTTTTTCAGCTATAAGTTTGATCTATTTACATATCAGGTGTTAGTCCTCCAATTATGGCTTTAGGTAATGCAGTCATTTACCCTCAGTTTGCTCCCCCCACAATTCACTTTTGTTTATACTTTTTGGGACCTGAGGCTGTGGGGGTGTCCTTGGATCTCAGGCCCAGAGGGATTGTTTTGTCTGACCAAAATGTGAAGACAGTAACTAACACTCTGTGTGGAGTTCAGAGTTATGCACTAAAGCAGTACAGAATTTGAAAAACAGAAAAGCTAAAATCTTAAGGCATCAACAGCAGTTTTCCTCTGAACTAGTGTTTGTTGCCAGCTGGTCTCTTTGAATTGCCCAACATTCAACATACGGAGAAATACCAAAATTCATGGGATAAAGAAGACCTTGGGCACATGTGGGTGAGTGAGTAGCAAATGTGTTGTGTGCAAAGCAGTAGTCATGGTGAGAGCCTGATTTCAGAGGGTCGGGGAAAGCAGTTTGTCCCAGTTCTTACCACTGGACTTCCCTTCCTTTTCAGCTTACAAGAAACCTATGAAGCCAAAAGAAATGAGTTTCTAGGAGAACTGCAGAAAAAGGAAGAGGCAATGAGACAGATGTTTGTCCAGAGGGTCAAGGAAAAAGAAGCAGAATTGAAGGAGGCTGAAAAAGAGGTAAAGACTGCAGTACTTGTGTCTTCATGGCTGTAAGTGATAGATTCACTCCCAAGTAGGTAGTTGTTGCCAAAGCTTTCTGCAAAGTGTGGTTTAGGACTTTCTTACCAAGAAGTCCAAGGTTTAACTTGGATGAGGATGTTAAGGTGTTGAGTCTGCAGGACAAAACTGAATCACAGAGCTTGTTCTGTACAACTTACTGTACCAGGAAAGGGCCAGAGTGTTGATTCTGATGGAGAGGTGCAGTGTGCACCCATACAGCTTTCTTAGCATTGTGAAGAACCCATTAATTTACTGACCTTTAAAGAGGAATAAGGCAGAGACCCCTGGAGATGGATTAGGGCTTTTTTTCACACTTATGCTCTCCCAATCCTCTGGTCTTAGTCCTTGCAATGATGCATTACTAGAACACTGCCTGTAAGTTGTTGAGGAAGGAGGCTGTTTCCTCACCTTTGTCTAGGCACTGGCAGCTCAGGAGCCAGAAATTATGTGGAAACCAATGGAGACTTAAAGGTTCAGATCTCGAGGGATCCTTCCATCTTTCTCTTTTCCTGTGAACAGAATGTCTGGTAGTGCTGCATCCTGCTCACCTCTCTCCTTTCCCTTTAGCTGCATGAAAAGTTTGATCGCCTGAAAAAACTGCATCAGGATGAAAAGAAGAAGCTAGAGGACAAGAAGAAGTCTCTGGATGATGAAGTAAATGCATTTAAACAAAGGAAGACAGCAGCGGAATTGCTTCAGTCACAGGCTCAGCAGGCTGGAGGATCGCAAACTCTTAAAAGGGATAAAGAAAGGAAAAAGTAAGTTGCTAACCCAGAGGTATTTGCTTTTTGATAATGGTTCTCCTTGACTACTTTTCTGTGTGGTCATATCTCTCTTCAACATAGCCAGTCCTTATCAGGGGAAGGTTTGCAGCCAGATTTAATCCCTAGTAAGGCTGAGCATTATCTGGAAGCATGTAACATCTGCTGTCATCCTGAAGAGCAAGGAGCAGTACTAACCTCCCTCTTTGCTTTCTGACAGCATGGGAGAGGATAAACTTGTTTTCATTCCCCAAGATTCCCTGCTTCTCCCTTGGTCTCTCAATGCTTTTAAAAAGTGGAACCATACTATCTGCCAAGGCTAGGTGGGTAGCAGAGAGCCTCCGAGAGCAGTGTGTTCTTGCTCAGGTTCTTACTTGTTTAGGTTGAGAAGATAGTTGAAATTATTCAGGAAGACTAACAGTCTTGAATTCAGGAATCTGCAGAACGTAGGACTGCAAAATGAGGGGACAGGTCACAGCACCTTGTTAGCACTAGTACTCTTTGCCTGTCCTAAATCATCTTTTTGGCCTCCATGGAAGCAGTGGGAGATACTGCATGGCTGTAGCAGGGGTTCCCCATGCCAGGGACTGGTGTGACAGAATCCAGCCCCTCGTAAGGTCTGGGATCTGGGCTGTCTGCAATGCCTGTGCCAGGCTCCTGAAGCTCTGCAGTTGCTCAAGATCAACCAGCTGTTGATCTTGAATGATCAGCTGTTGATCAGAATGAAACAGATCTCCCAGTTCTCCCAGCACTGAGCAGTCCCCTTCCTTCTCACTGTGGTACATTTCCCAAAAGGAGCACTGTGCCACCTATGCAGGTGTGCAGAGAGTGGTGTGCAGACAAACAGGGATCTGGTTTTGTACCACTGCCATGATCGCCCCCCCTGCACAGCCCTGGGGCAATCCTTGCCTGCACTATGCAGTCTTAAGTACATGAAGAAGGGCTGTTAAATGGGACAGTTTGGGACATGCCCAAAGTGCTGACAGCACTGTTTGTAAGGGAAAAAGCCTGTGGCTGTTAAGCTTGGGATCAAATAAGACAGAGGAGAAAAGACCCAATTACAAGAATGAGATCTTGGTTCAGTCTTTTAGTTTAGAGCTGAACGTGGACAACATTGACATTCTTTTGTGATGAGCAATTAGTGCTGCCCTTTTCTCAGTCACCCATTCCTTTTTCCACTGCCTATTTTCATTTGTTCATTTGAATCACCTTCAGGGGGTTTTAATATCTTTTCATGCTGAGGAGTCTGAGACTGACTGGGAACAGACTTGTCTCTCCAGCCTGGACTGTGTGAGGAATACCCAGCTGAATTCTTTCATGCTTAGAGCCCTTAGACATCTGCTCATTTAGGACTGCAGACTTCAGCCTTGAGATCAGTCAGGGTCAGGAATGCAGAAAAGGGAGGCAACAGCCCTACAGTATCAGCAATTAGTTGCTGTGGTCCAAGTCAGACTCTTGATTCTTGAAGTGGTTCTCATCTCAGAACATCTCCTTGACACCAAGCATGTTGATATGGAAAAGCTTTGGTACTGTCCTTGTCAGTTAAGGGCACAGAAAACTCCATGACAGAGATAGGTCAGTGCTTCAGTAACCTCTTTTGCCTCTGGGAAAATTGCTAGAAATGTGCTAGAAACGGTGCTGCTTTCTTTGCTCTGCAACTTCTACAATTGTCCTTAATAATGGATTTCAGTATTTAGATCATAATTTTTTCTTAACAATCCATGAATTTTGCAAGCTGAAGCTTAATTGTAGCTTGTTTACCACTGGCTGGTAGTACAATAGCCTTTTTCTTTCACAGGTAACTTGTTTAAACCCAAGCTCTGTAATTTGCACTAATCATGACTCAGTTGATTTTTGTGTTGTTGTTACATCATTATCATCATTATTAGGCCTTACATGTGTGCTGTTTTACAGTTAGCTGCTGTTTGGCTGCATGGTGCATGAGGCACGTTGTCCTGGTAAGCCTCATTAACTACTAGAGCCTCACAGTGGGATCAGTTACCTTTCCTAAAAAAGCAGACTGTGTGCAAGTCCTGAAGCTTATAAGTATTATCTCTGTCTTCCTCTGCTTTCACCCCCACTATATGTGCTCTACCAGTCACTCTCTACGTGTGCAGTTGTAGAAAAAGTATGTAATTATCTTTAAAGATTCTGCAAAGTTAAATTCAGAGACTAAGGACATGGAACATAGAAAAATAAGGATTACATCCTCTTCCTTTTAAATCTTCCTGCACTTCATTGGCTCTGTTCTCTTTTTTCCATCTCTATTAGAAATAAATTATATTCTTTAATCACACAGGCCACATTGATACTATGGCAACAGTTGCTATGGAGATGTGGTGCTGATGATACAGCCCAGCTAGCCGTGAAAATGTGTCTCTTTCTTTTCTCCTCCTTCCCTCCCACTCCCCCAAGCTGTAATGTTAACTTGTTGTTACAGTGAAGGTGAAGGTAGATAAAAGATTAGTTTCTGTCATACTCATTAGGGTTATTAGTTAAACTGCTAATGACAGTGGTCTACTTACAGCTAGGTTGAGTGGGTTTAATTGAACATTTTTAATTTGCTGATGATTCTCTGGTGAGAGTAAGAGGAAACCTCCCAGAGGAATGTCTTGCTTCTTGACAGAGCAGCAATACTCATTATCCAAGGCAAGTGTGACAGTGCCCCAGGCTGAAGTGCACAGGCCTCTCAGAGAAGGGACCCTGTCGGAAATAAAGTATAAAACACCCTAAAAACTCAGCCTTGAGTCCACTCTTCCCTCCAGACAAAGCTAAGACTTACATTCTCTCCTGGATAGTCCAAACTAAATTGTGGTCTACCCTTAAGCTGGTAGAAGCTGATTCCAGGATTCCTTCCCTGTTAACTCCACCAAGGGAAATGGAAAAGCAAGTAAGCATTATGCTGCCAGTGAGAGGCATTTGAATGTAATTTAAATGGGACCTTCCACTCAACAGAAGAGCTGCAGAAGGGTCTTGCACTGACTCAAAGTGGCGCTTGCAGTAGTCTTGAGCTGTCCAGTTGAATGAATGCCTCTGCTGCCAACGGTAACTGCAGAACAATGAAAAGAACAATTCTCTGCTTATCAGGCTCTGAATGTGGAAAAATAAGCTCAAAGAATAACAGTGTTCATTCTGGTGCTGAGTACGAAGGCACAGCTAAAGTGCAGTTAGAGTGAACATTACTGATTTTTGTTGGTTTTGGATTGCTTTTGGCAGTCCTCATAACTGTACACTGTTGTGTGCTGGGCTTTGAATCAAATGAAGTTCTTTGTTCCCACTACACAAATGCAGACAGTGCTTTTTTCAATGGGCGTTTGTCATTGCTAAATTAAATATGTATATGTGGTACTTTTCCAGGATTTAGAAAAACACTCTCCATATTGATCCATAAAGTGTTGCAGGGCTTCACTTTTTTGCAGGGATACAAACAAGTCACAGTGGTTGAGTACTGTAGCATGCAAAACGGTGAAACGATTGTTTTAGAAAATAAATTTGGTCCATCCCACTGCTGAGTGAGTGCGTGTGTGTCTGCATAAAGCATGTTTTGTAGTCAGATTAAACCTTATTAACACTTAGCAACATTTTCTTTTTTGTGTGTGCGTGCGCATTAGGAAAATCGTATTTTTATTTTGTTTTTTGTCATTAATCCATAAAACCATTAACCTGCCTTTTTCTTTCATTTTCAGTTCAGGTTTCCTGTAGAACCTTTCCCTTGGCCCCAGAGGCGAATGCCCCACCCTCGGCTGTGCCATTGTGCCTGTTTGCTCACCTTTCCCATTGCTCCCCTCCTGCGCTCATCACTCGGGGTTAAAACAGAACTCTTGGCTGCTGGGGTTGTTCTTCTGAGGGACCCTGCTGGCCAGAGGGGCTCGTGCCAGGTTCCTCTTGCTCCTTAGGCAGCAGCAGGATGCCCATTGCTCCTGGGCAAGTGTCCCCTCTCCCACTGCTCAGCTTTTCCCCTGCTCCATACTGTCAGAGCTGCTTGGGGGTGCATTTAGCTCCTGCTATGGGTGCAGCCTGGAGCTGCCATGGGGTGGTATGTGCTGTCTCCAGAGACTGGCTGCCCTCTCCTTATGTTAATTTGCTGTCTGTAATCCCTCATTCCCATGTGCTGCCATGTGTGACTCAAATAATTTTCAAGGACTTTTTTGCAAAACTTGACATCCTCATAGGCATGGGCCTGAATCCAAACCTCTAGCTTGAGGAAATCTCAAATTTGGATCCATGGTTTGCAACTAAGTGTTCTCTGAATGCTGCAGGGGTCATGAAGGATCTCTTGCCTGGTCTCCCTCTCAATGTGCTGACCTGGATGCACATCCTGGATCCAATCTCAGGGAAAGCTGGTCACCTTGCTGTACATATCAGTGTTTCTGAAGAAAGACGATGCTGTTTCATTGACTTTCTTCTCAGTGATTCCAACAATTTCTGGTTTTAATGAAAAAAAAAAAAAATACTACCTTTATTTTTTTTTTATCTGGCATCTCTTTAGAACTGTACAGATGCTGACAGTTTTCTTCTCACATTTTCTATTCAGCAAAAGCCTTGTTTTTACTGCAAGATTTCTGCTAAAAAGGACAGTGTTTTGCTCACGGGGCCAGGAGTTCATTCTGGCTAAGTGCAATTGTGGTTTGCCTGCAAGTGTCTTCTCTGTGTATTTCTGGCTGAGTTTTGTTTTTAAATAAAGCGTTCATCAGACAGTGAATTCTGGTTAACATTTACTTCTTTTGTTTTTTGTTTTCTTTGCCCTTCTTTTACAGTAACCCATGGCTCTGTACTGAGTAATTACCCCTGAATACAATGGCCTGGAATGGACCTTCATTTACTTGTTAAATCGGAGGGTCTAATAAAACGTGACAGCATTTCAGCTGTGACCTTTCCAGGGTGTTATCCTTGCTCTGTCCTATGTCCTCGTTGTGATTCTGTCTTTACTATGTACTGGTGGTTATTGCTTTTATTAAACAATGTAAAATTAGTCATAACAAGATTCTGGATGCTACAGCTTTAAATCCTGCCATATTTTTTCCCCCTACAATTAATGGATTTCCATTTTTCCTGGTCTCATTCCACCTAGCTAAATAAGGGATATGGAAATAAGTTCTGTGAGTTATTTTTGCTGGCGAAATAACAACGCAGTTTAAATATATTTATTGATGACATTAAAATGACAACATGATCTTAGTTTAATTATCACGTAGTTCAGAGATAAAACACTCTTTTCTCATTATATTTGGTGTCATTTTCATGACATCGTCTGTCTTTTGTCATTTGCTTTTATTGTTTTCTTTTGCTAATTTATCCTTTCTGAAGACTAGCATGTAAATCCTCATTTCCATTTCAGACTTGCTTGTTGTGGCCCTGATCCTTCAGTTGTGCTGAGGGCAGGCTCAGTGCTCGGTATGTGGTGAATCCACACATCCTGCCCCTGCTGAAAGATCAGATGTGTGCTGCCAGGCAGCCTCCACAAACCCCCTCCATGTCCTGGGGATTTAGAAGATAAGCACACCACGTCAGGCCTGGCCCTGAAAGGTGACGCTGTTTAGTGCCGGCTGCTGCTGAGGTTTTACCAGAGCAGTGCTCTGGGTGATGCCACAGGTTCAGGAGCAGTCTCAGCAGAGGGTCAGCCTGGCTCCTGCTCACAGCAGCCGCCCCAGCTCAAATCATGGCCTGGCCTCCGTTCCCAGCAGTCAGGGCAGTCCAAACTCTTGATTGTCATTATTTTCTCAGGTATCCTGTTTCACCATAAATACAATTTCATTTCCCTTAGAGTTCTTTGATTGCTTTGTGGTTTGTTTGGAACTTTTTTAGCAAGTTAAAGTGATTTGAATATTTTCTTCTTCCTCTAGTTTTGAATATTTCCCTGCTCCCAAAACCAGTCAGTCTTAATCTTTCAATGATTTCTGGATTACCTGCTAAAAGGACAATTGAATGTGACTTTTTTTACCATACTGCAGTCACTGTTCTTCCTGACCATTTGCCTTACTAAAATGTTATTTAAAGTTGTGCGAAATCTTTTAAAAGGCTTTAAAGAAAAAAAGGTTTTTACTTGTGTGATTTCCCTGAAGTACCTGAGGTACCAGAAGGAGGTTCCATCTCTCCTCTGTCAGCTGTTTCCATGTTGCATCTCTGTCTTGCTTTTTAAATGTCTTTCTCTTTTTTGCTAATCTTCTGTTTTTTTCTCTTTTGTCCCCTTTTCTCTCTCTGTAGCTTTTTTTAATCTGTCTTCGCCAGCTGCACTGTGTCTGAGGGAGAAGACTGCCACTTCTAGAAGAGTTTAAGGGTCTTATGTCTGGGGAGGGGGGAACAAATCTTCAGTGTTAGTGTCTTGGAAAGAAGCTCTTTTACTGACTTGCATGATACTTAAAATTGAAGTGTCTTGTAATTTGTGTGACAAGACAGGGTGATGTGGGGGGAACGGATGACCTGGAATTTTGAAGAGCGACAGAAACATCATGTTGGGACTAATGATGTAGCGAATACATTTTCGAACATTGTTATGGGCATATGTTTTTTCTAATGTTGTCTTTAATAATATAAATGTCATGGGCTTCCTTGAGGGGTGAAGCCTAAGGAATATTTTCAATATGCTGTTGTTTGATTGGTTTTGGAAACTGTACATTCAAGAGTCAGAGGAAATACAAACATGGTGCAACTTGCTGTGTTGGCAGCCACGAAATATTTAATTTTATCAAAGAAATAAAGTAAGAACTGTGTGTTCTCACTGGTGTCCTCCTGTGTCTCACCATCCTGTTAAAAGAGCCCCATTGGCTGGTGGACGTGAATCAAGTGGTACTTTCTCTTTCCTAACTCCACCTCCTCTTGTTCTTTGAAGTTAGGAGAAGATGGCAGTGCCAGGGAGCGGCGATGCCGGGGCTGGTGTAAGGATGAATTCCATGCCCGCCGTGAGCGGGGTGCAGTGTCCCGGCGGTGCTGGAGCCGCCTGGGCACCGCTCGCCCCCCGGTGCCGCCCTGCCCGCGCTCCGCCTGCTCCCGGGCCACCTTTCCTTTTCACAAATGCAAGCGCCTGAACACGGCACCGCGTTCTCTATTTACACGGCAAACATCGAGGAAACAGCACTGTTACCTTTCTAACTTTCATGTAAATTTTAAATAAAAAACACGAAAGCCAGCGCGGCTGCTGTTGTGTGTGTGTGTGCTGCTGGCGGGGCGGCGGCGCTGGGCCCGGCGCTCCGGGCGGTCACGGGGAAGCCGGAGCCCGGTGAGGGTGGCGGTTCCCGGCCCCGGGCGGCTTCTCCTCGCGGGCAGAGCCGCCCTTGGGGCGACAGCGGCTGTTCGGCAAGGCCTGCGGCAGGGTCGGGTCCCAAGGAGAGATCCCCGGGCCCCGGGGAGGGCGGGCGGGCAGCGGGACCGCGGGGTCCTGGGGGACCGTGCGGACCGTGGGCACCGCCGCTGCCTCGGGGATCGCGCCGGCCCCGCCCCACCTCCGGCCCCGCCCCATCCCCGCCCCATCCCCGGCCCCACCCCATACCCGGCCCCGGCCTCGCCCCATCCCCGGCCCCGCCCCATCCCCGGCCCCGCCCTTCCCTCGCTGCCAGCCGTCGCCAGGGGGCGCTGAGGCCCGCGGCTCCGGCCCCGCCATGGCGGCTATTTCTCGCAGCGTCTCGCGCGACCGTGGCGCGCGGCCACGTGACGCGGCGCCGGCCGGGCCGCGCCGTTCGGCCCCGCGCGAGTGACGGGAGCGGGACCGGGAGCGGGACCGGGAGCGGGACCGGGAGCGGGACCGGGAGCGGGACCGGCGCCGCGACGGCACCTGCGGGGCGGGACCGCCGGGGAGCGGGGCCGGGGTGGGAAGGTGACGGGGGAGCCGAGGCTGGGCCGCGCCGGCGGTTCCCGGTGGCCCGCAGCGAGCCGCGGCCTGGTCCACACGTGGGGCCTGGTCCCGCCGTACGCGTCCGGGCCCGGTGAGTCCGCGCCCCCGGCGGGGTTCGGCCCCGCGGCCTTTGCCCACCATGCCGCCGCCGGCAGAGCCGCAGCCGGAGGCGGTGCCCGAGCCGGTGCTGGAGCAGTGGCGACAGTACAACGAGACCGACCGGCAATGGGCTCTGCGCCGCCGCTTCATCCTCCGGCACCTCTCCGCGTACCCCGGCGCCGCCATCGACCAGCTGCTGGCGCTCTCCGTGCTCTGGACCAACCACGTCTTCATGGGCTGCAGGTGAGGCCCGGGGTCACGGCGGGCGGGCGGCCTCGGCTCCGCGGGCCCGGCGCTCGCTGTCAGGACGGCGGGGTCGGGGCGCAGTGGATCGGCCCGTGCTGCGGGCAGGAGTGCGGGTGGAGGTGGAAGCCGGGACGGGAGACCCCGAGGGGAGAAGGGTCCCGCGCAGGCTCCCGTCGTGGCCGAATCTCGGCATCAGATGCGTTTTAGAAAGTAGCCGCAGAAGAGCTGGGATGAAAGGGGCTGATGCAAGGGAACTTCTGTCAATGGCCAGTTTAGTTTGCTCGAATATGCCGGAGTTTGTACGTGGAGGGGAGCAAGCCATTGGAAAAGTTTTTGTGTGTTTTGCAAGTAGTTCTTGATGTCCCGCCTCTAGGATTCGTGAAGCTTGTGGTGCTGTGCTGTGTCATTTAAGTGAAAAGAGAGTTTCCCTCTGAGCACAAAGCAGCCTGTAGAGTCCCGTGAACGCTCAGCTTTTCTGGGAAAAATAGACGTGGAGAATGGAAAGGGTATCCTTTCATCCAGCCGTACTGTCCATAGCCAGGTTGCGGAAATCTGCAGAAACGTCACCCACGTTCCACTGACACCTTATGTGATGTGATTGTTTTTATCTGGACGGAAGGACGGAAGCAGCTGCTTAACGACCAACTTCTGCAAACTGTGCAGTGACAGAGGAGCTTGTGAGCATTGATGCCACATAGACAGACTTATAATAATGTTCCATCCCGCAGCCTTGTGGAGGAATAGTTTGTGTCACCTCTACAGAGCAAAATCAATACCTTTAAATACAAATCTGCCTTTTTTTTTTTTTTTCCTCCTGGGTCAATTACTAAACTGTTCTGCTCTGCAAGTGCCAAATTTTAACATAGATTTAAAATAGTTTCAAATTCCAAAGCTTGAGCTATGTATTCAAGTGGAGAATGTCTTCTTCTTATACAGTCTGTGTGGTGCATCTTACTGTGTTTGTGTGCTGTCCAAATAGGGGACTTTCTCTGTGCCAGGGCTTTTGAGAATGGTGCAATAAACAGTTACAGCGTGCTGGTAATGGAAGTGAACAACTGTGTGGGAAGGTTCCACATCCCAAAAACTGATGCAGTTTAAGCCCGTCAGTGCACATGCTTTATGTGATGGACTCCTTCACCTGCAGCTCTCAGAGGGGGTGAGATTTGGGCAGGGTGCAGTCTGAAGCCATTATCAGTGAAGATGTTTTCCTGGAGCCAGTGTGCCCGGCTGGGAGCACTGCACAGGAACATACTGTGCTGTTAAACCAATTCTAGCTTTACTTACAGTTGCCTGGGGAAGGAGGGGATCCTCAGCATTCCCTGCAACTGCCTTTTGCTGTTTGGGAAGAGCTGTTGTTGATTTATCAAGTAAATAGCTTCAAAGTTTGGAGGATTTTTGTTGTTTTCTCGTAAGTTTGTTGACTGGTGTTTGTTTTGGGGTTTGGTTTGGTTTTGTTTCCCTAGTGCTGATTTCTTGCCAGCCGCAGACAGCCTGTTTGTCAGAGTAGCTCAGCTGGTTAGAGCAGGGTGCTGATAATGATTGAACCCAATGTTGTGGGTTCAATCTCTGCATGGGCCATTCACTCAGGACTTGGACTCGATAATCCTTGTGGGTCCCTTCCAACTCAGACTGTTCTGTGGTTCTGTGAAGAACAGATCAAGTCTTTGCTGTGAAACCCGAGTGAGTGTTCTGCTGGGAGAGGATGTGGAGAGTGTCCAGAAGGCGTAGACAACGTGGTCCATGAGGAATGAGTTAAATAAAAGGCTGCATAGTTTAGGTGTGGATGACAGAAGGTGCTCTTATTTCCAGATATGTTGAAGGTGGCTGAGAATGGGGGCAGTGGTGCAGGAAAACTTATGCTCCAGAGCTACAGGGATCAGGGTAGGGATAACCTGTTAAGCTCACAGCAGGAAGACTTCAGTTAGGTACTGGAGGCACTGGGTTCCTCTGGCCACATTAGACAAACACATGTTGAGATTGGTTTATCTTCTCCCTGCCCCCAGCAGAAATATGAGCTCTGAAGGTCTCCATCTTTTGTGAAGAACAACAGTTGTCAAATCTGACACTGTTCTTGCACCCTGCTGGAAAGGGACATTGACCATCACAGGTAATGTCATCTTGTCCCTGTTAGCCAGAGAGAGAAACAGATTCCCACTCCTCTCCCCTTTGGCTGCAAGAGGATGGGATATGTCCTGGTCTGAAGGACAGGTGTTTGCCAGTGAAGGCGGGAACCTCCCTTGGAATGGAAAACATGACCCTCTTCCCTCCAAATTATTATAACTTTGACATTATGGGGTTTTCAGGCAAAGAAGGGAGCAACAGTTCTTTACTGGTCTGTAGATGGAAAACAAGGCAAACCAGCCCCAGCAGCGGCAGCACGGAGGAGCAGAACACAAACGCAGGGACAGCCTCTGTGGGCGGGGCCCCTTCCCCCGGTGCAGTTCCGGGCACAGCCGGCAGGGGGCGCTGCTGGCTCCCGGCCGGGCACGGCCCTGCCCTGAGCCCCCGTGGTGGGAAATGTAACAGGAACTGCACAGCCCTAGGGTGGAGTGCAGGGTTAAAGTGAAGTGAAAAAGCCCCAGGCAGGTGCAGAAAACACCAGGGCTGGGCAGCTGCATCAGGGTTTCTGCAAGCAGCTGCCGCGTGCAGCTGGGAAATGCGCCCTCTGGGTTTTTTCTCCCCTGAGGCACCCAAGTAGATGGTGAGGGTCCTTTCCAGTGAGGTAGGGTGTTAATAACGTCCCAGTTCAGTGGCTGCTCTTAGAAACAAAGGCTCACCCATGGTAGGAAAAGCAGTACAGGACTGGGTGCCAGGGTGGCAGCAAATTCTCCCCATAGTAAGCAACAGCTCGACTGTCTTCCTTGGATGGTAACAGCGAGAGAGGCAGAGAAGCTGAGCTCAGCCAAAATCTCATGGTATATTTGCCCTTCAAAAGAGAAAAAACCCCAGACAAGAGAGTAGCAAGCTGTGCACTTCACCCACTTTGGCTATATCTTTAGTCTCTCTTAAGTACTGGCCATTATTTTCTCTTAGCAACAGAATGGACAAAATTCCATGAGAGAAAGAAACAAAAGGAAAAATTCTAACCCCCAACAGGGTATCACCACTATCTCATCTCCCTTTGATCCCTCCTGGAATTTTCTTCCCATTCCAGCTTCCACTGCCTCCACTGAGGGTTGAGCTGTGCTGGCAAGACAGGCACTGCAGTAGTCTGTGCTCAGAGTTCTCACCCAGGAATTTATATGGATCTAATTTCTGCCTGGCCCTCTAAATCAGGAGCAGAAAAAACCTTTCTGGAGTGGAGCTTGAGTAGATTTCCAGAGCCCTTGGAACAGCAATATTTAGAAGCTGGTGCAAATCACTGCAGCCCTGGCTGTTGGGACAGTTTTGGGTTCCTGTCTGTGGGCAGTGCCTTGGTACTTTCTGACTTTGGAAGGTGAGCATACCGTGGAACTGGTGCAGCATTGCTCTTCCTCCTTTCTGAACCGTGGTGTGGCGCTGTCAGAGGGTGGTGTCAGGCTGTGTTTGTAGGCTCTCCTTGAATAGAAAGGTTTGGGTTTTTTTCCTGTTCAGCCTCAGTGTACAAATGGCTCGAAATCATGTGATAGATCCCCAGAGCAATGGAAAACTGAGCTGGTGGGGGATGTAAGAGAGGGATGGGCCTGTGCGGAACTGTGGGTGCTGCAGCAGGGTCAGGGTTTGCCCAGAGCTTGTCACAGCCATCTCACCTCTCTTGTGGTTCAGGAACCTAAAACATTTTGGTTACAGCACCCAGGCAGACTTTAGTTTGCTTTTTAAAGAGTGGTCAGTGAAGGCTGAGCAGTGCCGTTGTCACCTGACAGGGCAGTTGCGGTGCTGGTGACGGGCAGGCTCTGGCTGCTGCCTCACACAGGACTCCAGTGCCAGTCTGAGCTCCTGTGTTTGATTCACGGAAGCTGCTGCTCCTCCTTCACACCCCAGTGTTCATTAGTGCTCCTGGCAGCCTTGCCAAATACTGTATTTTGTCAGATAATGTATTGAAATTTCAGTTTAGAATACTGTGGTGGCTGCATGGTTTAATCAGAAGTGGGTTCATGCAGAGCCGGGCCAGCTGCTGTGTGGCTGTGTGCCCGTGCCAGACCAGCTGTGGCAGGGGTACAGTGGTCAGTGCTCTGCTCTGCTCCAGCAGGATCCGAGGAGCATCTCCCATGCACCTGCTGCTGTTTCTGGGACAGTTTTAGTTCTTGTTTTACATAATAAAAGCTTGTGTGTGCGTGTGTGGTGCCCCTTGGGGCCAGCTCTGAGGTGTTCTGCTGTTGAACCCACACAGGTACGGTGTGCAGGTCATGGAGAAGGTTCTCAAGATGGCTGAAGGCATTGACATTGGGGAAACGAGGTCATACGAGTTGGTGCCCAGCAGGAAGCTGAAAAGATACCGCTCTCCATCGGACAGTGAGTACATCTCCCTCTGTTAATGACCCCTTCCCTGTCCCTGTGTGGTGGGCATCGCTGGGAGAGTGGGAACACTGGTGTGCCATGGGCCGCCTCTGGGACAGCTGGCACAGCAAACTGGAGGGAAGTGCCCGTGGTGTGCTCTGCGGGACTGCAGAGCAGTTCCCCCTCCTCTGCTGTGTGCATGATTCACACAGAGTTCTGTCTGTGCTTAGGAAAACACCATTTTTTATTTCAGTTGTCAGGTAATTCCCCTAGGGATGATACCTGGAATCGAATACCTGTCTGGCTTGGTCTGCTGTGGTGAGGGGGGATGTTCTGACCCAAGGGAGGATTGTACGTGTACACAGAGATGTGTAGTTCAGCTCATTGATTTTGAGTTCAGCTTGGAGCTTTGAGGGGTTGGGGAGTAGACGTGATGTGTAGTTTGGGGGGGTTTTGTTCCTCCCTCCTGGGCCTGGAAGAGTGCTGTACATGTCAGCCAAGTCCTATGGTCTTAGGGATCAGTGTTCCAGCTGTAGCTTTTCCAGTGGAGGAAATCCAGCAGGTAGAGAGGGCTGGCAGTTCGATGGCTCTGTCTGCTGGCTTCTCCATGGCACCTTCAGAGCTGCCTGCCCTCCTTCTGGAGGGGGGTGGGAATTGTGCGTGGGTGTGGGCAGGCCCGTGTCAGTCGGTAGTGTTGCTGTGTGAGGCACAAATGGTCAGACAGCACAGGACTCCTCTGGGCTTGGATATAATTTCTAGCTCTGCCAAAGTTGCTTCCCTTATTCTGACAGCCAGCAATCTCTCTGTGCTACCATGGGCCAGCTGTAAAACTGAGGAGATACTGCTCTTCTCCTGTGTTTCGTCTGTCACAGGCAGCAGCCCTGAGGATTCTCCAGGGCTTGTTGCACAGATGGCATAATGAGCTGTTCAGCTGGCAAGAGCCTTTTTAGGTGCTGCTGCAGTGCAACCATCAAAAGCAGACAGAGGAAGAAATGCAAACCTTGCCATAATTCATCAAAACTGATGGGCAAAGAATTTGATGCTAAGAACTTTGTCACTGTATTTCAGTTCACAGGGAGGGCTCTTTATGCTGTGTTCAGGTGTTGTTTTCACCTGCAGCCAGTGGGGTGGTGATACCCGTGCTGTGGTGGTTGATGTCTAGACAGCCTGACCTACAGCAGGGCTGCTGCACACATTGGCACTGGATTAGGCAGCATTTCCTGGCACTGAGCTGGCCTTTTGCTCCTCCGATGAAATTACACACATGTACCACGTCAGCATGTGGGTGCTGAATCTTCCACAGGAGGAGTCTTGTGTAACCATCTCTTGGATGTAATATACTTGCTTGTCAGCTATGTGGTTCTCCCTTTCTGCAGTAGCTGTGCACACCAGGATAGTCTGTCTCATTTCCATTTCTTCTGGAGAAGAAACAAGAGGTCTGTCAGTAATGGGGCCCTCAGCTGCTGCAGCTGTCCCTTGAGGCTGGGGCAGATTTCTTCATGTTTGTTGCCCTTTAGCCCAAAGGAATTACACTGAGAGAAAATGTGCTTCTTTTAAATCAGTATCAACCCTGTGTGTTTTGGAAAGGAGGGTTTGGTACCTCCTCAGATGAGAAGACCTGATGATAAGATAGTTTATCTGACATCATCCTGCAACCCTGCAGCAAAGTCAGAGCTGAGGCTCTAGTCCTGCTCTGGTCTTCTGTCTTGTTGACCATAGTTTTACTTACTTTAGTAGATTTGATGGGATTAACTTCAGAAATGACCAGATGAGTCAGTGGGCAATGTTGGAAGGCAGCATCATGTGACTAAATATGTAGAGAGTTTTGTGGAGTACCTGTGGAGGTGGAAATACCACTGTAGTGACCTACACAAGAATGACTGGTTGTCTTTGATGAATTGTGAATGTCTTTTGGAAGGAAACCTTTTGGGTTTTGGCTAAGGAATGCGCATCCTGTGTTCAGAGCCTGCAGGCTGCCCTTGAAGATCACTTTCTGAAAACACTATCTTCCTGTCATAGCACATATTGGTAATTGTGTAATTTTCTTCCTTCTCATAGGTCCAGAGCCAGAAGAGATTGCTGAGCCACCCAAAAAGGTGGTCCCCAAGTTCCGAGTGCGACCACGCTTTGAGCCCATACATTTTGTCACCAGCGCTGAGAAGGATGGGAAGAGGGACAATTCTCTGGATAACCGAACACAGGAGGTGAACCAGGAGGCAAACACAAACAGCATGGCACAGCCATCTGAAAACTGTAAAAATTCTTTTGTGAACGCACGAGAGGTGGATCCCCAGCTCTCCAGCACAGCTGGGCTTGGTTTTGCAGGCCCAGCAGCAGCAGCCAAGAAGGCTGTGAATAGCGTGGACTCCACCACAAGCAGCGCCTTGCAGGTTTCTGTTTCCCCTTCAACTGCCCCATCTGCATCAGAGACTTTCCCTCCATCAGCAATAATGCTGAAGCAGAGCTTTATGGAGAAACTGTCAGCAGCTGTCTGGAAAAATCTTACTAATCCAGATGCAAACACTGGGACGGATAAAATTAACTTCACGTATCTTTTGACACGTTCAATTCAGGCATGCAAGACGAACCCTGAATACATTTATGTTCCTCTGAAAGAGATCGCCCCTGCTGACCTCCCCAAGAGCAAGAAGCTCCTGACAGATGGCTTCGCTTGTGAGGTGCGATGTCAGAACGTCTACCTGGCCACCGGCTATGCTGGCAGCAAGAACGGATCCCGGGATCGAGCCGCGGAGCAGGCAGTGAAGCTGCTGAAGAAATCTGTGGAAGTTCGAGTCGTTCAGCGGAAGTTCAAGCACACCTACCACGAGGACCTGGTGGTGTGTGAGGCAGGCGTGTGTCGCCCGGATTTCCCTCCCGCTCTCAAACCTCATGACGAGTTCGTAGTTGCCAACAGGGACTGTGTCCCAATGCAGCCTGGTACTGAATCCACGAAGGGTTCCACGAATGCCAACAAAGACTGGACTAGTTTTGTCCTCACAGAGAATGCCAGCGATGCAATAGGAATACTTAACAATTCTGCCTCATATAACAAAATGTCCGTTGAATATAAGTATGAGTTGATGCCCAACCGCTCGTGGCGTTGCCAGGTGTATCTCCAAGATCACTGCCTGGCGGAGGGATTTGGCACCAAAAAGACCAGCAAGCACGCAGCAGCTGAGGAGGCACTGAAAATCCTGCAGAAGATGCAGTCAAATATAGCATCCCTCAAAGTGACCCAGGTGCAGAAAGTGGGCTGCTCATCACGAGGCTCCGGGAGGAAGAAGGACCTGAAGGATCTGGTGATCTACGAGAACTCCAGTAACCCGGTGTGCACCCTGAACGACACCGCCCAGTTCAACAAGATGACGGTGGAGTACGTTTTTGAGAGGATGACAGGCATGCGATGGAAATGCAAGGTGATGCTTGAAGACGAATTCATCGCAGAAGCAGTTGGAGTGAAGAAATCTGTCAAGCATGAGGCAGCAGAGGAAGCCGTGAAAATCCTCAAAAAGACTCAGCCGACTGTTGTTAATAACCTGAAGAAAGGCACTGTCGAAGACGTCATCTCCAGAAATGAGATTCGGGGTCGGTCAGCAGAAGAGGCTTTCAAGCAGAAAATCAAAGAAGACAACATTGGGAATCAAATTTTAAGAAAGATGGGCTGGACAGGCGGTGGCCTAGGGAAAGATGGTGAAGGAATTAGGGAGCCTATTTCAGTAAAGGAGCAGTTCAAAAGGGAAGGACTTGGGCTTGATGTAGAAAGGGTGAACAGAATTGCTAAGAGAGATATTGAAGAGATCATTCGAAACTATGCACGCTCAGACAGTCACATTGACTTGACTTTCTCTAGAGAACTGACCATGGATGAGCGGAAGCAGATACATCAAATTGCCCAAAAATATGGTCTTAAAAGTAAATCCCATGGGCAGGGACACAACAGATACTTGGTGGTGAGCAGGAAGCGGCGCAAGGAAGATCTGTTGGATCAGCTGAAGCAGGAAGGCCATGTTGGGCATTATGAGCTTATCATGCCCCAAGCAAACTGAGATGAGGTGTCCCCTTTGACCAGAGACTTGAGTTTCCTGGACACTCGACTAAAGAAAGAGATGCTGCATTTTTCTTGTGGTAATAATGGCATTAACAACTTAATGACTTTTACTTTGGCAATATAATTTCTAAAATGTTGTTAGATGTGTAGGACCGACCGAATTCTGTTCAAGCACATTAGCACAACCCAAAAGCAGTAGTTCTGTTTCTGTATGTGTCTTTGATATTACTCGTTCCTTCACATTTTAATAGTTTTGTAATAGCAAACACACATGCCCAATGAGAAGGAATTTGACATTATTTAAAATTATAGGTCCCTTATTCTTCTTGAGCAAGGAAGGAAAAAAAAAACATTTCTAAAAAAAAAAATTAAAAAGCAAAGGAAATGCAGTCTGGGGGCATAAACTTGTATGTAAAATTGGTATTAATAACAACAAAAATAAAGTTTTATTTCTGGAAAAAAAAAGGGGTTGTGACACTCCGTATTATAAAAAGTGTGAAAACTTGATTATTCTTGAGAAATACATATACTGAGGTCTTGTCTCTGCTGTGTGTGTATGTACAGTATGTAAACCTTGAACAGTTTAGTGGTAGTTTTGTTCCTAGATTTCTACCCTGAGTCTCCCATTCTGAGCATCGCTGAGGGGCGCCTTCATTGCCAGCGAATGGGACTGAGAATTCCAGTGTGTTTCCACCTTGGAGAACAGTTGACATGTGCAGATACCATGATGAAGTGTGAAATGCAAAAACTGGAGGTAAATGCAGAGCCCACGCTCAAAGATACTCATGTAGCTTGTGGGGACTGTTATATAACTTATTTTTTTACTTAGAATATCAGCTGTTTAATCCTGAACAAAACCGAATCTGTACCTGGTTATTTCTCTGCTCCATCCCTGTACCAGTGTTTGTGTCTGGTGAAGCTGATTCCCCAGGAAACTTCTGACCTTGCTCTGACTGTAGCTGAGTGTGGAAGCTCTCCAGGGCTGGCTTATGCCACTGGGAGGCCGGAGTGCTTCCCTCCTTTACGAGGAAGCAGCCTCTGACCTCTGTCTGTACTGCTCTGCCAGCAGGGTTACAGGACACAGTGCTCTGTGAGCCGTGGAGAACGCTCACCTCATGCTTGGGAATAAAGGGTAACAGTTGACCTTGGAAGAGCCAGGAGTGAGGCATGCCTAGAGGTGCTGGTTCTTCTGTCAGCAGTGGGGTGTGCAGAGAATCCTGTAATGCTAAGCCAGTCCTCACGCAGTGTTTGTCTGGTCTCCTGTTGCCATGTCTCAACCATCACCTTCAGTCTTCTGCTGCTTATATTTGTCTCTCCAAATCATTACACCTTCCTCTACCTTTTTTCCCACCTCTTGTTCTGCTGTGTTTTTAAATGCTCTCAGGGCTAAGGTGAATGTCCCAGTGGTGAGCAGTTGGAGGGATTTTCATCCCTGTAGGGTGCTGAGGAAGAGGAGAGACTGCCCTGGCAGTCTCAGAAGCAGGAAGCAGAGATCAAGCGTCCTCTCCTCTCTGCCTGGGTGCAGCACAGCTTCTGCTTGCTTGGCCTGCTGAGTAACAACTTCCTGCTGCCGTGAAAAAATAATACGGCAGTTAATTCTGAAATCAGTTTTTTTTCCATTTTGTTTGGGGTTGGTTTTTGTGCATTATTTCTCCTCCCTGTCTGAATTCTGCTCTCAAGAACACTGGGCTCTGGCAGATGGTGCTGTAGGAGTGGAAGAAGCCTGGTACTTTCTAGGGAAAGAAGTGAAGCTCCTCCTCTCTAACTTGGGTTTGCAGCAGGTTGTTAGAGCTTGGTGATGCCAAGGAAGGCAGTAAGAGCGCCTCTGGCAAAGGCCTCTTTCGGGAGAGTGGGGCCTAGCTGTACTCACTGTAGCTCAGCAGGGGCAGCGGGCCCAGGCTGTGCAGGACGTTGCCTTTCCTGTCCTGGGTCGCAGCTGTGACTCCTCTGCCGTGCACGGCAGGTCCTGCTGGGGGCTCTGGGTTTGGCTGCCGGGGCCTTACACAGAGCAGAGAACGCAGCGTCGCTGGCCCCGGGGGGCTGCAGAGCCTCAGCCTTCAGGAGAGGCACCACAGGGGCCGTGATGGGGCCTGCGGATAAAGGCCTTGCCTGGGCAAGGCTGAAGGTGGGACTGATTTTCTTTGGCACGTCTGTGTTCTCATTTCTGGCTGCCTCAAGAGTCCACTCCGTTGTTATGGGTTTTTTTTTAACTAGTGAAACAAACACAAGAAGGGTGGGACTACGGAGACCATGGGAACAGAGGCCCTGGTAGCCTCTGTGGCCTTCGGGGACTTGGCCCCGTCAGAAAGGGTCGTGCCTGCAGCAGGCACTGCAGCTGCTCCACACGAGGCACTGCAGGTACACATCTGCATCAGTGAAAGAGCCCAGCCACTTACAACTGTGGAGCTCAGCAACAGAACCGGCTTTTGTTATCTGCCATTCCTCATAAATCCTGTTCTGTGCTGGCTCAGACAGGAGGAGAATAAATGCGATTCCTGTAGCGGCTGAGCTCACAAAGTTCTGTGGCTAACTCAGGGGCACAGGCTCCTTTCTGTCCCCAGCCCTGACTCCTCCCCTGCCCCACCCCCGCGCACTTCTCCCGCTCCTGCTGCCGCAGGAGGAAGTACTGCACAGTGCTGGAGCTTCACCCCACGCCCAATTAAAGAAGCACAGTTATACACTTCTTGCCTATTTATACAATAAGCACTAAGGTTACACTTTATTTACAACTTTTGAAAAATGTACAGTTTCTTACATGGGTTACTTGTGCAAAGTTATACTTTTCAACTAACAGACCAATGTGCACACAAAAGACACTGAACAGTGGACAACACAATTGCAGGTTCCATCCCACACTGCTGCTTAAGGTATTCTGTATTCCAAAGGTACAAACTTGCCTTACAAAAAAAGTGACTGGACTTACAAATGGTTTCTTTTTTTTTCAGAATTGAAAAAATACTTTCATACAACTGAAGGGAACAAACTCAAGCATGCAGCAGTAGCTCACACGAACCACGTGGTCATCTAAGACGAGCAGAAACTGCAGAGACTCGAGTGCCTACCATGGCCTCAATTCATACTTTCCACAAGACAAAGTTAGATCCCAAACATCTTTCTCAGCTGAAGATAAGGGGCAGGAGAAAGACACCAAAGGGGCGCAATTCCATCTGGAACAGGTCAGGTTTTACCTCTTTCTTACTGTGGAAGGCCTTTTGCTGAGTACCACAGCTCTACCTGGTTTTGTCCAGCAATGCCTCAGGGAAAGGACTACAGAAACCTATTGACAGTTTCTGTAGGCATGTGTAAAATAGTGATTTAAAAAAAAGGGCTTGTTTCTCACGCTCTCAGCAACAATCCAAGTACCACAGCCACAGTGACTTACGTAGATCTGTACATAAATCTTACATGTGAAGTGCAGAAGTAACAAGCACTTCGGGGTCTTACTAAATCTTTGAATTGGAATCAATTGAAGAGTTGATTTTTTCAACATGAGTAAAGGAGTTGATAAACCAATACAAAAGGGAAACGAAAGATGATTTCTTCACCCAGTACTTACAAACGCAGTGGGGTCTAAACCAATAGTAGAGGTAAGTGACCAGCCTGGACACATCAGCACTCTAGTTTATATCAGTTAAAAAATGTGTATGTATATAAACATCCCTTTTATCAAGCTACACATAAGCATCACTGTGTATAACACAATTACAATTAAAAGCTTAGTGTACACTACAGAAATGCACAATACTGCCCTAAGACTGGAGAGGGACCACAGAAAATGAATTCAGCATCAGTAACTCTTTTGCAAGTAACCCAAGTACAGAACGTTTGACTTCAAAGTGGGTGGGTTCTGACGTCCAAGGAGAAGAAGCTTCAGCAAGGGAGGGTGGCAACAGCACAACAGCTATTTTGCTTGCAAAGTAAATGCTAGGAGGAAAAAGATGACTCTGACACTTTGTTTATTTTCCTCATCAACAGTGTTCATTTGCATCATCCTGGGTCAACAGTCACGCCAGCTCTGTTCTACTATTGCAGAAACCCGTTTTTCATATTCCCGCTTATTCTCTTGGTATAGCTGAGCTGCCTGGCTGTTTGCCGGACTGTTCGGATTTGGCTCATCCAATAGGGACTGTGCAAAGAGAAAAAAATCCTTAGGCACTGCAAACTACAGTTTTCCAACACATTCTCTAAACTATCCATATTAGTCAGAGCAGAGGCGTTAGTCCAGGTGCAGCACACTGCATCCTTGCAGCTGGAAGGCTTTAGAGGCTGTGGCCGCCTGTGCTGCACGGCACAGGGGACCTGCTGTGACAGCCAAGCGCTGCATCGCTGGTGCGCCCCTGCGGTGACCACCGGTGCCACTGCCTGGCCAGTTTACACTGGAAAGGATTCACACTTGGCCAGTATCAAGGTACAGCTGCTACACCGGCTCTTAGGAGAGGGGAAAAGGTTTCCTGAGCTGTTTTTGTGAAAGCATCCTAAGGTCATTCTGTCTCTTCATGCAGAGTTCTTTTACCTGTATGGATGTTAAGATGGAGGAGACATCGTAAGTGGGGCTCCAGCGATTTTGAAGGATATCCAGACATATACTACCATCTGCATAGACTGGAAAGGGTCAAAAAGAACAGTTTAAAACACAGCTTGTACAGATACTGGCTTTTCTCCCTAGCAGTGCCTGATCTGGAAAACCTATGTACAGACACACTGCCAACTGTCCATAGGGTCTGCCAGGCTGAAATCCTGCAAACAGGCCTGTAGGCAGGAAGCAGTGAAGCTCCTCACCAACAGAAGCCTGAAGTATTTAAACTCAACCCCTGGCTATTCTCTCACAAACTTCTATGTGTCACTGCAACTACCACTGTGGAAAATCATGAACAGATTTTAAAAAATTTTAGCCACCCAGAAGTGAACCAAACAAATATCACTCACAAACCAGTTGTTCACACTCCAGGTTTCCCCATGAAGTCTCTGCAACAGAGTCCAGCTGCTTACAGCAGCTAAAGGAGAACCTTCCCTCTCTGCACTGTACCCACACTTGCCATGTTGGAAGGTTTCTGGTATTTCTGCACAAAGCTAGTATTTGTTTGGAGGCAAGGAATATCTCTCCAGCCTTTAGTTACCAAGGAAGGGTAACTAAACAATTAAATTAATTAAACAGTCTTACTGTCACTGGCTATAGCTGGACCCTAACATTACATTTCATGGTGTATCATTCTTACAGGCATTTTGGGGAAGAAAAGTGATAGAAGACAGCTGCATTCACCAGTGTCACTACGCTGTATCTACAATACATACAGACAGAAGTCCAAAGCACTGCTATTTAAGTACAAAACATTCTTCTGTAAGGCTCAACAGGCAGTTGAGTGTCTCATCAGTACTGTGCTGTAACACCTGAAAGGTAAGAGGCTGCTTTTATTGCCCCTTTCTTTTCAAGCGTGAGCACTGCTCACATATCCATCCCTACCAAAATGACACAACACACTGCAATTTTGCTGCCTTATTAGATAGTGAAAACTTTTATACAGCAAGCTACAACAAAAAACACCCAGCCCTCTCTTTCCCCCCCAAACCTCCAACAAAACAGCAAAAATGAACCCAGGTATTGTGTAAGTACTTACCATTTGGATGAAACATTTTAGAGACAAATCTGACAGTAGGTGGCTTATTCGGGTATTCTTCTGTGAATTCTATTGTAAGTTTGAAAGTTCCTGGAGATGAAAGAGAGATAAGCAACCTTTATTCAGCATGAATTTACACAAGGGATGATTAAGTAGCAACCCCCACAATGCACACTAACACTACTGTGCTCACAGAGGCTTGTTGGATATGGAAGACACTGTGCAATCTCACCGCAATTCCTTTACTCTCGTGGAGTTAATCATGAAGTCTCAGACAGTACCGGTACAAGAGCATTGCCTGTGACTTACTTAAATTTTATTGCCAAAACCAGTCAAAAGGTTAATGCAGGGCAATAAATCTGCCCTTGGGGTTTTCTTCCAGAGAGCCCAATCCCAGTACACTGTACAAACCACAGCAGTGGGTGTAGAACCATCTGTGTAACACAACATCATTTAGTGACTCCTATCTATGGAACATGCTGTCATGGCAAGGACCTTGTAATTTATTTCCCCTAAATTAAAAAAAAACAGAAGTTATGTTTCTCAACAACTGTAAGGTAATCACATCTTGCAGAAAAGTAGTACTGAACACGGATCCAGATGTCACACTTTAAAATATAAACCTGACCATTTACTTCACACTAACTGATCATTCTTAGAGAAAGACTGATTAAGCAGAAACAGAAAACTGTAGCTGAGTCTCAATCCAACCATTTTAACAGCCTGCACCAACGTAAGTTATTTTAGCCCTTCTCCTCAGGCTGTGACAATCTGAGAATAAGAAGTCTGTCAACTAAACTGCACATATGGGTTCAGGGGATTAGGGACTACTCCTGATTCAGCTCCGTAACTAAGGAACTCTGCCTACTCCACTGCAGACCATGAGAGCTCCTCCCAACCACCACCAAGAGCAACCAAACCCAGGGGCAGCTTGGGATCTTCCTGGGTGTGCTCCGCAAGAAATACCTGCAGCACCTTCACATAAATACACAGCTCTCCTGTAGAAGGACTGCACCCAAGAGCAGCAGCTGGAACAAGCTGCTGGTGGGGCACTTTGCCTTTTTTGAAAGGGCATCCTTATGTATCAGTGATGAGTCAGGTTCCCCCCGTCCCTCCCATGCTGAGTGTCCTTGCTTTGTACTGTGAGGGAGTTTTTCAGCACTAATATAATGAAGCAATTTCTTCGGCTGGCAAACAAGTGCCCAACAACTGTAAGTCAGAGAACAGATTTCTGGTTTTCTATTTTTTCTTAGATCAGCAAGGACCTGCAAGATTTCCCAGGGACTCCTTTCTTTATGAGGAGATAAACTGTAACACTGAGTTGCTAGAAATGAAGGTCATTGCTTTGACGTTCCAGTTAGCAAATGAAGACACAGCACAGATGCTTTAGCACTTTCCCTACAGCACTGGGAAGTCTCAACACCCTAAAAATAAGTTTATGCGTGTTTCATTTTTTTATTAGCAGCCTAACAATGTAACAGCAGAGAGCCAACACTGTGCTATCTCACTGTGAAACAAACGAGCCAGAACAGTAGAGTTAGGATTGTTCAAATTAGTGGAAGTCTGCAGTGGGGTTTTCAAGTTTACTTCAGCTTAGTCCAGAAGCACAGAGCCAGGTCTGGGATCAGCACGAAACCCAGGACTGGGAAGTCAGTAACAACTTCTGTCAGCTGCAAACATCAGCCCCTCAGAACCAAATGCTTAGAGATTTGACTCTGGATATTCTCAGCTCTCCCCACCCCAGTTCTGGCTCTCAGTAGCCTCCTCCAGAGGAAGGGGGACTAAGCAAGCAGTAGGCTGAAAACCAAGCACAAACCATCACAATGGCTTGACAGTAACAATTTGGTCTTAGAATTTATTTAAAACAACTGAAAGAAAGGGAAGCTATTGTCCCACCAGAGACAGGACAGCACTACTTTTAACACAGATCTGAGCAAGGGGCTCATCTGGAGCAATATCCAGCTGGAGTAGCTACCTACTCAGATTTCAGGGCCCAGAGTGGCAATGGCTCTTTGGAAATGCTCCACAGTACACAAACCCTCATTACTGAGCTTTATTAAAGTGCAAATCCAGAGATTTGACACACTGAAGTCCAAGGGTCACTCACACTGACAGCCCACAAGAGGCATCACAACAACTGCTGCGGATGAGGCCTTCAGTGTTCAGTCCCTTCTGTTACTAACTTTAATGCTTTCCACTGATATTTCTCACAACTTACCCCAGACAGACATTTTTAAAACAGAGATGATTCTGTATTCACTGTCATTACTGATACTGGGATCACCACTAATCGTAGGAGACCATTCTCTTTTCTGCCCTGTACTTACCCTGTACTTACCTACAGGACTGGAGACCCTGACACAGCCAAGAGAGGCTTCTGCAGGGCCTGTGCTCCAGCTCCAGAACTCCAGAGAGCAGAGCCCGTGTCCCTGCAGGGCCCCCTCACTGCAGCCCCCAAGAGCAACCCCTCCATTCCACTGCCGAAAAAGCGGGGATGAGCTCTTTCACTCCTACATGAGGATACAGGATCCATATTCCACAAGCAAGGCATAAACTACACTGGAGACAAATGCCTTGTGTTCTCTGTTCAAGCCTCCTGCACAATTGCAGCAAGGCAGGATACCACAACAGCTGAACTACTCAAATCTCTCCAGGCCAGGAATCCTACACTACCCACAGGATCATCATCCAGTTTCAGAGAAACAGGTCTAAAGGACGGGGACAGCCTGGATTTCCATGGCTGTGCCAGCATTACCACTTTAGATGCCACACACATAAAGATTCTTAGAAATATGGTGAAGGGCATGATAAATATCCCCAGGGTCCTACTGCAGACACCTGCAATCGAATCCTCTTAAACCAGAAGATGGAAGTTATGCTGCTGATCTAAATTAGTGGTTGCTCCTAAGCTGAGCCAGCCTGCACACCAAGTTGTGAAAACACTCTCCAAAGTCTGGGGGTGGAGAAAGAGTGATATCAGCTGCAGAATGCTGCACAGGAAGTAAACAAATGTGTTTCAACTTCATGTCTGCAGCCCAGACAAACTACGACACCTCAGAAGCTGCAAGCAGAGAAGGGCCTCAGCAGAACAACAATAAAGAACAGTAACCCTCATGATGTTGGCATTCCATTATACCTCTAGAATAACAAACCCCCCCAAGATTCACAGGCTACTTTTACCAGAACTACGCTGTCTGAAATTTTACAATATCACCACAGAGTGAAAATGCCTAAAAATGAAAAAGAACACTGATCTGCAAAGGCTTCATGAGAAAGATTATAGCTTCAGTGAACCTTTGAGTCACACGGGCCTTTGCAGTTGCAAAGCAGGTCCAAACTAACATGCTGTTAAATTACAATTTCCTTACTCTCACCCACAAGGAGCTGAACTGCGTCTGGACTGCACTACCATTATCTGAACTGTGCCACTGCTCACTGAATGGGAAAGCACAGCTGAAGCACCAACATGCCCCACCTCCAGGCACCACCCAGAGCTTTGTTATCCAGTAAGGTAAGATACAGCCAGAGGAGAAGGGATAAGCAGATATTCTGCAACACAAGACACATCTGTTTTCCTGAGCACATTGTGAAAAAACAGACTTTTCTAAGAGAAGGGCAATCCATCACACCCTGAGATTTACATTATGACATCAGCCAAAGCAGGACAGCAGCAGCAGCCTCAAGCTGAACCTCGAACTGCTGTGAGTGCAACACATCCTCAGCACCCAAGATAAAGACACAATGCTGCTTCAGAAAGAACAGAGGAAATCAATATGTCAAGGCTCTCAAAAGCAGTCCTCAACCTTCTGCAACTAAATGGAAATATATGGAAAAAAGCCCTTACAGCATCTGTTAACCACATGCTAAGCTGGAAGAGCCTGAGCATGGTAAGAACGAACCTGCAAGGAGACAGCTTTCTCCTCCAAACAGTGAATCACTCTATTAGCAGCAGTGCTCCAAGAGCCTGAGCAGCTCTAGCAACCCCCACAGAAGTTTAAGTGAGCCCTTCTTTCAGGGCTACCAGATGAGACAGCAAAACACATTTAGTCTAGCTGTTTTATTATGCAGTGTTTTAAGTCCAAGTTCTAAACGTTAGACTGCTGAGGCAGCTACTTCAGCAAATTTCTTAACTAATGAAATACGTTAAAAACAAGTGAGTCTTCAGAGTTTTCTTAGGTCTGACATATTTCAAGTCTTCAAAATTTTCACAGAGAAATACAATCTGCAATTTGATTTGCACATCCACAGGTGCTACCACCAAGGATAAACAAAGACAAGGGAGTTAGCCAAGCACAACATAAGAGTTAAGGAATTTTTCCTATGCTTTTGTCATGAGTCATGGAGATGTAAGATTAATTATAGCCTACACTGAAAGTATCTTTAAAAAATGCATTACTGATTTCAGTTAAGACAGTATTTCATGTCTAACAGGTTTTTCACAAGATGCTTTAGTACTCATACAGCATCTGTAAACCACTGAAGTCAGTAAGACCAGATGGAAACTACAGGTATGTCACCAGGACCTATTTAGTCAGACCTTTTAAACTTAAAAAGTCTTTTCAGTCTTAAGCCCTGAATGATAACAACTGTAGCAGAATTAAATATATGACAAGAAAAAGCCACTCTTCTGAACTTCCTCACACATTCACCCCATTTCCTACTTCAGCTGGCTCATGTTAGAACTCGCTCACTTCCAGCATCAGAAAAAATCAGAACTTTAAAAAAAAGACAACAGCTCTATACCAAGTTATTGATGGTTAGTCAAACATGAATCTCGTTAAAAACGTGATCCAGAGCTCAACAGAAAAGTTTGTAGAGATCCTTAAAATTACTTATAATAGATGTAGCAATTACAAGCAAGACTGTACAAGCTAATTTGTATGTTTTGTAAGTCAACACAGCAATCTAAACCTCCAACACCTTCTGAGAGCAGGATTAGAAAAATAATATTTACATAAATCGGGCACACACGTGTGTGGTCAGCTGAACATGCACCCACGTCCCCCCACCATCCCCAGGCCCACACCTGTTGCAGTCTACGGTAGTGACACCAAGGCCGTGTCAAACCGCAGCAGTTCACCCCGAGAAAGCCAAACACCAGCCCCGCACGCCGCACTTACCGTCCTCGAAAGGGGTCCCCTCGGGCCTGGAGAAGGGAAAGCAAAGCACAGCGTTACCCCGCTGGCAGCCCGGCTCCGACCTCCCGGCGGCTGAGCGGCCCCCGCGGCCCGCCGCCCCCTTCCCTGCCGACTCACCCGAAGATGACGGCGTTCCACACCATGATGTTGTTCTCAGAGGGGGCCCCGCTCACCCCGGCCGGGGGATCCTCCTGCAGCCTGCGGGGCACACGGAGGGTGAGTGAGGCCCGCGGCCCCCGCCTGCGCCAACGGCGTAACCCGGGACGCCGCTGCGCAAATGGCGTAACCCCGCCCGGCAGCGGCCGCGCCGCGCCAACAGCGTAACCCGGCCCGGCAGCGGCCCCCTGCGCAAACGGCGTAACCCGCGCTACGCAATGAGCGCAGCGCGCCTTGCCCCGCCGCCATGTTGTGCTGCCCCCTCCTCCCCCGGTAGCGCTCGGCCCTTCGTCCTCCTCCCTCCCGCCCGCCGCTTTACCCTCGTCCCGCGGCCTCGGTACCTCTTGAAGTCCCGCATGAGGCGCCTACGGGCCGGAGTGGACATGGTGGGCTGAGGGTTATAGCTCAGGCATACACTGCCGGAGGGAGCGCCGGGCGCAGATGAGATTCGAGCTCCGACTGAGGCGGCGGCGGCGGCGCTGACGGACGGGAGCGATCGCAGCCTCTACCACTACGGCGGGCACGGGGGGGGGGGATGGGGGGGCCCTGGGCTGCACCGACTCCTGCGCCGGCAGCCGGACAGTCCCGGGATGTACCAACGGCGCGGGGAGAGGGGGGCGGAGCCGGATGTGGCTGAGCCCCCGGCTCAGCCTCTACCATCACGGCGAGGGGCGGTGCCTGGGGGCGGCACCAACAGCGGCGGAGGGCGGGGGTGCGATAGGAGCAGTGGCGTCACGGAAGGGGCGGCACGGCGGCGGCGCTGCGGATTGGGATCAAAACAGTTCAATAGGGAAAACAAAGGCAGGAGCTCGAACGAGCCAAAACAAGGAGCTCATTCCCCACTTCCCCAGGGCAGACAGGGCTCCATCACAAGTGACAGTGTCTTGGGAAGACAAACACCATCACTCTAAATGCCCTCCCTTCCCTCCTCCCCCAGATGTATTGCTGAGCATGAGGCCATATGGTCTGGGATATCCCTTGGGGCAGCTGGGTTCAGCTGTCCTGGCTGTGTCCCCTCTCAGCTCCTCGTGCACCTCCCGCTGCTGGGGTAGGATGAGGAGCAGAGAAGGCCTTGGCTCAGGGTAAATCCTGCTCAGCAGTAACAAAAACATCTCTGAGTTATCAGCACTGCTCCAGCACAAAACCAAACCACAGCCCCAAACAAGCTACTGTGAAGAAAATTAACTCTATCGCTGACAAAACCAGCACAGCCTGCTACACTGCATTTTCTGCTTCCCCAGAGAGTGTTTTCCAAGGGGAAAAAGCGCTATTTTCTACATTTCTTTAATAGCTTTTGGAAATAAAGAATCTCTCCGCTATCATGTAAAGCAGACTGGCTGGGCTGTGTTTCTCGAGTTTATCCTCACTTGTAATTTCATATAATCCAGCTGTGCGGGGAGGCGACTGAAGAAAGACAAGGGAGAAAACCCAGTGAAAGAGAGTTAACGATGCTGTCACGGCTGCAATGCCAGCCTGCCGTTCCGGCCCTTTCCTGCTGTACCAGCCTGCGCAGTGAGAACGGCATGAGCTCTGGGTGCCTTGCCCCGTGCCCGGCCCTTTGAGGCACAGCCGAGCCGGCAGCCGCGGGCTCAGTTCTTCCGGAGCCCCGCGGAGCCGCCCCGGCGGGCGGGGCCGGGCGCGCGGGGGCCGGGCCAGGCGGCTCCGAGCCCGCCGGCGCCATGCCTAAGGTTGTATCGCGGTCCGTCGTGTGCTCCGACACCCGCGACCGCGAGGAGTACGACGATGGGGAGAAGCCGCTGCACGTCTACTACTGTCTGTGCGGGCAGATGGTGCTGGTGCTCGGTGAGCCGGGGGCAGGGGCAGGCCGCGGCCCGGGGAGGGGCAGGCCGCGGCCCGGCGGCGCAGAGGGCCCGGGAAGGCGGCGGGAGGGTGTGGGTGCGGGTTCGGGATGCGGGGTGCGGAGGAAGGGTGCGAATTCCGGGTACCCGGCGCGGGTGCCCGCCCGGCCCCTCCGCCAGCCCGGCCCCGCCGCTCCCCGCAGATTGCCAGCTGGAGAAGCTGCCGATGCGGCCGCGGGACCGCGCCCGCGTGATGGACGCGGCCAAGCACGCCCATAAATTCTGCAACGCCGAGGAGGAAGAGAGCGTCTTCCTGCGCAGGTGGGCCCGGCCTCTGTATTCCCTGTCCCTCTGAGCCCCAGGCCCCGGGAAGGGGCTGCCCTCCCCGCCCAGCTGGGAGCCACCAGCCAGGCACGGAGACCTCGTGTCCTTGTGCTCTGCTCAAGCACTGCCTCTGTCCCCCAGACCCGAAGGCATAGAGCGGCAGTTCAGGAAGAAGTGTGGCAAGTAAGTGACTTATTTTAGTCTTTTAGTCTTTCACTTCCCTTTAGACTCTTTTTATGAGGAAACCATAGGAATCCAGAGTCTGTGTTTCCTTCAGATATGCATATTTCTGTTTCCAGGTGTGGACTGCTGCTCTTTTATCAACACCAACAGAAGAATGCTCCTGTGACGTTCATTGTTGATGGTGCTGTGGTCAAATTCGGCCAGGGTTTTGGGAAAACAAACATATATACTCAAAAACAAGAACCTCCTAAAAAGGTGATTTGCTTTAGGGAAGAAGGTTATCTTTTCTAAAGGTGTTGTGTATAATATAACTTAATGGTAAGAGCAGAGGGGAGAGAAAAGAAAAAGAAAAGGACCTCCGAACAATAACTCAATTTGGTGTCTCGTCCGTGTCTCCTTTAAGTTTTCCTTGACAGAAGTTACTGCAGCTTGGAGTCCTCGCACTAAAGGAGAGCAAAATAAACCTAAAATCTGACTGTGCCTGGTATTTAGGCTCAGTTAACAGAAATTGTAAAAAGGTCAGCTTGGTAGTCTGCACAGTGAGTCTCAAAAGTCTGGCTCATCTACTGTATACCAGTGAGCTTGCTAACCAGAGAGGCTTCACCTCTAAGCCCAGAAATCGCTGAGCGTAATTCCCCTTTGCCACCCACAGAGTTCAGGTAATCTTGATGGCTTGCATAAGAAGCCTTAAAAGCTTTGGAAGGAGGAAGCAATCCCTACTGGCACAACTTTTGCCAAGGTTTAACAAAATATTCTTGTTTTTCACCCAGGTGATGATGACCAAACGGACCAAAGACATGGGCAAGTTCAGTTCTGTCACAGTCTCCACAATTGATGAAGAGGAAGAAGAGATTGAAGCAGTGAGTTTTGGATGCCCTTAGTGGCAGCCACATCTGAGCTGGGCAGAGCCAGCAATGATCTCACTCTTTGGATGAGATGTTATTGCTGTGGGGGTTGCTATTGCAAAGTGATGTGTGTGTTTCAGAGGGAGATTGCAGACTCCTACGCACAGAATGCAAAAGTGATTGAGAAGCAGCTGGAACGCAAAGGCATGAGCAAGAAAAGGCTACAAGAGTTGGTGAGTTTTTCTTTCGTGCTGAACACAAACCTCTGAGATGTGTTGGCTTTGTACACAAAAGCTATCTTGCAGATCAGACTGCAAGTATAGAGAGGTTCTGGTGTAGTCACAGGTAACTTGCAGCTTTGTGAGGATGAGATTTCCTTTACAAGTTTTATTGACATGTTCCTCTAGTCCCCATGAACTTAAAATTGCATGCCATTGCCTGGAGAGCTAATGAAGAGCAGCCAGCAGAGTGCTTGCAAGGAGGCTTTCTGTGACCTGTTGGATAAGGAACAAGGCCATGGCTTTGCCAGCCTGTGTTCCCATGCCTGCTTTGCAGAGCAGGTCACTGCCATGAGGCATCAGGCACAGCAAGGCTCTTGTGGAGGATCTGCAGCTCAGCTGCTACTGCAAGGGGCACACGAAGAATAAATAGCAAGAACTCACAACTGATCTCACCTCCTATGACAGGAGGGTAGTAGATGGAAAGGGGGAGGAAATGAGCAGCTTCCACCTGAGGATATAAAGTACAAAATTGTCTCTTGGTCATTTGGTCTTGGGCTTTTTACAATTTTTAATATGGTCCTCATTTTGTATGTCAGCAAAGCCCTCGAGCTACTCTTGCTCATGGTTTTGGAACTGAAAAGTTTGCAGTGGTCAGGCAAGGAGAGCAAACTTAATTTGAGCATGAAAGGAAAATTATCCAGACATTATTTAATTCTGCCTTAATTTTCATATTCAGGCTGAGTTGGAAGCCAAGAAAGCCAAGATGAAGGGAACCCTGATTGATAACCAGTTCAAATGAAATGCTGCGTAGCTGCTGGGTGTTTGGAGTCAGGAGAAAACTACCAAGAGCTATCACCGTTCTGTCAACAAAGCAGAAGTAATAGACAACGTTGAAGAGTTGGACTGTGCTGCAGCCAGCTTGAAACATGAGAATGTCTCTGTACCCTTCCGTATAAGTGACATTCTGGGCATCGGTCTTAACTCCACTGGTACTGGAGACTTTGCTCAAACTGCAATTTTCTACAGACCCAGTGTTATGAGCAGGCTGTTCCAGGCCGAATATTTACTTTCAAGAAAATCTTTGCTGGGTGCCTTCCTAAGTTCACCTTTAGATACCTGTCTTTTTATTTTGTAGTTTTCAAATGTGTTTCCTTGAATACATTAGAACAATACATAACTGTACAACAAAGAAATCCTTACAAAAGTAAGCTCTATGCCTATTGTTCATTTTGTTATTTTAAATGTGTCCAAAAGGTGCAGCAGCCTGAGCCATGCCAGTCCAACACAGTCTGGAATGACTGGAATGTACAGCTTGGGTATGGTGCTGCTGCTCATCCTGACCTGCCCGAGGCAGTCAGCACAGACTGGGCTGCAGTACTGCAGTCTCAGCTCCTGCTGAACATCACAAGGCTGCAGTTGTACAGAACTACACTGTCACAACAGACACATACAGGAATATAAAATCCAAGCTTGTTTTAAACTGCTGTAAATAAAAACTACTAATGAGTTCAAATACATGTTTGGAAGTTGTTGACACAGCTGGTGATCATTAAAGAATACAACTGTACATCTGAACTAGCTCACTGGGCAAAACTGTACCAGTAGTTGGAGTTGTGAAATGTGAAGGAAAAATTTTTTTGAGTGTACTGACCACTCAGGACTTGGGTAGACAACATTACACACCAGTTTTTAAAGTACCTTGTTTGGTAATAGTAGTTTGTGCCTCTTGCATGATGTAATAACAGTACTCTCTAGCCCATATCTTTGGTGAATTAAATACCATGTTACAGATTTTAACTAAAATACCTTTCCTGAGATGTTATACTCTACCAAGTAAATGCATCATAACATGCAAGCAACGAGCAAGATGCTTCCATGTCCCACAATTATTATGGAAAACTTCCTATAATCAATAAAGGTTTTCCATCTGGCTCTATAACCCTGACTAGAAAACACAGATCTGCTTACCAGTAAGGATCTATCCTTTCTTTCTTGGGAAAATAAGGAGTAAAAGAGGGAGTAATCTCGGGCAAGAGCTAGCAGAGATGGATCCTGTGACAATTTAGTGCCAGGCTTGTAAGCAGGTGTTCACATTAACTCATGGAGTGTTGATCTTGTTCCCTGCTCCTCACCTGCTAATCTAAAGCCTATTTCCAGAAGCCTGTGGTCAGAGGCCCTTGGTGGTGTGTGTTACTTGGGAAAGGCAGGAGATGTGTGTGGGTAGACAAACCCCTTTCCCAGTGTGGTAGCACAGTCCAGCCAGATGAGGGCCTAGGGTTCCTCTGGGAGCGATCCAAGCCTGGGCTAACAGCAGGTCGCACTATAAAAAAATCAGATTTTTTCCCTAAGCAAAAGACTTTGACATCTGAAAATAGGTTTTGAACCATGTGAGAAGTGCTGGGATGCAGATGCTGAGTCTCCAGTTGTCCAAGGATGAAGTGTGATCTTTCTTCAAGTGACACTAGAACAACAAACTAACTTGGTGATGGTGTCATTTATCATTGGGGTTAAGGCTGGAAGTGAGGAAGGCTGATCTAGAATATGTTTAAAAGTGTGATATGTCCTCTCAACAATTGCTTGACCGGTAGAGTAAGGAATACCAAAAATGTGTCGAACACCTCAATCTATTAAAAATTCAGTTAATTTTTTGACTAGGTTCATTATCCAGGTGGGGATAGGAGCATCTTTACAGTTTGGTGAGGCACAAAGAAAATCTAGTGACTGCCCCACTTCAGCACAAATTGTCCAACGTAGCTGCTACCAGCTGCCTGCTGCTTACCTGGAGCCTTAAGACAGCACAGCACAGGCTTCTGGAAGGCCAGTCCATGTTCAATCAGTATATGTCATGTTTGGAAATCTGCCTACTTTGGCTCAGGACTTGTGTATGGACCCAGTCAGAAAGAGGAGTACCCTTCTTCTGAGGTGCTTTTGATATACTCCAATTATGCAGTCCATGGCTGAAACAACTCCAATACAGAGAATCTGATCCAATACATTATTATGTATTCCTTACTTCAACTGGAGCTAGTTCACAACACTGTAAATCAAGTTGGGTCTTTCATTTCTAGATCTAAAGGAATTAAAATATATTATCTGACTGTAGCAACAGAAAGCAGGGTCACCAAGTTCAAACAAGTGATGAAATGTCCTGTTGTAATAGATAAAACCAGCTGTCCTGCAGGGTTTCCCATACCCTGGTAGCAAATGGGCAATCTGTAGCAGAGTTCAGACCAAAGAAAAGTTGGAATTCACGTTACTGTAAAAGTCAACATTTGTTTTTATAAATCTGTAGATACAGGTAAGTGATAGATTTGTTTGCTGAACTGAGCACCACATGGTATATAAGAACATGTCCAGATGCAGAGGTATCACAAAATGTGAAATAAAAGGAGGGGATCTGTTCCAAAAGTAATGGCACACATGGCCCGACTTACTGTATTTCATGATTTAGTCCAGACCAAATTCCAAGCACCTTCACAAAACCCCAGTCTGATTTACCATGTCAGAACACCTCTGGATGTAACAATGCAGCCTGTTTTCCCACAACCTGTACAAAACTTCCAATTTATAAACACTCAAGAGTAAGTGGTAGCAGTGAATCCAACCTCCTCCTTGTTAATCCCAGCTGTGTCTGGGGAGCAGAATGGAGTCCTCCTTGCCTGCCTCCTGAGGGGAAGTTTCTGGTCACCCCTTATAGCTCCCATTGTGCTCCATGCTTTTGCTATTTTACTCACTAATGTGCGTATGGCTCGCTCGAACTCCCTAGACTGTTGCACTGATAAATGCACATTGATAAATATGCATAACAATGTCAAGACAAAATGATCATCTTGGGAGCAGCACTAATGGATTAGCCTGAGTCAAAGTTATCTCAGCTTTTGCTGGTGCTATCCTGAAGAGCCCACTGGGCTTTGCCACATCCAGGCATTTTAAAAATATAAAATTATGGGCTTGTTTAAAAGGCTCCAGGGCTGGGCTCCAAGAGTGGAACAGAAGCCTTGTAACTCCCTGCTGAGGAATCCTAATCCTAGGAACCCTAGCTAGCAACACCATAGTGGGGTTTTGGGTAGATTTCATGGCACTAGCAGCCAATCTCTGTTGTCAGCCAGAACACCTCCATCCCCATGCCTGCAGCCAGGGCTGTAATTCCTGTCAATCCCAGCAGGATCAGAAAGTGACAACCAGCAAACCACTGGTGGGATGACACATCCCAGAACGTCCTGATTCTGTCAGTTTTGGTGTGGAGTCTTGGCAGGTCCCGAGAAGTCATTCCCAAAACCACTATCCCCCAAACAGCTCGGTATGGCTCCAGAGTGTGCAGAACTGTGGCTGTGTCCCTGCAGGCATGTGAGCTTAGCTCCATCCCCACAGCCCAACCCACCATACATGTGCTTTGGGCAGCTGATGGGGCCACCCTGCATGGCTGGGCAGTGGCAGAACAACCCCCACTAGAACAACTGGTTTTACCCTGCTGCTCTGCACCAGATGCTGCCAGTCACGCAGGCAGCACATGAAAGATGCTGGGGCAATGCCTGCCAAGGGTGACAAGGACACAGAGGCAGGGGTACCCCTGGCTCCATCCAAAGTCCAGAGACAGAGCCTGGAATGACCCAATGACTGCTGAAGGGGACAGTGGAGTGGATGAGCTGGCACTCTGTGGGTCTTTCACAAGTCCTTGGGGTGGGATGCTCTCCACTGCAATACTCAGCACGCAGCCAGGCACAGCCCAATTGGGGCAGGCTGGTGCACACTGAGCCATTCCAACCAGCTGCCACTTGCCCCAGCCATCAACAAGCGTGTCACACAATCCCCTGCACAGCTGTGCTGCATCAACACCTCCTAATCTTGGGATTTATGGCTGCTGGGTGAGGGCCTGAGACAAAAGCAGCACTACAGGCTTTCACCCATCCCTTCTCACCAACAAAGGAGCTGATAACACCAGGCTGGACACAGCTCCTGTGGAGCAAATCACAACGTCTGTGATGCTCAGCCCTTCCTGTAGGAGAATCACACTTAAAAGGAAAATCCATGCCCATCCATGCCATTCTTGGGCCAATCTCTTTCTCACACCTCCATTTCCCCACAAGAACAAAGCCCTTAATCCTTGTGCATTGTGCTCCTGTGGCAGGCAACAGCAGCAGCTGAACCCCCCTGCCTGGTCCCTAGATAAAGCTGCTTCCAGGGAGCTGCCAGGAGGGGCAAGGTTAAAACCCCAGAAGGCCTACCAGCCTGTGCTACCCAACAATTGCGTGCAGGGAAAACCCCTTGTGGGCTCTGCCCTGCATCTCCCACCTGCCAGAGCTAAAAAGAGCTGTGAAACACATTCTTGTTTCCTGAATCCCCAAAGCAGGCAATAGGGCAGGTAGCTAAAACCCATTTCACTCAGTGCCAGCTCTGCACACCAAGTCCAGTGCATAATCTGTAGGGCCTTAAGGACTTAGGGATTCTGCAGCTCAGCTCCTTTGCAGTCTGGCACAACAGCCCAGCTCAGGGCCTCAGTCACCCACCGTGTGCAGGAAAAAATTATACACTTACCTTATTGTGCCAATGGCCTGGCGGTGCATCCCCTGTGGAGGGAAGGATGCCCCATGCTCAGCAACCAGCAGCATTTCAAAACAGCCCTTGAAATCCAGGTGAGCTTAGCAGCTGAGAGCCCTTAATTAGTAAGCTGGCACTTGTACAACAGGAGAGGGCTCCCAGGTAAAGCTGCCCCATGGCACAGTCCCCTGCCAAGCTGCTGCCTGTGCCCCCAGAACTGCCCACTGCTTGTGGCTTTGCTTCACATCTCCCCTTTACAGCCTGTTTCATTCCCACAGCAGGCAGTGGGGGATCTCACACTGCAGCAGCCCAGGGGCAGTTGAAAATCATCAGCAAGGACAGTTGGCTCAGCTGTGAGGCACACAACTGTCTCCCATCAGAAAGGCACATGCCCACTCACAGGGAGCCTGGCAAGCCAACACCACCTGCAGCAGGAAGGTGCTGCACTCTCATGCCTGGCTGCCCTCCTTAGATTCCAACAACAAAAACAACTCTCACCCTTTGCAACACAAGGTGGTGTTGTCACTGCCTTGGGCAGTGATTTGAGATTGGTTTCAGTGATTGAAATCAACTGCTTTGAGCAGGCCTGGGCAGCCAGAAAGGACCAAAACCATGGGGGAAGTGAGAAGACTCACTGTTCTGAAGGGCAGAAAACTGGGGGAGCATCCACTACATCAATCCAGATCCCTGGGCAGAAACCAGGCAGCTTCGCTGGGGCAACCTACAGAGATATCTCAGTAATGGCCACACCACATACATTGCTCCATCTTGCAGTTTTCCCCAAATTGTCCCAGCAGCATAAAGGAATTTTCCCCTTCCCCTGGAATTTTGAACAGTAAGTTCCAGGAGTAAAGAATGAGCCTGGGAATGCACCTCCCTGCCTTGCAAGCACAGCTGGTACAGAAGCTGTCTCTGCTCAGCTCCTGAATCCCCACAGCACAGCACCTTCTGTGAGAGCAAGGCTAGCCAGAAAAGCTACAGAACAGCAGCAATTAACTGCACTTGTGTCCTCTGGCTACTTACATGCCCAAGTAGGTAGCTCAGTTTCTAAGGCAGAGAACATGATGTCAAGCTTTGCTCCTCCAGGGAGCAGCAAACACTCCCTTAGACATTCTTCCAGCCTCCCAGGCATTCAGTGCCATAGGGAGTGCTGTGCTTTACAGTTTAGGCACTTGGCACTGTCAAAATCAGGTTTCATGAGCTCCAAGGAGCAGACAGGCCAGAGGCAGGACTGTGGCACACAGTCAGTCCATCATCTCTGGTTGGTGGAGTCTCAGGGAAGTCAGCTGGGTGAGCCCTTCAGAGCTGCCAATCCCCATTCCAGCCTACACCACTGGAGGAAACAGCCCCTGGCTTCCTTGGCAGCCTGCACTGTGTTTACCTGCCAGTACTTAGCAGGTACCGAGGCTTGCAGGATGGAGATGGTTCATCTTCCTCCTTCTCTCAACTGCTGAGACCCCCAAGCCCCTCATACTTCAACTGCTGTAAGAACAAACATGAGATGAGGAAAATTGGTTTCAGATTTTTATTTCTCTGTACTCTTTAAGAAGGAGTGACCGAAATAGAAACCATCATGAGTCCCATCAGGGGGAACAGTTTGATGAAGACAGGGCAGGCAGTCACCGCTGCCCCGTGCCAACCTGTATAAACATCAGCTGCCACTGTTTAGCAACTAGATGGTTTTCAAACAAGTCCATGAACGGTCACAGACTACATAGAACAACATGCCAGTTCACAACAGGAAACAACTTATGTATACTTCTTGATTTCATCATACAGGACTAAGACAAAAGCACCACCCATTCCTCGGAGTACATTTGACAATGCACCTTTGAAAAAGGCCTTGGAGCCCTCATCCCGGGCAATCTTCCGCCAGCAGTCAAGAGTGCCGGTGTACATTATGTCAGCTGCAGGAGACAGACAGCTTTAGGAACTGGATGCCCACGATCCCCAACATCCAGCTTAGAAACAGCCTCATGTATCTACTAGCTTTACAACCTCAAGTGCATCCCATTTCTTGTACGACTTTCTCCAATACTCGCACACAGAGGACGAGACTGCCCAGGAGAGATGGTGCTGCAGCTGCATTGTCCCTGGGAGTCACTGGAAGGACCAGTTCAAGCAGAAGGCAGCAACTCCTTGCTTTGACACCAACACTTCCAAACCCAAACACTATTGCACAGTTGGCCAGACTGTGCCTGCTATGGAGACTGTATTTTCTTGTCCCAGAGACACTGGCTTGCAACATCTTTGGGCGAGTTCTGCTGTTCCCACCTACTGACATATACCTAACTTGTGTATGCCACCTTACAAGTGCTGCACGGGCCAACCCATTTGTACACTTTCCTGTCACCTGCTTCCACAGCCCCTCCTACACCCCTGCCCCCTACAAGAGAGGAGGATATCTATACAGGCTGATGAAAGCCAAGCCATTCTGCCTGCACCTCAGCTCCACCATCAGCTATTGACTCAGGGATGCCCAGTAACTCTTACACAGTGAGGTAGAAACTTACCTCCTTTACGGCCAGACTGCATCATCATGCGACGACGAACTGTATCAAAAGGGTAGGAGACCAAACCAGCAACAGCAGTGACAGTCTGAGCAATCATCCAGCTGACAACAATGTGGGTGTTCTTTGGGTCTGGAAGCATGCCTGCAGAAGAGAGGCTTTGATGAGAACGGCAGGTAAGCCACCAGCACTACCGAAATGCACTACAGGCTTGCCGCAGCCCAGCATCTCCTTTTTAGTGCCGTTTTGGTCAACCTACCCTTCGCGGTGTCGTAGATACCAAAGTAGGCAGCTCTGTAGATGATGATGCCCTGGACAGAGACACTGAAGCCCTGGTACAGGCCCTTAATGCCATCAGAGCGGAAAATTTTGACCAGGCAGTCACCGAGCCCACTGAACTCCCGGTCGGCCCCGGCTTTACCCACATCCGCTGCCAGGCGGGTTCGGGCAAAGTCAAGCGGGTAGACGAAGCAGAGGGAGGTCGCGCCGGCGGCACCCCCGGATGCGAGGTTACCGGCAAAGTACCGCCAGAACTGGGTTCGCTTGTCCACGCCGCCCAGGAAGAGCTGCTTGTACTTATCCTTGAAGGCGAAGTTGAGGGCCTGGGTGGGAAAGTACCGGATCACATTGGCCAGGTTGCCGCGCCAGAAGGAAAGGATGCCCTGCTCCCGCGGGATGCGCACGACGCAGTCGATGATGCCCTTGTACTGCTTCTCGGCGGAGATCTGCTTGCTGGCGTGCTGCACCTGCGGGGGCCGAGATGCCGCTGTCAGCGCCGCTCCCCCGCGAGCCCCCGGCCCACCGCCGCCGCCCCCCCCTCCTTGCGGCGACCTTGGGACGGCCCCGGCCGCCGGCGCTCACCTGCAGCAGAAGCTTGACCCTCTCGATGGGGGCGACGGCGGTCTTGGAGATGGCGGCCGCCACCCCGCCGGCAAGGAAATCCTTGGCGAAGGACACGGCCGCATCGGTCATGGCGGGAGCGGCGCGAGCGCGAGGCGATGCCGGGCGAAGGAGGCGGGAGGCGGCGCTGAGGGGGCGCCGCAATGGCCGTTAATATAGGGGCGCGGGCGAGAGCGTGGGCGGGGCGGGCACCCTGCTCGCCCATTGGCTGGGGCAGAGGGCGTGGCCGCCGCAGGGGGACGGGGCCGCCGTTGGAACCGGCGGGGGGCACATGGCCGCGGTGCCGCGATGGGGTGGCGCGGCACGGGGGAGCCCGGGATGGAGCTCCCCGGGACAGGACATCCCGGCATGGAGCACACCGGGACAGGTCATCCCGGCATGGAGGGTGCCACCAGCACCGCGGGCGGGACATATATGCGGCCCTGGCCCGGTCACACCTCCTATCCCCACCCCGGGCACAACACATGGCGGTGACGGGACCATCGGGGAGCACGATCCCCCAGTCCCTCTGCGCCATCCCAATGCCATGGCGAGAGCAGCCGGGCACAGCATAGCCGCGGCGCAGGCAGGAACGGGGCGGGCTCTGAGGCTGCCTCATCTGCGGACACGTCCAGGCCCCCATCTCTCTCACGCGTGGCCGAGACCCACGCCCACAGACTCCTCAGGATACTGTCACCCTGCGCACACGGGGCTCAAGGAGTGACCGAGCTCCAGGTCATGTACCGAGTCCTTCTGCAGTCACAGTGCTGAGCTCAGCTGAGATGCTCAGACAAGCATACCCCTGCAAGTACTACTCGGCCCCATCACACAGCTGCATCCAAACGTCACTCGAGTAGGACTTCACCTATCCGATGGTTTAGCCTTGCTATTGACTGGTTCTTCATGGTCATACCCCATTTCACATGTCAGTGATCCACTGATGAAGGGCTTTCTGTCAGTGACATCTTAAATATTCTAGTGCTGGCCTTCGGGGATTTATCATGTGCATTTGTGATTACAAAGGACAGGCTTGGTTGATAAAAGGTTAGTGCTTGATAGGTCACAGGAGTGCACTATGATACAAAGGTGGTAGTAGCACATCAGAAACAAGTTAGAGATAACTTTTTGACTCTTACAAGGTCTGAAGAGCTGATCAGACATTCACATGTACCCATTCAATTTTTAAAATCTATTTAGAAATATAGTGTTAGTAAAAACATACAGGTATGCTCAGACAAGGCAAGAAATCCATTCCTCTCCAACATGCTTACAATTCACATCTCCATATCCATACATGTCCAGCAAGTCTCAGTACAACTACTTGCACTGTGCCCATGGGAAAACTGAGCCACAGAGAAAACATGGGCACTAGGCAGGTTGATTAGAATCAAAAGCACTTACAGCCTCAGTGTGATGCATGAGCCACCAGATCCGCTCTCTGTCATCTTAATTTTTTGCTATCTATGCTTGCATTTCTTCTCTGAGAAAAAAATTAGTATGAAGCATCACTGCAGCAGAACAGAGCAAGTCCATTAAGACAGATACTACAAGACTGCAGCTGTAAGATACATCAACGAGTTCTAGGTGCAAGGCAGGCCTTATAGTTATCCCAAATCTTTCTGCAAGTTTCTCTCCACAGTTACAGACTGTTCCTGCATGGATTTGCCAATGCCTCATCCTGCTGTGACATGTCCTAACCAAGCAGTTTCTGAGATTTATTTATTTTCATCCATCAGGAGTTATAGACAGTGCAAAAACACAGATAAGGAGATGTGTAAAGCAGCAAATGCTGTGATGAGCCCAGGCTGGAGCCAGTGTCCACACACCTTTGTGAGCTGCTGTGATTCCCATGCTGCCAGGGGCACAGCCTGCTTCCCACATGGACATGGGGTTCGGGATTTCTATAAGAAGGCACTGGGATGGGGATGCTCCATAGCTGAACTTCTAGAAAGGAACTGGAGCAACACCATGGTTCCTCAGGTATGACACCAGATGATCTTTTGTTGTCCAAAAGCTCCCAAGAGGCCCATCTGTTGCAGTGGCACTGGCAGTAACCTGGTGCTCTTGCAGAGGTTCCTACCTATAGGACCTGTCTGCAGCCCCTGGAGCACACGGTTCCAGTGGATCAATCACAGGTGGTGTACATGGTGCTTTTCTGTGTGCAAGTTCAGAGCAGCTTAGTAGGCTTAGGTCTCTGCACTGGAACTAAAAAGTGGTTTAATAAAAAAATAGAGCTTTAAAAGTACCTAAACAACATGATAGAGTTTGTGGCTCTGAAATATCTTACACATTTAAGAACTGCATTTTCCAGGAAATATTTCAGTTAGAGAACTTCAGGAAAAATATTTTTCAAGGTGTGAACTATTCACATACATGCAGTAACAATGCATGAGAAAGGGAGGAATATTTTTGAGTATGCACTTAAATTTGCAAGATTGTCATCCCAGTGTATTACAGTCCATTTTGCACATTACAGTTCTGTCTTAGTAAAAGCACAGTGGCAGCAGCATACGTTCGTCTTTATGCTGGAGATTCAGGCAAAATTATTATTCTCAAGTACATCTCAAAAACTGAGGAGTGGATTTGGGAGTGTTACTGAACTAAGACTAATTCTGACTCTGTAGAATGCCGCATCCACACAGTGTCACTAAAAAAAATGGAGATTTCAGTAGAAATTCTTGCATGTTGCATGTGTTTTATTGTTTTATGATTTTCGTCTGACTTGGTATCTCAGATAGCTTTTAAAAAATCCATTTTCTTAATGTTTTTGAAGACAATTTAGGCTCTCATCTCTCTTCTCTTGCCTTTCTGCAACTGGTTTAATCTCAAATGGCTATTCAGTATTAAAAAGCACCTAAAAGAATGTCATTTCAAGTTCCAGTAGCATAGAGTTTTCAAACTAGTTGCATCTTTCCTCTTCAGTATCTGCTTGACAGTCATATTCTTTACATCCATTCTGCAAATACAATACAGATTTATTCTTTCCCATCACAGGTGTCTCACTACAAGAACCATGGAGTCCACTGAAATGTCAGTACCTGTAGCTCAGTATGTCTTTCCTGCAAAGTTCCTTAAGAAAGGTATTTGCATATTTGCAGTGGACGTTCTGATGTCAGTTTTCAAGCACTGATTTCCTTGGCTCAAAATTTTCCCTTCGGAGGAGCTCTCTCAGTTCTTGTGGGTGTAAGCTCTGGTCAACGCCAGGTGTTAGCTTGTAATTTAAAGGAGATTCAATATAACCATTTCTGTAGAGACAAACCCGCTTGCAGAATTCATAGGTGCTAAACATAACACTGAAGTATGGCACAATCTGATAAAAAAGCAAGAGGAAAAAAAAAAGATTAGGCTCAGTAGTAGCATCCATAGCTTAGATGTTTTAAAAAAAGGGAACTTCTAGGACTTCCGGTCTGATCTGCTAATAGATCTTGTCCTCATTTATATAAAATCAGTCTCATCTCAAACTATGCTGGCAGCTGCACTGTATTAAAAGTAGGAGTTTATTGCTGTTACATAACTAATTATAGCAATATTGTGAAGAAGAAGGTCTATGCTAGCCAATGGATTACCAGAACTCGTCAAATACTCAAGCACATCCTAAGCAATCTCAGCAAATCCTGGCAGGAAAGGTGGAATTTATTCTACATACACTAGAATGACTCCACAATTTTCTTCTTTTGCCCTATGCAGAACTAGTAGCTACTGGCTTTGTATCAGCCAAGATAAGGCAGTCACAGGCAGGCCATCACAATCAATCCCACTGTCACTCAATTAGCACTCATTAGCTGACCTGTAGTACTCTATGTAGGTAATCCTCATCACAGCACTATAAAACGTATTTATGTAAATTAAACTACCTTCTGTTTAAGCTACCATGCTTTATTTCATGCTTTCAACTCAGCAAGGGCTGCAGTAACTGATACATATGCATTAAACACCTGGCTGAAAGCACTGCTTTGGACTTCTGAGCAAGTGGCTTACACAAGCACACTTTTTTTAACAGCTTTTACAATCCTAAGTGGATTGCTTGCAATCTCCCATCCATTCCACACCTTGTGTGTTAGGAGCATCCCCTTCTTCACAGATGTTGAAATGAACTTTCAACATCTAGAAGCCAAGCTTGCATTTGGGGAAATACAACCAAACCAAGTTCCAAGGTTGGTTTATAACCTGTTTTGTCACTGATCCTGCCATCTATAAGCTCCTAAGTACAAAGGTATGTCATTAAAATTTCTATCCCCAACTGTCTAAAACTGTCTTGATTCCTTCAGGATAGTATTTGACTGGGATGAAAGCAAAACCTCACCTTGAGCAGACTGGGTGTGAGTCCACTCCAAAGTCCAAGCACACCTTTGTTCTTCACAGTTTGCCGGAAGCAGTCAGCCATGCCAGTAAAATGGACATCAACTCCTCCATAGTGGGGAAGCCAAGGACTCTGGGCCTGTCAAAAGACACCCAGGGGGATTTAGAACAAGCCGAGAAAACCAAAGTAATTAACTATTTTCTCCATTCTGGTATATAAGTCAACACAAGGTTTCAACAGACTGATCTGGATTCTTTCCAAAGCACCTAATTTGCATTAAAATATAAATTAAAAAGGGAAAGAACTCACTCTTTGATAGGTACGAAAGTGAACAGTAATTTCACAGAGCACCTCCTTTTGTGCCATGTCACTAGTAGCAATAAATTCCACCCTTGTGAGGACAAACCGTTCAAGCCAGAGCCACATTACCCATCAGCCCCATGCCAGCTGCTCAAGTCCAGGTAGAGATATTCCACGTTCCTGGCACTGAAACACTATGAGAGGGAAGGCTGGAGCCACACTGTCTTCCTGTAACTCTGATCAAACCAACTGACTTGTCTCTGTCTGCACTGCTGTGAGAAACATGAACTGTACTACAGGCTTAGGAGGAGCAACACGGCAGGAATGGAAGGATGGTGATTTCAGCCCAGGCTGTTCAGGCCTACCAGGGGCTGCAGGTGAGCAGTGCCCATGCTCCCATATCAATGTGTTCAATTGACAGGGACCAGATAAAGTTAGCTGGGGAGAATCCTGTTGGCTGGCAGCTGAACTGCAGTACAGCGTCTGTTCACATGGAAGAAGTGTATTTGGTCATTTTTAACAGCTAAATCCTTTCTTCATTAATCTCCTAATGAGTTAGCACAGACAGGATAACCTGACCTTGAATAATCCCATCTTCGTCCATCTGTGCACATGCACCCATGGATTTACTTTGCATTGACAAATCAGTATTTCACTTAAACTCATGACAAGTGACACTTCAGCGTCAGGCACCCCAGGACATAGTTTGATGACTTGCAGAATGATCATCCTAAGGTAGAAGTTTGATAAAAATGGGGCTTGTACAGTCAATTGATTGATTAACATGGACATCCCCAATGTTGGATCAGTGTGGATCCCCACAATGATCTGAAACACCATACAGTGTAGAGACTCTTCACTCCTTGTCCAGACTAACCTGTAGCTTCTCAGAGCTGCTAAACCTATGATAAGCCTCATCAACTGACAAGTGGTGATGACATTTTCTAGATGCCTTAGCTATAGCATTTCAAGTACTTGGCAACTGAGATGCTGGAAAGGCAAACAGATCAAAACTCATGCTCTGTGTATATAAGACAAATGGCTAATCAATAGTTACTGGCAAGTCTACTGTTAAAACTTAAAGGCCTGACTACCCCCCACACTAAGGACATAGTCTTCTTCGTCTAAAAAAAAATCACAGATCATAATTTTTTTCTCTTTTTCTTCCTGCCTCATTGAAATGCATGTGAAATACCTCTTATGGCAGGTAACAGCTAAAAACTTTTGCACAAAGACTTTCATGCTCCGAGACTACAACTGAAACTAGTTCCATAAGAATGGTCATATTAGCACCAGCAATGCTTAGAAGAAAACCAAAATCATTATCTTATAGTTATCTTATCTACTTATATTAAAGTATCCCTAAAAATGCAATGGCAGTCATAGGAGAACTGGATTCAAAACTCTGTTCTGCTTTCTGGATTGTCAGCCAGGTTCCACAAGGGGTTTTTTTGTAAGTGAAGTTATGCAGCCAAGCAGTAAAGAAAGACAAGTTTCTGAAATGTTTCAGGAACACAAGAATGCTATTAATTCCCTTCCTTTTTCAGTCCCTTTGTGGTAGGCAGGGCATGGCCTGCCAGAATTTAATTGTGTGAGTTTGACTTAATCCCCTTCATTACTGTACACACTGCAGAGGCACAGATCAAAGGTTTTGATTATAATACTCTTGCCTGCAGCACCAAAAGAAGTGACAAGCACTGTATAGGTTTCACTGACACAGTAAACACCTCTAGAAGGCAGGAGACGTTCCTTTAAAAAGGAACAAGTAAGTCAAACCTCTAGATTTCCAATCTGCCCACAGATACCAACCTCTTAAGAGATATACTGAAATTATTTATAGTACCGTTCCTCACAGATAGAGCTGTTTCTAAAATTTCAGTCTGTGAAGTGAGTTATGTGTTGCCAGCCTTTCTGCTTTAAAGGAGCTGTCCGCTTCTAGGACCCTACATACAGTATTTGAATAACAATTGTCCACAGAATCTCAGAACCACCTACTGCAAGAGGAAAACTAAAACCTGTATCAGTGTGTAGTTAAAGCTCCAGTATTTTGGAACATAGCTAAATTAAGTTAAAATGCATTAATAAAAGGATAATACTGTAAATGTGTTTCATCTGGCACTGCTGTTCATGAAAAACAGTAGCTGTGGGTTTTGGTCATTCTTCATCTAAGCATGTCTACCACATTGCAACCCTCACACCCACCCTAGGGCACCAGAGCCAGAAAACAGAAGCAGCAAGAGATCAAACTGGTTTCTCTACCTCTTTTGCAGAAACCTACCATGATATACAAACCAAACAGCTAATCTCATTCCAAAAAGGTCAGGTTTATGATAGACAATTTCATGCACCTCAAAGCAGCTGGAATTTCTTGCTTTTGACACCCCTTGACACTATGGGCTGCTGCATGGAAACCTTTGTTCCTAGCCTTTTGTTAGGAACTCTTTTAAAGACTCCCTCCCAGCTGCAGCTGTCTCAAACTGCAGGAGGCTGCGGATACTGGTTCCTGCACTGACAGCAGAGAGCCAATTTATTACTCTCAGTAGTAGCAGGGCTAAGTTGCTTATCTTTTTACCTCTGAGGAACAGTGCATTCTCTAAATTATTAAAGCACATCAAATGCAGAATTGGCTCTACCTGCTCTCTCACAGAGTACATTTATATCCAGACCCCAACAAGTTGACTATGTCACTGCAACACATCTACAGAGGTTCTACTGAAACACTCAAAACCCAAGAGAGACGTGCAAAAAAAAAATGCCCAACTACCTGCACTTGTGTTCTTTTAAAATAAACAAAATATTTAAATAGGAATGCAGTGTCATGACTGCAAGTTAATTGTTATTGTTAATTGTTACCTGAAGACTCCTCAGACATCATCTCTCCCATTGTCTGCATTACAAGGTGACTGCCAGAACAACATAATCCCATTTTGGGAAATGATCTCACAGACCTTTTCAATGACCTACCTCAGCCACACTCCTGTGCAGAGAAAAAACTTTTCACTTGCTTTTTGGGACATTTTGTTTGCAATTATTTGTATTCACATGTATCAGAGACTATGAATTTATGTATTTAATTCATGTACTCCTCCCCCTCTTCCCTGTTCATAAAGTTTGTTGGGACAAATATTGACCATTTATTTTTTGAGTACTCAGTACTCTTGGCACAGAGAATGGAAGATAACTAACAGTGAATAGCTGTCATCACTGGTATGCTATCCTGATGGTGGATAGAGTAAAGCTGCTTGTTATCTACATATTTGCAACAGATTCAGGTGTCCTACACTTCTGATCACTTAAAAACAAAGTACAGGAAGGCAATTTACACACAGCTCAAGAGTTCACACTCTTAATCTGGAAGCTAAAAAAAGAAGTCTTTGCAGTCTGGGTTAATAAGGGCACATGCAATAGGCAACTGCAGCTATAGTTTAAAGGAAACTGAAGGTCATGGATTGCAGTTTTCATCCAAGGTAATACTACTCCAGTCAACAGAAATTTCACTCAAGATTGATGCTTGAAAGAGTGTTTCAGTCCACTAAATGAAAAAAAAAAAAGTAAATACATTTTAATACTTTGGGGAAAAAGGCATCCTCTTGGGCTTAATCAATTATTCCTCCTAAAGGTCAGCCTTACTCAGCAGTCACTCTCTGTCAGTGTTTTGGTAGCGCTGACTTACCCCTGGTTAAAGTCCACCCAAAGGTATTCAGGCACAGAGGAAGGCAAACCATGGCAAGCTATCAGGATACAGTCAGTTCAGAGCAGCACAGCACAGCTGACCTCCAGTGTCCTGCACTCCAGGAACACCTTGTCCCTTCCTCTTCAACCTGAACTGGGGCCAAATCATGCCTTCTGGGAAGAATGCCACCAAGTGAGCAAAGCAGCTTCACGCTTGGTCAAAAGCTTGACTCTTTGCTTTAAATATGTATCACCAGGCCTGTTGTACCCTGAGGCTTCACAGTTTGTAAAGAATCCATCCTTTGCTGCTGAGCATAAGCTTCCTCTGCTTTAACACCTGCAGTGTGAAGAAATCTTTAATATGGAACATAGAAGTCTTTTTCCTCGAGGCAGTGCAAACCCCTTCCACGAGCAGCTCTGGGTGGCTTCTAAATGCCTCATAATGGTTCAGTGCAAGCCCTACAAATGGGTGCATCATTTTCAGACACATTAGCACTGATTTATTTAAAAGCAAATCTTTAGGCAGACTGGCTTGGCCAGTTCACAATGTGAATGGCAATGCTAGTTCCTGCATATCCTGCTGCCTACCTAGGAACTGAGGAGAAAACCAATTTTTTAAAAGGGTTGGGCCTTTTCAGAGGTCGTACTTTCATTTGCCTTATGTGGATGAGTTAAGGATTTACACCAAATCAAAATAAATCACCTATAAAAGAATCACAGAATCATGGAATGAACTAGGTTGGAAAAGACCTTTTGAGATCATCAAGTCCAACCAGTGAGGTAACACCTCCTCATCAACTAAACCATGGCACTGAGTGCTGCATGGAGTCTTATTTTAAACATGTCCAGGGACGGTGACTTCACCACCTCCCCAGGCAGATGATGCCATTGCCCAATCACGCTTTCAGTGAAGAATTTTTTTCTGATGTCTGAATTTCCCCCAGCACAGGGGAAGTTTAATTTAGTCGTAAGACTGTGTCCTCTTGTTCTGTCAGCTGCTGCCTGGAGAAAGAGACCAACCCCACCTGACTACAATCACCTTTCAGGGAGTTGTAGAGAGTGATAAGGTCACCTCTGAGACTCCTTTTCTCCAGGCTGAACAACCCCAGCTCCCTCAGCCGTTCCTCACAGGGTTTGTGCTCCAAGCCCCTCTCCAGCCTCGTGTCCTCCTCTGGATGTGCTCAAGCATCTCAACATCCTTCCTAAATCGAGGGGCCAGAGCTGGACACAGCACTCGAGGTGTGGCCTCACCAGTGCCCCGTACAGGGGGAGAATGACCTCCCTGCTCCTGCAGGACACACTATTCCTGATCCAGGCCAGGATTCCCTTGGCCTTCTTGGCCACCAGGGCACTCTGCTGGCTCATGTTCAGCTGCTGTCACCAGCACACCCAGGTCCCTTTCTGCCTGGGCACTGTCCAACCATTCTGTCCCCAGCCTGTAGCACTGTAGGTGGTTGTTATAGCCACAAGAGAGTGTCGATCAAGTTTTAGCTCCCTGTTTATGGAGTATTTTCCATAATTAGTCACCTCACATGTCACAGGCACATCACTCTAAGTACAGACAAATGGATACAAGGCTGTCCTGAATAACTGATGTAAAAATACCCACATTGGGGGATAACAGTAATAGCTGTACCTCTAGAGACATTATTGTCTCCTGGCTGAAATGTATGTCTGGAATAGCTGTGTGGGAACAGCAGCGAACCCAGCCTGTGCCAGGTCCTGTCTGCTGGGTGAGCTTATGGAGCTCAAAAAGGTGGGCTGAGTTAACCATCTGATCTGTCCCAAAGCAGATTAACAAGCTCTCACTCACACCACACTGATGATAGAGCTGAGGTGGCTGTAACAGGCTGGCAGACATGATCAGCTGGCACTACCAAATCTTAGACTGGGGGCATTGTGGCCACGTTAGTGTCTGGGAAGATCATTTGGAGAGAATTGCATTCTGCCATCTCTCAAACCTCCTGCATTTCAAACAGGTGCAACACGTTTTCCTGCTTTTCTTCAGCAGGCCACTGTGTTGCAGTGCAAAGCTAATCTACCTCAAGGTGAGTATTACATAATTATCACACCACAGCTTCTTGGATGAACAGGTTTAGAGTCAAGGCAGACCTCACAGTTAAAGCGTCCCAGTCCTGCTTCCAATTCTTGATCTACAATTTCTTCCTGTTATCTAGTTTTCCCTACTAACCCTGTTCAGTGTTCCAACTTGACAGACAGTCAGTCATCATGCTCTTCTCCTGTGGAAGTCTGGGGATCTAAGAAAAATGCTTTTGAGATTTGTTTATATTCATAAAAGCTGATCTAGGCTGCTACAGAAGGCAAAAAGCCCACATTATGCTCCATAGATTTTTTGAGGCATTGCCTTGACCATTTACCAGACCAAATACTTCCCTAAGCAGCAGACCAGTACTCTGCAACAGCTTCAGAAAGTGGTATAAAATATCTTTGTAACAACATCAATGAAACAATAAAAATTGCAAGCAGCTTGAAATATTCATATATAGTAAAAAAGAGAAGAAAAGAAGGGATTTTACCACAACCAGAATCTGTCATCTACTACCTATTTGCTGATAATCAGAGGAGCCAGGCTGGTCTCAAATTCAAATAAGGGCATGGGAACCTGGTTGATGCTTGAACTCCAGCAGCAAGAATAAGGTGAGCATGAGATCATAGAGGAAAGTAAGAAAAGTAAGAACTCACACTGCAGTGTCCCCCATTAGAGATGAGACTTCAAATATTTCACCTATCTGTGCACTTATTTTCAAACACTTGATGGAAGTTCGTATCTCTGGAATCTCCACTCTTTTGTCACGTTTAGCTGAAGTTGGACAGCAGAATCAAAAGTTACTGGGGCAAGGACAAGGACAGACAGCTAGCAACCATATAAGCCTCACTAATGAAACCATATTAGAAGCAGTAATACTGCTCCTTATTTGCTTCCACACTATGGAATTAGTGTGGTCAAATGGCTCAATTCTGAACACTTTTGATTCATGCTGTTCACTATTAAAGGGTCTTCCTGCCCAAAGTCTCAGAGCATGTATGCTTTTGAGATGTTGTGTGAACCACACAATCCAAAAAGGATTTTTTAGTTTTAAACCTGGTCATGATTCCAATAATTTTCATATTCCCAGCTGAAAAGAACACAGATCTCACTGCCAGCAGTGACACTACAGCTTGTGAGCTTCCAGAGGCTGCATGCCAGCCCAGTGACTGTCCCAATGACAGAACTCTCTGCAAGTCACCTGTGCTTAAGCAAAGCAGGAGCACTGCTTGTCATCTCAGCAGAGAGAAGGAACATTCATAATTCTCTTTTTCAAAACTCTTTATAACCCAGCCCACTGGGTTCTTGCTAGACTGACTTTTACCATGCAAGGGGATTATTTTAAAAAAATACTTAAATAACCATATTCCTTCTAAAAGAGAGGCTTTTACTTTAAACAGGGTAGCTCACAAAGGAAATGACTGCTTAGTTTTCCTCACATTATTAATGCACAGCATTTACATAACTTACAACAGATTTCACATTTGCAGAGCATCTTGCAGTGCCAAAGAACAAAATATCCAACAAAAACCCCAAAACACCTTGCAGATTTATAGGCAGCCTAGGCCAATCTGATTGAATTTGAAAAGAGGCCACTTCTTGGGTGATGCATGGCAACAATCTACACTAGCCAAAACCAGTAAGCCTGTTTGTTTGCAGGAGTGAAGCAAAGTCAAAGCCTGCACTTTGAAACAGAAAGATCAGCCCTGAAAAATGCGTTCCCCACAGAGATGTCCTCATAGCTTGAGGATGGAGTGCAGTCAACACCAAAAATGAGTTGAATCTTGCACTTTACTAACATATGATTTATTCCATATTAAAAGGGTTTGATGGCAAAGCTATACCTGAGTAGCATTTATTGGTGAAGGAGAGTTTAAGAAGGGTTTTATTCAAAGATATTAAAGTATGGGGACAGGGCTAAGCTCCTGAAAACCATGCAAAGTTTGTTCATGCAAGCAGGTGAGGAGTAGTTGTGGAGTATCTATGAAGCTTTAAGGACATATTGCATAAAAAACTACCAAGGTCACAGGTCAGTCTGGGAGGGAGGTTGAGAAGTGCCACTCAGGAGTGTCTGAGCCTACCTCTGCACGTCCTGAGCACAGAGGGAAATGACAAACCTGGTTACTGGGTTTGCACTGACCATTTGCATGTTTGTATGTTTTCAGTTCCATACACAGCCTGGGATAGATGCCATTCTAATAATAATCTTCTGTACACCCTGTAACAGCTTTAAATTCATCTTCCCTTACTGAAATGCCACAGCTCAGTACAATATGCACTTTTGAAGGTTATCATTGTCCAATAAAGGATGTGGGAAAGTAGAAACATTACCAGTGCTCCTTAGACACAGAGTCATTCAAGGGAAATTTTCCCTGCTAAAAGTACAAAACAAATTGAAAATGAAAAAAGTGTTCTTGTATAGCAAGTCTGCAAGGTAAAAAGGGCTGTACTTGAATACGGCTTAGAAACCGGATTTAACAAAGAACACTATATTGTGAGGTAAGGAAGGAAAGCCAAGAATAACAGTCAGAATGATACAAAGAGCAGTAAGTTTTTGTTCAGAATCTGATCCATCATAAAAGTAAGTCAGGAAAACATTTAATATAGAACATAAGCCTCTCTTTCACGAATCCCCTTCTACAGATGCACAACAAAAGCCATATTTCCATGCTGAAACATGCATACAGTACCTCTGAATTCTCTAACATGCCAATCAGGAGCAAAGTGAAAAAAGGAAGACAAAGGAACAAAATTAGGATAAGCACAACATAGAAGACTCAAATATTCAGTAAGACTCACTCATATTAATTAACATTTGTTTCAAGAAAAACATTCAGGTGTATGTATAGCAAACACAGCGTCTTTAAAAAAAAGTAAACTCGATAAAGCTAATTCACAGCAAAGGTGTAAGAAGCCATGGTAACAGAGTAAATCTGACATCACAAAGCATCACCAAAACACAATTCCTTCTCAGGAATTGTTCACTGACAGTCAGCTCCTACTCACACAGCTGCCAGTGACAGAAGCAGCCAACGCCAGAAGTGTAGGATTCAGATATGTAAAGTGAGAAAGGATGAAGCAAGATTATTACAATGGAGATCAAAAATAGCAACTTATCCTTCCTCTCACAGCAGAATTAATTTCCTAGTCTATGCAAACAATTCAAGCATTGTCCAAATGAGGAGATGAATGGAACTACCTCTTCAAAGGCTGCCTAGCATATCACATAAATATCTGAACTGAGTGTCCTGGTCTCATGTTTGCACTCCACCCCACAATCAATGGAGATAACCTTCTGTCCTAGTTTCTCTGTTTTTGAAGCTCCTGAGATTGTCTTACAACTCCCTGGCTCCTTATCACCAGCAGCTTTACTGGAAAAATCTTCTTTAGCAATATACACCACCCATCTGTCAGACTGGTGGGACAAAAGGGAGGGAAAAGGAACCTGATACTGACTTCCACAGTGTGCTGGATTCCTCTTCACACACCATTGTGAACCCAGCATTCACTGCTTAAAAAACAGGCCAGCACATCTCCATGTGCACTGCAGAGCTCACAAGACCCAGAGATAGCTGAAGGCTTTGGTAGCCCTCTCTTTCTATCAGCCAGAAAGCTGAATCACTAAATAGAGGTTGCTCAGACTAAGATGTGTGAGAAGAGCTGTGATCAGAAGTATCTGCTCCCCCATTTTCTACAGAACTCTGAAATGTCTTGAAGTTCTTTTCCTTTTCTTTTATTCTCCCCCTTTCTAGGTCCATCCCTTTGCATGGTATTTTTCCTGGTGCTGTACTAGGCATTTCTCTCTTCTGACCAGCACCCTACAAACTACAGAGAACAGCAAGCACAAAGCAGAGGTGATCCTGCAAAGCTGGGCTGTACCGTGGTGCTAATTTGAAACCCCATACTTCTTGGATAACCTTGCAGGAGTTCCAGTGCGCTCCTGGTATCAATGTGCGTTGCAATTTTCAACAGCTCTTTTTTCTGGACAATTCCACATTAATTAATTTCCAGTACGAAACAAATGGCAGGATTTCACACCAAGGAAGCTCGTTCTTTTGAAATACCTTTGCCTTCTCCCATGCCTTCAAAATAAATCACTGAACAGGAGGTGTTTCTTTAAGCTGAGAATATCACTATTCAGTGTTGCAATGCACTCACGAGGAAGAAACCCTCTCTGTTGATGACCCTTTTGTTTTCATGCAAAGCATTTTTAGCCTCTCCATGTCCTATATATTTAGGCAATAAATCCATCTCCTGTACTGCTGGAAGCACCAATCAGATGATTAAGCCTCCCATCAGTGGAAGAGCACGGCCTACTGGCAGGAAAATGAAACATGGAACTGTCCCACTTCTTCACATGCCTGTTGCGACCCAGCTTGATAGAAAACATCGCACCAGTTACAGCCAAAACCTACTCCTGAACTGATCACAAAAGCTGAATGTTCAAGTAACTGTTGCATTGACAGAAAATACTGAAAGGGAAACAGCACAGTAAATGCCTTAATTTTCTTTTATTCTTCAGGGCAACAGTATTGGTGTGACCCTAAGGATATAAAGTAAAAGAAGGCTTGTAAGGAATATTTGCTTTTCTTAGACCCACTGGTACAACTGGATAAAATGACCAAGTTTTAGTGCTCAGAATCTCCTTCTGGTCTGAAATATTTTATAAGACACCTAATGAAAGCACTCAGTTTAAACCTTGACTTCTGGATGCAACAGCTACATGAGCTGGTCTGATAAAAGCCCTTACTCCTTCTGCTGAGGTTCTCTGCTGCAAGCTAGAGAGGGGGCAGTGAAGGCTTCTGTGACACAGCATCTGAGCCGTGAAAAGGGGAACTCAGAACAGGAGAGGGAAATTCACAGTTTCACTGACCTCTTGCTACCTTGTGACTTGCCAACCAGGCTACCACTTGGTGAAGGGGGCAAGGACCTATATAAGGCTGCCACAACAGCAGTGGCAGTGACTGTTTTTCTAATAACATCACAAAAGCTTTCCTTTGTGATCAATAAATAATAAGTCTGCATTGCCAGGAACTAGGCTGAAAACCCAAACTCATCTGCCCTTGCCAAAAAATGATCATATGATGAAAGATATTCCCTGTCCTTCTATTGATGAAGTTCTAACGAAAAGTCAACATCAGCAAGTGAATTATGTCAGTGAGATGGAAGCTGTGCGACAGTGGTTGTTTTGTGGGGTTTGGGTTTTTAGATCATTATTGTTAAAGTTCTGGAGAAAGAATCAGATATAGTAACTCTCATTTTGCTGATGCTCCAGGAAAACAGGAGCACCTGCAGCTGGTTAAGTCACTTGTTAACCAGAGTCATCAAAAATAAGAACAAGGACAGTTATGATCCTTCAGACAATACTGAGCAAGTTTGTTTTGTAGTGAGGCATAAACAGCAGACACACAGGCTGTGAAAATGACATGGATCTCATTCACCCTGCCTATCACCAAGGGGATTGAATTTCTTCAGCTGGAAAGTGTTCAGCCTGTATTTTACGGGAAGTTTGCCAATCCTGAATTTTGAGGATTTGATGGAACTGCTATGAAAAAGAAAAAAAAAATAAAGCTACAGAGATGGAGTCTGAGAGCATACACATGTCCCATGAGAGTACTTGAACTTGCGTTAGAGGTATAACAACCCGTTTATGGCAATGATTTCCACACTTTCAAAACAAAACAACAGACAAACAAAACCCCACAAATGAGAAAAAAAACCCAATGAAACCAAACCCAAAGTCTCTGCAGGCTACTGGTAAGAGAAATAAAGTGGCATCATGATCACCTGGCTAGTCTTGTCCCAAGCTCTTGCACTAAGCACCTACAACAAAGCACAGGTAACATGAATGTTCTGTACCTGCATCTTCCTCTTAACAGTCTCAAAGGGGAAAGAAAGTGTCTGTGCCACAGCAGCTGCTACACAGCCATTCATGAAGTTCTGAAGAGGAGTGAAACGCACTATGGGTTCATGCCAGATTTTGTCCAGGCTGATGTAAACAAAGAACGAGCCTGCAGAAAATGGGACAGCACCTAGAAAGCAAACCAGACAGGATTATACCAACACACTGCACGCTAAGAGAAGAGAGCTGCTCATCACATAACTAGAAAGATGGAAGGCACTACTGACAATTTACATTCCTCAAACCTAATCCAGATTTTGAAGAACGTTACTCTTTAGTCACTGGTTTACCACCAAATACCCCTATAGTACCATCTAGATAAGATGATAGGAGCATACATTTACCTATCAGAACGTGCAGAATTACTAACTGCTATAGTCTCTTGACAGGTTGGGTGTTTCTCCAGGTTCTCTCCTGTGACAAGCTCTTTCCCAGTCCAACCCAACCCTAGCACCTGCACAGGTAAACAGCTATGTCTTCAGTCAGGCTGATGAGGCCTCTTTTGCTTGTTTCATGCTCTCATCAGTTTCATAGCGGGATTATACATTTATTATTATTATTATTATTGTTGTTATGCATTTTATTTAATGTCATATTGTGAAAAAGTGGACTCAGTTAAATGGCATTTTAAAGGCTATGAGGAGTAAATAAATAATTAAAAATTAATTCAAGAGAGACTATAATTAACCTTCACTTTTCACACCTACTATATACTACAGCTCACACTGGTTTCACTGAACATCTCAGGAGACACTCTCACACTCAACAGGAATTACAAGCACTCTGTGTGTGCGTATATAAATGCTTTTTAAGAGTTTAATGGTGAAAATTGTGCATCCAAGCACAATTAGATCATCTGTAAAAGAAGAAAAAGAATATTTTGCTGAACATCTAACCTTATATAAAATGCTACACACTTGGTCCTAATTGGAAGTAATAAAGCTGCAGCAAAGGTTATCAGTATTGGAGTGCCTTGCAAATCTCCACATCTTCTACAAGAAAACATTCTTATTTTGCTTTTGAAATCAAGTGGGCACATAAACACCCTACACAGCTGCAATAAAAACCAGGCAGTGAGGCGATTTCACCCCAGTACTGTTTTACCTAGTATTGCTGGTGAAACACCACGATAGAGTGCACGGAGTCCTTCTTGATGATAAATCTTGTAAAAAGCATGAAAAATTCCTTCGTAAGATGGTTCCAGCCGGTTCTGCACAATGAGCCGCGTTTTAATCACATCAGTGGGGTACGTCACCACGGTGGCCACCATGCCAGCCAGGCTTCCTGCCATGATGGCTCTCCAGTGGGAGATATGGCCCAGCTCATCCATGAAAAGGGTAACAAGTCTAAAGCAAACACATAAAAGAAGTACTATTAATGACACTATAAAGAAAACACATGAAAAATTAGGGCAGATGATTCTTGATGCAAATGTTCATCTGTCCACAACCCACTTCAGCAGCAGGAATTGAAATTCGAAGATGTGATTCATCCAAGATCTTATTAAACATAACACCACACAAGCATCCACCTACAGGATGAAAATCTTTCTTTCATATTTCCACATATAGGATGAAAATTTCCATGATTTAAAACACATCCGCAAGAAATTATCTGATCATCAGTTAAAGATATTGGTCCAATCTGCCAACAGTTAAGGTTATCACGTAAGAGGAAAGATGTAGGTAATGCCATCACAGGCTTGCCAAGAGCAACTGAACCCTCTTCTGTTACTTATGCTGGGACAGGAAGGTGTGTCACAGGGACACACCTCTAGAGAGGACTTATGTTCAGGCACTATTATGCTCAGGAGTTTAGGTCTCAACTTGAAAATTTGAAATTGTAGTACAGTTTTAAAAGCCACACACAAATCATGCATTTGTGGTGCACTGAAGGACTTGTCTATGGCAGAAAACTCCTACATCAGGGAGTAATGTCCTGGAGGCAGCAAGAAGCAAGTAAAAACATTTGACTATTTTAGTTGGAGGTAAAGAAGTATATTATTCTATTTTGGAAGCATTAACTAAAACATCTAAACAGCACATCTGCATTAACCTGTATGGTGTAACCATGTGCAGAACAAAATAATTTGCAAGTATTTACAGGTCACCGCTTGCTCAGTTGATGTTTTTTCACATGAATATGTGTTTTCTACTGCATGACAAATCCCTGCATCTACTTGTCTCAAGTCCTGGGAGTGCCTAGGGCAGAAAGCTCAGCCAAGCAGAAGCAAAAGGGCATAAACCTCTTTCACTGTGTCTTAAACCCACACAGCCTAATTTTCCTGTGTGTGCACAAATGCCTGGGGAAGGTGGTGGGGTGTGTCTAGGCACTACCAGATAACATTTAAAACGACTACTGAAAGACAAGAGTCCGTGCAGAGTAATCACTGAGGGAGCATGGAGTCACCGCTCCCGGGGTGCTGACTGTGCTCAGTCCTGCTCCTCCTAGGGCTGTTTACCTGGTCTGCCCTATAACATTTCTCTTTTTGTGCTTCTTGCCTTTATGCACACCATTCTCCCAGTAGAAAAGACTTTCAAAAACCCCCAAGTAGTGTATCAAGGATTAAGCACAGGCACCTTGTACTTAATTTCCTGCTAGCCTACTTCTATCCATAACTCAGAACACCCTGTGCAAACCAGACAGCATTTCTAGCCTAGCAAAAGGAATACACGGTTTCAAGCTTAACAAACAATAAAGTTATTTTGCTCAAAATCAACTAATTTATATGTTGGTGCAACACACTGCCTTTTCTGTGAACTTTAGATTACATTTAAATTACTGTTTGTGCCTTCCCACTCACATTATCTCGCTCTTTGTTTGACCACTGTGTCTATTATGGCACAAAAAAGTTGCCCAGTTTTAGGGACACTTTGCTTGTGGTCTCCTCAAGGGTGCAGGCAGTGATGTCCGGGTGACTTGCTGGGGCAGATGAGTGACAAACCCAGCGGGTTGGCAGCACCAGAGGCGCTGTGCTGCTGCCCAGAACAGAACAAGTCATCAACCAGCTGGGTGGAAATGTCATGTGCTACCAGGAACAGCTGACTGCCCAAAAAAAACAAAAAACAAAAAACAAAAAAACAAACAAAAAAAACCCCCCACAGAGTGCAGAGTGGCAAAACATTTTGGTGTGTGCACACAGTCAGGGACTCCCTGCAAAGACTGAGAGATACTGGCAGGAGAAGGGAATCCTAGGAAACAGCACGGTTGGCAGAGCTCCATCAGCACTGCTCCATGTTGATCCTGCTGCAGTCCTTCCAGTACTTACCTAAGCTTAATATGTGTGTATTATCAAAAACAGGATCTTAAAACAAATAATGTCACATATCAACGTCAAAACCAATCAAATTTGCTTAACAGCTCCTGCACGATAGGGTAAAATATCTGACTTGTGATTTTGTTATTTTCTTTGATACAGACAACATAAATACTTGAGAGTGCATAAATTAATTAAACAAATTGGTTGCAAGGAACAGCCGTGACAGCCACACCTGCAGGTTGCACTGTAACTTCCTTCGTAAATGAATCTAAGCAAAAGAATCTGAAGAGACTATCGACTCTTCATCATGTGAAGAATACCTATGATTTTACAAGCAATTGCTGGCGTATCACCAGGCCCTAACAATCGCTACGCGCTGAATAAATTAGGTAAATAAAATTATAAGCAAGGGTCCGCGCCTTTGGGGAGAAGGGGTGCGAGCCTAGCTGACCACCCGGCAGAGACAGTCATTAGACCGAACTCGGCACTCTCCATCCGCTATTACGAAGGCGGGCGCGGCAGCGCAGGTCCCCGGAGCCCCCCGGAGCCCCCCGGAGCCCCCGCGCGGGCCGGTCGCTTACCGGCGGGAGGCGGCGAGCTGCAGGGCGCTGTAGGGGCAGAGGCGCAGGCAGGCCGTGAGGTTCCCCTTCCAGAGGGCCCGCACGCCCTCGCTGCGGCACAGGCTGCGCCCGGCGTCGCGCAGCCCCCGCCGGCAGTGCCAGGTGCCCACCTGGGCCAGCACCGTCAGCAGCTCTAGCGGCGCCGTCAGGCTGAGGCTCAGCGCGCCCGCCAGTCCGGCGCAGCCCAGGCGCTGCAGGGCGGTGACCCGGCCGTCGCGGCGCAGGGTGGCCATGGCCCCGCCGGCCCCGCCGGAGCGGAGCGGAGCGCACGGAGCGGCCCGGCCCGGCGGGGCGCGGCCACAGAGGGGGCGGCGCCGCCCGCCGCGGCCGGCAGGGGGCGCTGTGGCGCAGGTCTCCGCTAGCCTCGGGCGCGCGCTGTGGAGGCGGAAGAAAAATCCGGAGCGGATGTCCGGAGCGGAGGGGCCTCCGAGTGAGCCCGGACTGTGCCACTGCCCGTGTTTGCACCTGAATTCATGGATTATTACATTATTTCCATTTATGTAGCCGGAAAAACCCCTCGCAACAGTGACCCAGCTGCACTCAGGACACTCCGCTTTCTCCTTACAATTAAACATAGTTCCACAGGGAGCGAATGCAGCAGCGGCACAACTACACAGAAACACCTCGTTCGGCTCCTGAGGCACTCTGTGTTGATGCTGGAACTGAGTAACTGAGTGAACATCATTAATAAGATTAACGAGGTCGATTAGTTCAGGTTTTCCTGACGTGCTGCCAGAGAAAAGAAAAAAAGGCACAGGGACAGGAGAGACGAAAGCGGAAAGGACATACAAGTTGAGACCGGAATCTGTGGAGTGAGGCGATAACAGCCAGTACGGAGGTAGTAGCACAGATTTGCTCCAAAACAGGATGTTCTGTTTCTTGTAACAAAAAAACAAAAAAACAAAACAAAACAAAAACCCACAAAAAAAACCCCAACAACAAAAACAACAAAAAAAACCCCACAACCACAAACAAACAAAAACCCAGAAACACCAACAAAACACACCACAAAAACAAAACCCCAAAAAACCCCCAACCAACCAAAAAACTCCACTTAAACTGAAAGCTGTATTCAGTATCTTCTTACAGTGCATCCAACAGAACAGTGTCAGATGACTTTTGGCAAGAATGCTCTGCTGCTGATGACTTTTGGCAAGAATGCTCTGCTGCTGATTCAATGCACTATTCCCAGATCAATAAAAGACCTAAAAGACATCTCTCTAGAATTGCATCTCTCTCCAGGAACTCAGCTTATGGTTCTATGTTTCTATTTTCTTGGTGAGAAGAAAGCATTTAACCATCAAGGAGGAGAAAAACAACAATAAATGGCTATAACTTGCTATACATTAATAGTGCTTGGAAACAGAAGATTTCAAACTTCAAGACTTCAGAGAAAAGAGTGATATTTCTTCCATGGTTTTTCTTTTGTTGCTCATCTGCACAAGACAAACCTCAACCTAAAGTTCTTACTGACCACTGGTATTTTCCATACAGTCTTCCTTCCCATTTCCATTACTCATTTTGGGGCAAGGTTTTACATACTTGTGCTGGCTGATAAAAAAAATCACCAGATGACCTCACCCTCCCACAATCCTTGGAAAAGGAGCAATCCTTGGAGAAGAAGGTGGTTGATGTGAGTCTGTTGTTTTTTTTTTTTCCTTTGTAAAGAGACCTGCCAAAATAAAACCAGTCATACATTAAAAAATTGGACATGTTCAAGGTCAGGTTGGATAGAGCTTTGAGCAACCTGATCTAGTGGAAAGTGTCTGTGCCCATGGCAGGAGGGTTGGAACTAGATGATCTTTAAAGTAGTTTTCCTTCCTTCCTTCCTTCCTTCCTTCCTTCCTTCCTTCCTTCCTTCCTTCCTTCCTTCCTTCCTTCCTTCCTTCCTTCCTTCCTTCCTTCCTTCCTTCCTTCCTTCCTTCCTTCCTTCCTTCCTTCCTTCCTTCCTTCCTTCCTTCCTTCCTTCCTTCCTTCCTTCCTTCCTTCCTTCCTTCCTTCCTTCCTTCCTTCCTTCCTTCCTTCCTTCCTTCCTTCCTTCCTTCCTTCCTTCCTTCCTTCCTTCCTTCCTTCCTTCCTTCCTTCCTTCCTTCCTTCCTTCCTTCCTTCCTTCCTTCCTTCCTTCCTTCCTTCCTTCCTTCCTTCCTTCCTTCCTTCCTTCCTTCCTTCCTTCCTTCCTTCCTTCCTTCCTCCCTCCCTCCCTCCCTCCCTCCCTCCCTTCCTTCCTTCCGCACCTTCCTTCCTTCCGCACCTTCCTTCCGCACCTTCCTTCCTTCTGCACCTTCCTTCCTTCCTTCCGCACCTTCCTTCCTTCCGCACCTTCCTTCCGCACCTTCCTTCCGCACCTTCCGCACCTTCCGCACCTTCCTTCTGCACCTTCCTTCCTTCCTTCTGCACCTTCCTTCCGCACCTTCCTTCCGCACCTTCCTTCATTCCTTCCTTCCTCCCTTCCTTTCTCCCTTCCTTCCTTCCGCACCTTCCTTCCTTCCGCACCTTCCTTCCTTCCGCACCTTCCTTCCTTCCGCACCTTTCTTCCTTCCTTCCGCACCTTCCTTCCGCACCTTCCTTCCTTCCGCACCTTCCTTCCTTCCGCACCTTCTGCACCTTTCGCACCTTCCTTCCTTCCGCACCTTCTGCACCTTCCGCACCTTCCTTCCGCACCTTCCTTCCTTCCTTTCGCACCTTCCTTCCACATCTTCCTTCCTCTCCTTCCAGAATGATTAGAAACCCTGGACAGGGAAGTTGGATACATTGGAAAAAGAGAACACCACCAGGTACTTTATAATATTACCTTAAAGACTTGTAAACTTAACAAGTTTTCTGTGCAGCCAGCTAGGGGATGGCAGCATTCAACCCGTTATTCACTTGTTCCTCAATAGAAAGTGGTTGTGCAGGTGAGCTGCCTCTCACTCAGTAACTGATCACAGTATCTAAGGAGAGAATATTTCAGACTTAGTTTCCTGAGTCAAACCTGCAATGACAGCAAGCTGCAGTAAGCAAGGTTGTATCACTGTTATTTATGAAACAAAACTATGTGAGTTTTCTTACTGTTCCTTGGAACAGGTTTCAGTTTTCTATTCCAGAATTAAATACAACTCTGATGTTTGGGTTTTTCTACAACCTAGACTGTACAACCTAGAGGCAGAGGACCTATACCTATATTCTCAATCAGGAAAATTATCTTAGCTTTTAAATTACTTAAGCAGTACATAACATCCAGACGTACGTAATTCCTGGAACAACGTTACCAAGCCACAAGCAGAAACACAGCCAAGAGTATTCCTATTACATATTTAAACATGCTTTGTTTTGAGAGTTTCTTCCAACCATCTTCCTCCCCATCTTAATCCTGAACCTTCCAGAGACGTTTGTCTATCTGCCCTGGTTGCCAGGCTTGAAAGCAAACTCATTTGGTTGTGATGCCACTTTGTGCATTCCCTGACTCCTTTCCCAGAGGAGCCCTCCATACTGCTCCAGGTACGTGCTCAATCCCAGCAGGCAGGATATTCCACAATGGCAAAAGACCACAGTTTACAGTGGCTTGCTCCCTGAAATACAGAATATAAAATAGATTGTACTGACACATAATTTGCTTAATTACAGGCAAAGAAGTGGTTTTCTGCATCTAGGGGGCACACTCTCAGATCTTGAAAGAAATAGCTTTGTAAGGCTACATTAAACCTTTTATTCAAGAGCTAAAACATTAAAGTTTCTCAACTTGTTGCAGGTTTGGAAAAGCAGTAGGGGAATATAATGACCCTGCTGCTGCAAACTGATCTCAAATGCCAGTTTGCCTGTTTGGGTTTGGAAAAATTATGTAAAAGGGAAAAAAAAAGAAATCACATAACTTAGAGAGAGTAGATTGGAAATTTGTATCATCAACTCACAATCTTTTCTTTTAAGATAAAAACCCTCAAACAAATGTCAACACATAATAAGTTCTAGGAAACCTTTCTAACACAAGAAGCAACAACTGTGGAGAAGGCAACCAGATAGAAAAACATTCATAGATAAACACATAATTTTTCTTATCAGCTTGTATAGTGAGAAAACACAGACATGCTTTTAGGTACACAAAATTGTAACAGAAATGCACTCCCACAGTAAATATATGTGTAGCCATTGTTGTAATTGCATGCATACTGGGTTGTAATTGCATGCATAACAATTAGACCATTGCAGAGCAGAAATGCTTGGTACACCTGCTCTGCCTGCAGCCCCTAGCCCTGTGTGCATCCCATGATCATCACCCATCCTGGCCACAATTGTGTTGATACAGGAGAGGAGGTGAAATGTCTGTTTTTAACAAGTGGATGAAGGACATAAAAAGTGTGTGTGTATATATATATATATATATATCTCTGGTTGTACAACTGCATTTAGAATACCACAAGAGACAAAAACCCAAACTGAAATCTGAGGGAGTATTTGAAAAATTGGCTGCCCTACCTTGAATCCCCTCGGGGATGCTGAACCACCAAGGAAGTGGGGACAGTACCATCAGCAGCACATGGGTGAGCGCTGCAGTATTGGGAGCCGACAGTCGAACCTACAGAGACACAGACAGCGCTTTCCCACCGGGAAAACACCCACAAGCCAGTACTAAACCAGGGAAAGGCTGACATAAACCCTCACACACTTATCACTCATGAACACCGGTGGATGAACTACCTTTGCTACAGGACAAAGGAAAACACGGTATTACGTCACAACCAAGCCTTTGCTCTGCCTGAGCGAGGCAGCTGACGAGGAGCAAACTTTTTGGCTTACGTTTAACACAATGCACACACACCATGCCCACAGGCCGAAGATGCCGGCAGCAGGCGGCTGCAGCCAAGGCCGGCAGTGCAGGTCACGGGCAGGAAGAGCAGCCAGTGGCACCTCCTCGGACTCGCTTCGTGGATCCTTCCTCAAGAACACCCCTGGGATCCCCACAGGTCGCACAGCGCTGCGGGCAGGCGGCCGTGCTTGGGAGGAGGCGAGGCGGGCGGAGCCGCGCTCCGGGGGCGGGTTCAAGGGCGCTGCCGCGCTCCGCCCCGGGGTGGCGGCCGAAGGGCCGGCGGTAGCGCGGCGGCCGGAGGGTAAGAGCGGCCGGCCCTGGGGAGCGGGTGTGGGGTGCTGCCGGCGGAGGGCGCTCCGGGCCGGGGTGGGACGAGCCGGGCCGCTGCGGGCGGCGGTGCTCGCTCCGCCAGCGAAAGTTGCCGCGGCTGCTGCGGCGGTTCCCGGCGGCTCCGCTGGGTCTGCTCCGAGTCCGCAGGCCTGTCGGGACGGGGGCGTCGACCCTCCCTCTGCTCCGGCCCCGGGGCGGCAGCGAGCTGGGCCGGAGGAGCCCGGCCCGTGCGGAGGGCGCGGCGGGCCTGGGCCCGGGGGTTGCCCGGCCCGGCTGCTGCGGCGCTCGGGTATCCCGAGCTGCGTCCCTGCCTGCCCGGGACTCGCAGCCGGGGAGCGGGGCCCCCGGGTCGCGGTTCCGCGGCTCCCCCTGAAGCCGCCGAGGGCTGGGCCTTGCCCGCCGGGCTGCCTTCGGCCGGCGCTGCCGGCGCTCGGGGACCGCGGCCTTCAGTGGCTCCGTCCATTGGGCTGGCGACTTGTTTTATCCTCACCTCAGACAGCAGTGCTGGGAGTGTTCGCCTCAAAGCGCTCCTGTATTGCAACATTCGTGAGAACAGCAGCACTTCTGATCATTGCTCCTTTTCAGTTAATTTTGTATAGAGCAGGCTGGATAAACTCATTTGTTGAAAATCAGTTTAAAGCTGTTCTTTAAACTTCTCCGAGTGACTTTCTGGTAAGTGCTTGTCATAGAATCACTCGGGTTGGAAAAGCCCGGTAAGATCACAGAGTCTAACCAAGTGACATTTACTGTTTACCACTAAGCGATGTCTCCAAGCGCCATATCCACAAACCATTTGAAGACTTCCAGGGATGGTGTTTTCAGCCTCTTCGAATGCCTTATCACCATTTCAGTGAAGCTGTTTTTCCTAATATCCAATCTAAACATCTTCTGATGTAATTTGAGGCCATCTTCTCTCACATTACTTGGGAGAGGTGACCAACCCCCACCTGGATCCAGCCTCCTTTCAGGGGATTGTAGAAAGCCATAAGGTCCTCCTGAGCCCCTTTTTCTCCAGGCTAAACAACCCCAGGTTTTTCCCCTGCATGATAAACTCTGCTGATGTGGATCAATCTATACAATTGCCACATTGCATTAGCTTGTAGTGCTCCTGTATATCCACCTCTGCAGAATTAAAATATTTCCTCTGTCTCAAGCTTGTCTTCATTTCTGCAGGTGGGACTACTCATGGGCTGCACTGTTGGTGAGAGAGAGGGAAACAAAATGTCTGAAAAGTAACCTAGCAAAATACGAATTTTTTTTTTCTCTTCAAGATAACCTTCTTTCCTGACCTGGTTGACGGTATGGTCTCTGAAACTGTTGTGATGGCCCAGGGCCTGGCATGAGTGACCAGCTGGGAAACTGGGGATGGTAAGAGCTGTTTGAGCTAGCAGTACAGTGAGAAAATATGAGGGGTGCCTTTGGAACAGTTATTCCCACTACTTGCATGTTGCTCATATGGACTATGTGAGTGTTTCAAGTTAGACATTGCCAAGTTGTTTATTTTTCCCTAAAGTGTTTTTGAAGTAAAAACTCAGGTGACACAATTTAGGGTGTTGTCAGATAAGGACAGTTCAGCCTGCAGTTACTGTAGTAAGTTCTGGTGCAAGGGCAGATGTGTTCCAAATGTTGTTACCATGGCAGAGTGGCCAAAAGGAAATAATAATTTGATAAAGGGGTTGAATGTTAAATCTCTTGTCATTTGTCAGTTGCAAAGGTTAAGGTTAAAGGTTAAGGCTTATTGATATGTCAGGGTTGATTCCAAAAAGCTATGCTGCTGAGCAACAATTCAGTGGATCAGCCAGTAAATAATTCTGTGCTTTGTGCACAGTTACGTAGTGAGAAATAAATTTCTGATGCTTGAAGGAGCTCCTGGCTATGAACACAAGTAGGGAAGAGCAAGGCTAATGGTGTGCAATAGCAAACCACTATAGCTTACTCAGCTCTATGAAGAGAGTTAAGGGCTTTTAGGTGATTTATTGCAGTAGTAGAAAGATGGTTGCAGCCATGATGGTGTAAGGATGTAAGTGAAAGAAGATTTGCAAGGGCAGGATAATATATCAGTTGGTTTAACAGAAGATGTACTTGCAAAACAGGACAAGATTTTGTGTACACCAGGTTGTCTGCAGGCTTGACATTCGTATCTCTACAAGTTGTGACAACAGTGTCCTGGATGTTTTAATCTGCTGTGCCACAAATCTGAGTGGAGTGGCAGAAGTTTAGTTGGCACTAACTTGGTGGGAAGCTTTAGGAAGCTCTTTATCTTAATGCACAGTGGGCAGAAAGGACTCCAGAGATTACTCACTGCTTCAGTTTTGTAGAAAGTACTTTGTATATCTGCCTGCTTATATGAGACGCACTGAAGGCGTGTCTGTATACATATACAGCTGTGTGCAGAGATTAATCCTGAGAGATTCAGCCTTGCCTGACAAAGTTACAGTTAATTCTGAGTGCATTTGGCAGCAGTTCCCTAAGAGGAGTTATTCAGTGCTGCAGTCTGTGCTGTAGCTGCTGCTTCCAGAGATTCCTGGTTCTTTCATGTTAATGCACTAGCTTTTTCTCCAGTACATATGTGGGGTTTTTTCTTCATTATTCTCAATAAAGTTTAGTCACCCTCTTTTATCAAACAGTTTCTGTGCTTCTCTTCCCTTGTATGTTCCCATGTTGAAAGCAAACAGGCATTTTTCAAGTAATAGCAGTATAGTTTATAATGTGTGAAAACCATCTTACAAATTTTTTTTTCATGTTTCTTCTGTGGAAGCTTTTATGTGGCACTCTTGCAATTCTCTTTGTATATGTATCTTTTTTTCTCCATTTGATTTAGTTTGTCTTTATGTTAAAATGGTATCTATAAAATAAAAATATAGCATATGGATGGCATTAAAATACACTAAGCTTTATTTGTAACTAGGTGCTGAGACTTTGTGGAAGAAGCTGGCAGATGGTGGTTTGCCAACTTCTGTTTCTTTTTCCTTGAATTTAGGCCTGAAAAGTCCTTGATAACCAGTGGAAGCCTCTCTGTAATCTTTTTGGACAAATAAGCATGTGAGGAGCAAAACCCCCCTGTGTGATTATCCTGTTTGTACTAGATGTAGGTATACTGATATGTAGAGTTAAGGTATCTGAACTTAACTCCTTTAATCAAAACCCAGCATTATACTGTTTTGATTTCCTGAAAAGTTTTTTGGGTGAGCTAAAGGTGGTCAGTATTTTCAGTGTATTTGGCACTGAAACTGGGAGATGATCTCAGGAACCGATGAGACTCTGAAACATGCTTAGTTTCTTATTGTTAAATATGAAGTGTAGCAGCCGCCAGTGATTCTTGGCTAGAAAATGGTACCTATTCTCTTCTCTGTACCTTTTGGTTTAAATATGTTGAGAGATGAATCCACTAAAGTGTTATGCCTAGTGTTGCATTATTAAAAAATGTGCAAACTGTAAGCCTCATTGCAGCAGACTATTGATTTACCTCCATAAGCACTTATTAGGAAGTACCCTGTTTCCTTTTTTTCTCCCAGCAGGTAATTTCTAAACTGTAATCCTGAAATATCCCTCTGTGTTGGAGATAATACTTCCTGTTACTTATTTTTTCAGTACAGATAGATGTTGATGCAACTTGAGTGTTTTCTTTTAATGTGCTCAAACTGAACATTTGAAGTTGATGAAATGCAGCACACATCAACAGAACCCATTAATTTTTAAGCAAGCAAACAAGCGTTGGGTCCAAAAGATGTTGCTCCAAGAGCCGGTGAACTCTAGTTTTGCAGAACTGCATGACTCCTGCAACTAGGACTGCTGTGCTGAACATGCTGAACTCTGAGTGCCCAGAAGAGCCTACCAGGAATGGGTTTGGCCAAAGGTGTGATGTCAGATTGTGATCCCCTAATGTCATAGCAGGAGGCGACATTTGGGAGAGGAGTGTTTGAGCTTGATTTACAACCCAGTATGAACTTCAGAAGTTCTGGTATGTCAGGGTAGAGAGAGGCATTCTCACGAGTGTAGTGGTATTTTGGTAATCACCTGGGGTCTCTCATTGGCTCTGCAGGTTTTCTGTGTTTGTATAAAAACACAAACTTAGCAAACTGGGCTGCTAAGTCTGGTTCTGCTTCTTCTGTGACAGGTAGCTTTTGACACAACCAGACATTTTTAGTGAAGGAGCCATAAGACAGACAAGCCTGGAAAGACTAAAGGTGCAAGAACAGGAGCAAATTCAAAAAAGGGGGAAGAAAAGAGAGGGGGTTGAAAGGTGAGGGTTTATTTTTAGAGAATGTCCCATTTTCTTGAGATGTGTTACACTTCCTCTTACCAAGCAAAATACAGGAAGAGTGGCTGTATAAAAGTACAGGCTTTGAGGAAACAGAAGCTGGAGAAATTGAAACAATACTATGTAGTTGTTAGTTTATATATTGGAAAGAAAACCATAATGATAATTCTGCATGTAAGGCATCAGGTGCAGGGCTCTGGATTATGAGAAAAATTGGACTGGAGATATGCCGAGGTCCCTTTCAGATCAGATTATTCTATGATTCTGTGGGCCTACAGTGAAATCAGAGAGCTGTTGCTCTCAAATTATTTTGAGGATTGATTCCTTAAGGTTCTGCATGTGGGCTTTTTGTATTGCTTTATGCTGCAACATCTTAAATCAATGTCCTTACGCCCTGAAATAAAATTAATGTGATGTACATTTCTCAGTGCCTTCCAGCTGACTGGAAAGTCCAAAGCTATGAAACAAATACTTTTCTGTCTTCACCCATTTTCCATGTTATTTTTTATTGTTGATTATCTTTAGTGCAGTGTTCTTAAATTTGCATATGAGTAATAGTAGTATATTGAAGTTTTAATTCTTTCAATAACGTGTTTGGATGGCATCCTAAAATGTCTGTAGTATTCAATCATGTTATGCACCTTCCTGAAAAAACCAGACATTTAGAATGCAGAGCACTGTGAATCTAATGCTAGGTCTCTAATAAAAGCATTGCTATGCTTCTGTTGCTAATTCTTCCTTATTCAAATACTTCTTAAAAAGCTATTTTAAAACACTTATTCATGTGAACACTGTTCCTTGAATTTTCTGGAAGTTTTTATGATGTGTCAAGTTGATTATTTGGTGGAGCTACTTCCTACAGAGTAAAATTTGCAAAAAATGGTGATAGCCTGTTGTGTTTTAACCCCAGCTGGTAATTAAGTCCTACAACAGCTGCTCACTCCCTCCCCCTCTCCCCAGTGGGATGGGAGGAGAATCCCTAAGGTAAAAGTGAGAAAACACAAGAATTGAGATCAAGACAGGTAAAGCAAAGGCCACATACACAAGGAAAACAAAACAAGGAATGCATTCCCCACTTCCCCAGGACAGGCAGGTGCTCAGCATCCCCAGGACAGCAGGAATCCACCCCACATAGCAGTGACGTGGGAAGACAAATGCCATTGCTCCAAATGCGCCCCCTTTGTCCTTCTCTAGCATCATTGCTGACCATGAGGCCATATGGTCTGGGATATTCTTTGGGTCAGTTGGGATCAGCTATCCTGGCTGTGTCTCCTCCCCTTTTCTTGTTCACCCCCAGCCTCCTCACTGGGGGCGTGTATGAGGAGCAGAAAAGGCCTTGGCTCTGGGTAAGCCTTGCTCAGTGATAACCCCTGAATTACTCTTGTAATACCTCTTAAATGGGACCTTCATGCTAATCTGTAGGGGAGATTTGTTAATTTAAGAATTGGATCCAAATGAATAGTCTCTAGTTGTGTCCTTGAGGACAAAAAAGCCTGTGGTGCTGTTGTCTTGGCAGTGCTTATAAAAAAAACCCCAAGAACAGAAACTGTTTGAAGAGACAACTTTCTAACTGTGGGGATCAGTTGGGTGTGTGTAATTAATGTTTTCTTTTCAAAATGTTGTTTAAGCAAATGAGATTCCTTGTTAGCCACGTGTGATCCTTGATGACTGTTTGCTTATTATTAGCACTTCAGAGGCTTACATCCAGTTCCCCAGGACGCAAAATGTAAACCAAGTGTCATCTAAATTGTCCCATATTGATAATTACCTAGAAAAAGACGTGGTGATGAAAAGAAGTTCAAGAGAGAAAAAGGAAAGCTAAGCGCGAGAGGAGAGAAGAGAGGCAGATAGATGGAGATGAGGAACATCCCCCAAAGCAGCAGAAGGTACCGTCTGAAGAACAGCAGTGGCCAGAGAATATGCCTGAATGGGAAGAAAGGAAATCCCTGCTAGCTCAGAGAAGAGTGGAGTCTGTCAGACTGCTTACAGTGCTGTTAAATCGTGTGAAAGTAAGACTATTTTAAAACATATTTTAATTTTAAGGGTATTTATTAGAGCTTGAATAGTTCACTAGACATTTGGTATCTTGATGCTATTCAGAAGACTGCTTTGGGGCTGACTGAACACTGAGAAGGCCTGAGGCCCATGTCTTGTGACAATCTGCTCTCAGTCTTGCCCTGAGAGCAAACATAGTGCATTTTCAGCCAGAAACTTTGCTTTTGGTGCTTTTTCAAGACCTTGTCTTTACTGAGTAAAAAATAGGGCTGGAAAGGCTGTACTAGCTCTTGTTAGACTTGATCCAGTGTTGCAAGCAAGGAATTTTGGAGTGGGGGACATAAGTGATGCTCTCTCTCTGCTTGTTGTGGTCTCAGGTGTACAAGTGACTGAATTAAACTGGCACAGGTTTTACCAGCTGCATTTCTAATTGCCTCTTCTTTTTTCTTGGCCAGCATACATTACCAGGCTTATTTCAGTTTGATTCAGATAATGTCTTGAGAAAGTCAGCAGAGAAGTGATAAAAATTTGAGTGTTTTGCACACAGATTAATGTTTGCAGGTTTAGTTTAGTGATTTGGGCAAAAAAGGTTTCAAATGAAAACAGGGGTTTTAATTTCTAATATGGCTTTGTCTCCTCTATTTGCAGAAAATAATTTGCTTGCATCTTTAAACAAGTGTGTATTTTTCCCAATCCTTAATGTAAAAGATTTCTAAAGGACTGTAATTTACTATGAGCTGAAGTTAGAGGCTACCCTTGCCATTCTCCATGAATTTTAAGGCCCCATTACATCTGACATTTGCCTTCTTAATTATGAACATGGTGTGTTAAATTTCTATTTTCTTGGTTTCACAGTTGGCAGGTCAAAAAGTGGATCCTTCAGTGGATGTAAAGAAGGATGATTCATTTTCTGAAACAACATTTAAGGACATAAAGCAGGAGCTGCTTAACTCCCTTTATCGTACGCACAAAGAGCTGAAATGTAAGGAGTTTAAGTGCCCATTAACCCAAAAAGGTAGTGGTGTATGTCATGAGGAAGGAGATGGGAGTAACTTCTATGCACCAACTTGTCACATAGTCAGGACAATTTTAAATGATCCCTCTCCAGCCCCGAGCTCTGATGGACTGCTTGGCAGGGATGTGTGCAACTCCTCCTCCAAAGGCTGTGGGCCTTTGCTGATCACGGTTACCCAGGACGGCAGGATCATCCAGCCGCTCCGTGGAAGGCACCACCCAGCACTGGATGTAGTTCACACACAGACAGTGTCTGAGGAAGACGATTGCAAAAAGCAGAAGGTTTATGAGACTGATGAATTCATCCATTATTTACTAAACTACTACCAGACACCACGCTATGCACGTGTTTGCTTAGAGCCAAAAACCGCTGTAAACAAGTCCCGATGGAAGCGAGTGGTATCTGATGATGGTGGTGGGTTTGACATCAGCTTGAGTAACAAACATGGTCAGCACTTTGGAGAAGTGAGTCCTGTACAAAACCTTCACAAGAGAAATTGTAGTAGTGATAGTAATTATGGGCTGGTGATCACTCTTGGGGAACTCAAGTCAACAGACAAAGTGTTAGAAAGAAAGGTCCATGGGGGCAAGCTTGCAAAAAAGCTGCAAGTTCAGAGGAATGACTCACTCACTTTTGATAACTTACCACATGCTGCACTGAATCATTCTTTGGAGTGCACTACTGTTACTCATAATGAGGAATTCAAAAAAGAAGATGGTAGAGATGAAGGCACTGTACCACATGGAACATGTAGATCTGCTTGCAGATTAAAGGATTTGTTGGAAGAGATCAGTGATTCTGAGTACTTTGGAGAGGCATGTGGTGACTCAGTGAAGAGACCAGGAAGAAGGTATGAAGACATTTACAGCAGTTGTAATAAAGGGTGCTTGTCTGCAAGAGCTGGGGAACAAAAATTACTGGTTTATCATAAAAATGTAGCTCTGGAAGGCCAAGAGAAGGAAATCAGCCAATGTAACTCCTGTTCTAATTTCATCCATGAGCGCTTGGCAAGGCAGGGTGAACATAAACTTAAAAAGTCGTACAAGAGGTCTAGTAGTGAATTAAGATATGAAGGAAAGAAAAGTGAGAGACAATCCAGAGAAAAGGAGAAAAATGCTCATAAAATGAAGAAAAAGCAAAAAAAGCTTTCTTCTAATCTTGTATCTGATGAATGTGGCTTTTCAGAGATGGACAGTTGCATGCAGCTGGAGTCGCTCAGAAAGATACAGAGAAAATGTAAGAAAATACTGCACAAAAAAGTGAAATTCAAGACACATCACACCTCTGTGGTAGCACCAGATGTTAGCCCTCATGATGGCTCACCCCTTCAGGAGACCCTCCAGAGGAGAGGTGAGAGAGAGGGACACCACAGCTAAGGGGATTGAATTTGACAGGTCTGTGGCAGGTGAGGTTGCCACAGTTCTTACAGTGATGAATGGTTTTTGGTTTTAAAAGACATAAGCATGGCATAAAAAAACCCAGTGCGACTTCTCAGCAATTAAGGGTTTGTTCAGTTCAGCTATGAAACACACAGCTGCAACTCAAGAGTAATATTTGTCTGCTTAATTGGGTAACACAGTATCTGTCCTGGCCATTAGCAGATGAGTATTCTGTTAACAACGCGTGGTAACAACATGCTTTAGACAACTAAAACATTAATAGACAATTTAATGTGTGGCATGGCTGTGTGGGAAATACTGTCTCAAGTAAATAAAATTCTACGTAGCTACAATACATCTGATGTTCATACAGGATTGCTACTGGGCGTTCTTTCAGCCTGTTGTACAGTTTACTGTGCTTCCAGTTGGTTGGTGGATCCCCTTACAGCCACCTCCCTTTCCCTCTCTGTCCACCTGACAAACTCATTTCAAGAAACTTTTTCTCTTCCACAGGAGATGAGAGGAAATTAATGTTGAGAAGAGAGATGGATGCAGATGTCAGAGGATGCCCTCTATTTCCTCTTGAGATAATTCAGACAAACCCCTTCTCAGATACTTTCTGTGGAGGAGAGCCCAGAAGAGGATGCTGAATAGCTACTGTATTATAGGTCTGAAGTTTTTGTAAAGAAGTGGGAGAAGAAAGCCCTTTGATCATTAAAAGGTATATGAACTACTGGGCTGGTTTTTGTTTGTTTGTTTTGGTTTGGTTTTTTCTTAGGTAATTCCTTTGGTTGGAATATCTAACTGGTGTAGTGAGCCACAAAAGCAGAATCTGTATTTGCCTTTTGGATAACAGGACCAAAACTTTTCCCAGAGCCAGAACAAACTTTCATGGACTAGTGGCTAAGGAACTTGAAAGGACACAGGCTGAGATCTTGGAGCATTACACTTTGATTTAATGCAGGGAATCACGTAAATTACAGTCTTTACTGATAATGAGTCCCTGGAAAAAAACTAATTGTCAATCCTAGAGCAAGCATAAGAAGTGCCTCCTCTATCAAATTGTTATAATGATGGAACTGGAAGATGTGGGAAACATTTATACTCAATTTTGAGAAATCATAGATTTCCAAATGTGAAAAAAGTCCCATCTTCTGTAAAACCCACACCAGAAGAATCCTTGTGTTCTATTCACAATTCTAGAACTGTTTCTGAAAACTTGCTGACCTTTGGGAGGAAGGATTTCACTGAACTTATGCTCAGTGTAGTGGCTTCCAGGAATCTGAATGGTTGTCTAAGCAATGCTCTGAGTGTTAGATAATGAGAGGGCAGCGTGTGTCAGCCTGCTGACAGTCCCCATGTAAATTCAGGTTGACAGTTCACAAGATTTTTGAAGGCACATATAGTGAGGTAGCTGTTTACTACAAGTTTGCTTACAAATGCTTTCCAGAAGAATTGTAAAATGTTGTCAGAGTTGTGCTGCTTGTAGATAAAAATGTGAAAATGCAGTCTAGGAGCTTGAGTTATATCCATATTTATTCATCTGGCTATATCTAAAAGACAGCCACAATTGCTTTTGAACAAAGTCCCTTAGCAAGATACAGAGTTTGAAGTTCAATGCACTGATTATTGCAGCTTTCATTTTATGCTTTATTTATTACATGTCAGTAGATGAAGTTAATGTGAAAATGTTTTCTTCATTACGTAAGATCTTACCCATGTTTGTAACTTCTGCTCTAATAAATAGTAATAAAAGAGAATAATTGTAATTGTTCGTGGTAGATAGGTTTTCCCCCAGTCTTCAATACTGGTGATTCCTACAGGCTTCTAAGCTAGGTTTTATCAGTCTTTCTGTTCATATGTTCAGATGTTGAGTGCCTTTTTAGAATCATGAATGAGAAGTAGTTGCTACTCAAAGTACTGTTAATCTATTACTTTTAACTAAAAAGATGTTATTTTCTTGACAGAAATATTTTCTGACTATTTTGGAGAACATTTATGCTCCTCTTAAATCTCCCCTTTAGTATTTTATACAGTTATAATGAAGAGGGACTATTGTATTTGTTGACAGTGTAAAATGTTTTCATTTGCACTGATGTGACATACCAAGGGTGTTTTTTCTCTGTGCAATATTTGCAGATTAAAGATAGCAAAACTTCCCCTCTGTCAATCTAGACAGTTTTGTCTCCATGAGTACCCGTTTCTCATGGACAGGCCTTTTGGTGGCAGGTGAGGAAGTTTGTTAATCTGGGGGAGAAGGAACTGAAGACTTCCTTCAGTGTAAATTTCCAGCATTTTATCAACATGCTGTCACAATAACCAGTAACAAATAAATACTCCATTTCTGTCGCTGCTTCATGCGTTCACCTGTATTGACTGAAACTGATAGAGGACTTGCTTCATCTCCCAAGTCCTCGTTCCGTGTAAAACATTGTTAGTTAATAAAATATGCATGCACTTTAAAATGTGAGACATCATTGTAATCTTCATACTAAAAGAGAACTTCTGTTTCCTACTTGACACTATTTAGAACCTGATTTCAGGTGTTTAAGTAATAATTTTACTTTTCACATAATCATAGAATGGTTTGGATTGGGACCTTAAAAACCATCTTGTTCCAACCCCCATGCCAAGGGCATGGGCATCTTCCACCTGCTCCAAGCAGTGTCCAACCGTGGTCTTGAAGTGTTCAAGTGGTCTTGAACACTTCCCGGGATAGGGCATCCAGTTTCTCCTGGCAACTTCTGCCACAGCCTCGCCATGCTTACAGGAAAGAATTTCTTCTTCCTGTCAGCATCTTTGAGCCCCACCTTTTCATACAGTGGACTGCTTAATATAATTTTATTATCCTGAAGGCTAATCTTTAAAGATTAAGCTTTAACAGCTTGCTTTAAAACTTAAAATGCATGGCTCTGTAGTATGGATTTTAGTTGTTTTAAATGTCACATCCCACGTGTGAAAGTTACAGAATATTTTGGCAATTAAAACATTTATTAGATTAAAAGATGCATTAAAAGCAGCATTTATGTAGTTCAACAATGGAACTGTAGGACATTTCTGGCATAATTTCACACCTTTCAGTTTGAACCTCATGTGTTCTGTTGTTCCCAGCTGCTGTTTCAAGAGGCTAGGTGGTTTTTGTGGAAATACCATTTACTCTGACATGTATGAAGTTGGACCCTGCAGATCTTGCCATCAAATCTAATTTTCTGTACAAAACTAGTGAAAATGCCTCCTCACAGAGTTGGTGTGAAGAGAAGTTGGCTGAACAACGCTTTGTTACTGAAAATATGTGACTTGTGGGTTGTACCTTGTGCTGAATGCTGAAGTCAAAATCCTACAGGCTGGTTTTAAAGCAGAAATACACTAGGCCCATTATTAAATCAGTCCATCTGCTTGAAATACAATACAGCAGTTATAATATGAAGCCCGTTCTTCTTAATCCAGGGATTCCAGGCAATGCATAGAAATGCCTCACCTTTCATAAAAGCCCTTACATAACTTTCAACAGAAGCATTCAATACTGAACTTTTTTCTGTTTAACTGAAACAGCAGGAAGTAAGAGCTAGTAAAGGTGATTAAGGGCAGGTGACATCCAGGTGAAAGAATACCTGAGTTTTACAAAGCAGTTAACAGTATGAGTTTTCCTGGCTGGAAATAAGATATGACTCAATTGTTTTGATTTATCCTAGGGTAGATCTTTGTGACAGGTGTTGGACACAACAGATGAGGGAGATTAGCGACATTCTCTGCATTTAATTGGTCATCATGTTCTACCTGGTTAAGGAACAGTCTCATAAGCTGCCTGGTATGGGTCTTTTTGCATAGTCATTGCTGCCAGTCACTGTTGAAGGAAAGGTTCTGTTGAAGGAAAGTTGTAAAGAACAGACTAAAAAGGAAGCTAAAACCCATCCATTTTTTCAGCACTTTGGAAGAAAGTAAAACCCATTCCTGGTGCTTTATGAGCAGCTTTGGTGACATGCTTCTTCTCCTTTGACAAGAAATTCTCTGTTTCCCTGAAAAAGTAACAGTCTTACCAAAGTGTCATACCTCCTCCCCAAGAAGTAGTAACAATGAGCTTTGTCTTGTGTTACTGCCTGTTTTCTGCATCATTTTTGTTACTGTTTTTGTTAGTGATGCATAACGTTCTGATGTACAGATTAATACTTAAAATAGTGTTAGTTCCTCGGGAGATGTTACCGAGTAATTTAAGAGTCAGGTGATTTGGTCCACTGAAGGGTAGGTTACAGCCTTCCAAAGCTCCAGCTTTTGCTCAGTATTAACAATTACTTGGGGTTTTTTCTGCCTAACACTGTTTTTGCAATAGAGCATGTTCTCTATTTAATATTCTGTTAAAGTTTTACTAGCGAACTTTTACAAGCATTTACAAGCATTGCGTTAGAACATATTTAACTCAATCTATGCATTGGATAATGTGACACATTGGAGAAGGACAATATAAAACTTGAAACACTGGGGAGTATTAAAGATAACATTTGGTTGCAGTAAATAAAAACAAACATCACCATTATGCAAGAGTATTTTATTTTCTGCCTTAAACAAGTAAAAGCACATTTCCAATTTGAGGTAAACCATTAGTAGTAGTTTGCAAAGAGTATAAATGTCTCTAAAAATAAAATAGCAACACAAAGGTCATGACAGGATCTACACGTGTCTCTAGACCTTCGTTAGGTAGTTCATACAGTACCCACTTTACACAAGCTCTCTGGCTCTAACAACCTCGCTCTCCATCGGAAGGCCCAGTGCAACCAAAAGAAAATCCCAGGACACTGTTGGGACTGAGGCAGAGTCACTTGTTCTCACCACAGATGGTCTCAGGCACTTTAATACGTTGTGTCAACTTGTTTATGTTGTGCAACACACTCTACTTCCCAAGGCTTTTGCCTAGTTTACACCTTCCCACTCAGTTCATCCTTTTGGTCATGTTGCCAAATTGAAATAATCAGACAGCCAAGCCAGAGAAATCAAATAGAGGGAACTACACCATACAGGCACCCTGGATATTCTGCACTAGCAGAATCACCTGGACAAGTTCAGAAGTGATCAGCAAATCATTAGTTATCTTGGAATTTATAAGAAAGTTTTAGAGAAATATTTTGGATGATGAACATTTACATTTTTCCTTGGTCATATCCATTTACCCAGCCCTCTCTGGCAGGAGGCAGATCACTTAGAAAAAACCTAGTAATTAAGTACAGAGGTAAGCCAAGAGAGCAAATAAGTAAAAAGCAACTCAAAGGTCAGGTCCACAGGTATAGCATTGCTGGTTATGCATGAGATTGTGCCATTTCTTTTAATGGCAACATTCCAAACCAACAAAGGCCTCAACACAGAAACAGCTTACACTGTTTTATTTTGTACATAACTTATGTAAGTTATGTTGACCAGTAGTGTTTTGCTAGGTAAAGGTGCATGTACAAGAGCACTTGCTAACCATGCCATACCAGCAACTTCTTGTTTTTCAGGCCTAGAAATCAAGAGGAGCTGATCTTCCATGTTTAATATAATTCCATTAACATTCACAGGAGCGCTTTTTACTAAGAAGAAAATAGAATAAACAATAGTCAAGTCACACCCCATGGTGTACCTTTAGGGATGCCTAGTTCCACTCATTATCTAAACTTCTGTAACACTATAGATGTGCTTTAAAAGTGAACAGAGAACTTAAGTCTATGCAGAATTATGCATGTTGAATACATCAAGCATTCATCAGTCTTCATTAAATATTTAAAAGTGATTTAACTTCTCAAAAATTCTTTTTTAAAAGTAGTTAAGTGTTTCATCTGTAAGTCACTAATGCAACGCCTTGAAAGCCAAATTATCTTACATAATAATGAATTACATTGTACAACAAATGAGTATCATGCTTTGTCGATAAAACAAAATATAGTCCCTTTTCAAAAGGAATTATAACCCAGGGGCCAGATCCTGCAGAAGCTAACACAAAAGATGATTTAGTGGTGTTTGTGTTACGTATGTGAAGTTATTCATGTGCTTGTGTTCACACTGCTAGGTTGGTAATGAAAAACTTGATTTAAACCTACTTTGCACTAAATGGTGATAGCAGAAAAATAGTCCTTTATTGCCAAAATTGCAGTTTACTTTTGCACAGACATTTCTCATGCATATATCTTATTATGTGGGTTTAAAAGAAGACAGATCAAAGACCTTCAGAAGCTTCCCACTGAATTTGAAATCTTTGAAAAGAAACCAATCACTGTACCTCTGGGCCTTTTGTAAGCCTTGCTGCTGCTGCACCTTGTGAAACAGAAGTGGAATGTTACAAATGATCCTTTGTGGTTCAAAAATAGATTGTTCCTCACTGCAGTATCTACTCTTTCTTTGCATCCTGGGCATCTTTTTCATCTTCATCAGAGTACACAGTGGGTTCCTCCCCCTCCTTCAGCAGCTTACCAACATGATGATACTTAACTGGGAAAAAAAAAATCCAAGTCATTTTTCTGCCCTGAAGAGACACCTTTTAAAACTCCTCCAACTGTTTTCTGAATGAACAGGATAGTTATATGTTAATAAGATATAGCAACTTGTTCCAAACACTGGGATAAACGAGAAAAGCTAAAATCAGCTACTACCTGGACCTGGACTACTATTACTGTTGTCGTAAGAACCATGTGAAGTGAATGTACCTCTCATTTTATTGCCTAAACCAAAAGATGTATCAACATAAACTGATGGACTCACCCAGCCAAAGAAACAGAATCCTAGATTATTTCTCTTGCCAATGCCAAAGCTGGTTTTTCAACCAAAGGCATTGTTAGACTATTTACATCTATTAAACACACATATACATATGTGCACACATATGCACAACTTGGAGGGGGTTTTATTTTTTGTAATGTGTATTAAGAATATTCAGTAGGACAGAAGGGAGATCCTTTCTCCCAAAGATAAAGATGGATCTGTTATCCGATTATGTGATTAAGCCTCTGATTTATTTTATATCTCCTTTAGGGCATGTAAAAATGCTAAGATCATGTACATGTAAGGACGGAGAGCTATACTATGTTGCCTATCTGTCAACTTCAACAAAGCAAAACCCCCTGATTATTGGTATTTCAGACTAGCAGTGTTGTTAAAACAATTCAAAGCAACTATTTGCCACATTTAATAGGAACACAGTAATAAAAAGAGTGACTTCACTGTCAGTCCTGATGCTCAACACTTGTAAAGGCAGATTTTTAACACTAGTTCAAGTCAGATATTTGATAACATAATTATGGTTTCTGCGACAAGCTTGTTAGCATAATAAAACAGCCATTCAGTGTGGCATGATTAACAGTCTTAATTAAAACAGGAAGAGGGCCAAAATAGTAGGGGCACATCAGGTCAGGACTGAGATTTCTAATGGCATCAGGTGGAGAAAACTCCACTGTAGCTGGTTACAGTAAATCTTCCAACACCAGATATAAAAAGAAAACACATTTTATTTCCACTATGCTCATTATCGGTGTATGCAATTTCCATCATTTATATATATGACACTTCCGGCTGGTTACAGCCTTTTAACTATTGCTTCCCTTATTGACCACTTCTTTGTAAAATGGCTTAAAATTGCTTACAAGTGAATTGTGACTCCCAGTCCCTCAAGGTCTCTTGCTGTGTAGCGTTGAGATCAGAGAGGTCATCATATGTATCCCTCAGTGCCTCCTTATCCAGGCAGAAAGTGGCAAGACCTCGGGATGCATCTCTTCCAGCAAAGATCCCATACGGGCCCTCTAAAATAAAAACATAAGCAGCATTATTGCAGAGGTGATGGATGCTACGTTATCTTCGCGGATCAGTCTCCAAACAAAAACGGACTATGAGTTTCTACCCTGGGCCATGCATCAGGTGCCTCAAGCTGCTGAAATGCTTTAAAGTTTCGTTCTAATTGGTAGTAAAAGGACACTGAGGACAAGAAACAAAATTATAGAAAGAGAAAGATACTGAGGTTTGCTGAAACATCAGGACAATGAACCACACAATGGTGCGTGGCACATATAAACGGGGTAAGCATAAGCATACAGACTGGGACGCACATCCTTGGAATAAGGAATAGAGGATGGATTTCTATGTCTGGGGTGAAATGAAAGTTTTCTAACAGATACTCCTGACTTGAGATGAAAGGATGGCTTGACAGAAAATATAGTGGAGCTACTGGAAATTATCAAGTTGGAGGAAACATCTATTAAAACAAAATACAAGATGAACTCAAATGATCAAAAAATGCAACTCACAGCAGATCAGAGACATCAAGATATAAACTCTTGCTAAACTTCATTAATGATTAGCTTGCTTGCATGGCAAGCCAAAACTTGAGATACTGCACATTCAACTAGACATTCAGAGTTCTTCTAAAAGGAGCTTAAAGAAGTTAGATGTGAACTCTGGTTATTGTAGAGCACATATCCACTTCCAAAGTGTCCTTTTTCCTAAATTAATCAAAAGAAACTTACTTTTCCATTAAAATGAAAATCAAACTAGCCAGACATTGTGGTGAACCATTCACCCATTACCAAATCAGATGCAACATACAGCTTTTACTATCATCAAGGAAGGCAGCATTTAAAGCTTAGACCTTATGTCAAGTGGGTTTTAGTTTGCACAAATACAAAGCTGCACATCTAACTCGCTGTACACATCATCCTGGCTGCTGCAGAATGCAAAGTTACAGCCTGGCATCATTCAGTGACAGTCTCGTCTGTGTTTGGCCCAGAAGTAGTAACATAATGCTTTCAAAAACAGAGTGTCTCCTGCATTTTTCTCCTTGTCTCGAAGTAGCACCGGCAGCTCACTACTGCAGGCTGTCTGTACCAGGCTGTCTGGTCAGCTCAGAAATGGTTATGCCAGGCAGATCCTGGTACAAATCAGCAAGCCTCAGTGAGCCGTTTTAAAAATGCAGCTTCTGATAAAAATAAAACCCCCTGTCCTCGTGGAGGTGATAAGATTCTTCGCCTGGGTGCACATACTCCCACCCACCTCATCATTGGCTGCTCTACGAGTATAGGTTATTCAATCTTGGCACGTTTGAACTATGCTCCTGGTAGAAAGCTGGTTTAATCTAAACTGCCAAGTATTTAGTATAAATATTACGCAATAGAACGACACCCACTAAAAGCTGGGAATGGAATGTTAACACTGAGAGAACACTTCGCTTCTGCTGCCTGCCATCAGGTAAAGGCAACCCAGGCCGACAAAGCCGCCCAACCCCGTACGGTAGCTGTAGCCTGCCATGGGAAAACACCGAGAATAAGACAACGTAAACTGGCAAAGCCGGAGTTCCTACAACACCGGGGCCCGGCTCTGGAGCCCGGGCGGCAGCGGTCGCCCTGCCCGCCGGCTCACCGGCACGCAGCTCTCCCAGCGCTGCAGGGGCGCGCAGCCTTCCCGGCTGCAGGCAAGCCGAGCACATCCCAAACCTCCGCATCGGGACCAGGGCCGGGATGTGGTCAGGCAGGAGCGCCGATCCAGCTGAGGGAAGGCGCTCCCGGACAGCACCGACCCTGACCCGCCCCGCGCTCCCCTCGGCGCGCCGGTGGCGCGCAGCGCCCGGGCTGGGCCCGTCTCGCAGCCGCCCGCCGCCCTCACCGGGCCCGTAGAACTTCCTGGCGCGGGTCACGTCGAAGACTTTGCCATTGACGGCCATGAGGATGCGCGGGTCGCTGACGCCGTCGAAGGGCCGCAGCTGCTCCAGCGTGAAGTCGCGGCGCTTCATCTTGGGCAGCGGCGGCGGGTCCGCTTCGCCCGCGGGTGCCGCGGGCCGCTCGCCCCGCAGGATCTGGTAGAGCAGGAAGAGGCAGAGGCCCAGCAGGCTCAGGTTGAGCGGGGAGCCTACGATCTCCAGCAGCAGCCCGCCGCTCTCGCCCGCAGCCCCCTCTTCGCCGGCCATCGCCACCTCCTCGCGGGCCATGGCGCTGCACTGAGCGGCGGCTCCGCGGGTCGGAGCGCGCAGCGGCGGCACGGAGCACACCCCGCCCGGTGGGGCGGGCCGAGGGGCGGTGGCGGCGGCAGGAAGGGCGGGGCGGCGGGCGCGGCGGGGCTGAGGCGCGGGCGCGGGGCCGCCCCCAGGCCGGGCGGGGTTGGCGGCTCCGCGCCTGCCGCCGGCGCTAGGGGGTGGTGCGGGCCCGGGCACGGCGGCGGCTGCCGGGCCGCTGGTCCCCGGCGAGGCGGCCGCAGGTCGGGTCAGGCTAGGCCGCCGCGGCGGCTCCGTGGCACACAGTTCCACAGAAATTCTGGAAAAAATAACCTCCGGGCGGCGTTAGACCCGTGACAGGGGTGCCGCGATGGGCTGTGCGAACCAGCCAGCGTCCTGCTGGATGGAGGATGGAGCGGGGCTCAGCTCGGCGGTGCCAAACACTGAGACAAGAGGCAACTGGCAGAAACTGATGCACAGGAAGTTCCATCTGAACATGAGGAAGAACTTCTTTACTGTGCAGTGACTACACAATGGAACGGACTGTTCTGAGAGTTCGTGGAGTGTCTCTCAAGAACCATTTGGATGCAATCCTGTGCCTCTGGGCTGACCCTGCCTGAGCAGGGAGGTTGGACCACATGACCCACTGTGCTCCCTTCCAACCTGACCCATTCTGTGATACCCTGCACTCGCCCCAGCGGTGCTACTGCACATCTTCCTTTTCTTGGCAAGGCAGTGGCTTTTCCAAGTACTCCAGAAATGTTGTCAAACTTAACATGGAAGAAAAGGGAAGAAATTACCAAACTTCTGGGGTTTTCTCATTCAGATATTACCCCCAGGCCCCACAAAACTACAGAAGCAGCAACCACAATGTACTAATATAGCATGAAAAAAAAATTGTCCTGTCAGAGAGGTCTGTATTCATGTTTTTCTTTAGTGGAGGCTTTGGTGAATTAGAACTTAAGCTGAAGGAAACACTAACTTGGATGTATCTACTTGGTATGGTGTTCATACCGTGGAGCAAGTGGAGCCCCAAATACAGGTAGATTACGACTGGTGACAATCTGCTCCTTGGTATGAAGTGTGAGAAAACAGAAGTGATGTTTTGGGTCTGAGTAGTTGCCTCTGCAAATTGTGTCCTTCAAATAGAACACAAACTAATGCCCTGCCAGAGTATCGTCATTTCCACTACACAAATCAGTACCTCAGGGTACATGTAGAGAAGAAATACAGTGTACCAGCCTTGATCATAGAATCATTGCGTTTGGAAGAGACCTCTGAGATCACAAAGTCCAGCTGTTAACCTGACTGCACATTATAGCTTGGCAGATGGTTCATATCAATGCTTCAGGGGAAGCAGGCAGCTTTTATTGAACCTAGCACTGGGACATGTAGTTACAGAAAACTGAAAAAAGTGCATTTCGTTTACTTTCTAATTGTCAGTGTTAGGAAAATTTTTAACTGTGGGTCACTGCAGGTATGGATAAAGTTTTGCATTTTGGGATACATACAAGAACTTCAAGAACTAAGATGTTCAGTACACATCGGCTCTTGCAAGGGAGGGTGTTTGGTCCCCCCTGCTGTCTCCTTTGGGAAGCTTCTTCTTTTACTCAGCACTTGAACTTAGATCTCTCTTAGATGGTATGCGTGACTTTTGCTTCCACCTGCTGTGTAACTTGAAAAACTCTATGTTTCATTGATCTGGTTACTGAGATTTGTACTAGTTAATGAAATAGCCCTGCATTTTGACCCTATTTCAGATACTAGAAAAATCTCTGAAACTTCAGAATTATTAAAACTGGGAGCTGTATTACCTAGTTAATTCTACTCAGTGTAGACATGACACACTGTATTGATATTATGCTGTAGAGGAATAGATATAGAAAAAAAGCAGAAATGTGGATGGGTATTTTACAATTTTTTTCAACAGAGAGGAAAAAATCCCAAGGCTCCAGAACAACCTCATTCCTGAATTTGACTTTGAACCAGACACTAAGGCAGGGAAATGAAGCTTTTTATGCCTAGTATCCAGGAGAAATTATTCAAGAACACTTCATTCTTAAATTAAGAAGGGCCGGGAAACATTGCCAAGACTGATAGAATCTCAAGTTATTTGCCACGTAAGCACTGCTACTGGAAGTTACAGTGGCCCAACTTTTCATCTCTTTATAAAAGATATTTGTACACCTTAGAATGCACATTAAGCAAAAAATAAGAACAGATATTTAGAGATAAAGGGGTATGAATAAAATGATAATATATTGGTAGGAAATACCTACATTCATGAACCTTTTGTTATACATTTCCCTCTAGCAAGCCTACTTGGCAATTCCTTTAAACAGAACTGAGGTTCTAGTTGGAGAGGAGTTGGCCCCAGCTCTAGCTAAACACCACTGGCATTAGCTATGCCCCCACACAGATTTCCTTCTCCATTTTAATAGACAGCAGTACCTTTCTCCTTGCATTTATTCTCTTTACATCTATGAGATGGGTTGATAGCCTTCAGCATAGTGTTCTAGTATAATGCTCTCTTCTTATTACTTGAAGGAAACACTGTAACTCAGACAACTTGCAAGACAGGATAGTTCAAACAGTTTTAAAATACTCCTAGTTGTATGTTTTATTAAGCAGTGTAGATCTGTTAGAGGTGAAACAAAATTAGCTCTGCTACTCCTTATCTTTCTTCTTACTGTGCTATTTCCACTTTGTATCTTGTCTGGTAGATTTAACGCACCTTTTAGAGCAAATTTAATGATTCTAAACAAAGTGTGCTTTTCCTGGGTTCCCCATGATACTGTTGTTGCCAAGCTGGTTTTGGGCCTCACTTTCTCTCATTGTTCCTTTGGGAGCCCTTCACAGGAATTCCTTTCTCTGATTTACCTGATTGGCCATTTTAATTTAAACTAAGGCTGCAAGCTTGCGGAGATGCTAATGTATGCCACGCTCATAGATGCTAATGCTCATTTGTATTACTTGAGATTCCCAGGACTGCTGGTCACCTGGAACTATTGCTGGTTTTATTTGACCTGCAAGGACCCAGGGTTTGCTAAGTAGAGCGGAGGTGTCTCAGTCTTTTAGGTTACTGAGAACTGGTGAGGAATAAAACCACTGTCAAGTTAGATCTTTGCTGCCCAGACTGAAGTCTGATTTGTAGCTCCTATTTGAGATTTTGAGACTTCAGGAAGGTGTTGCAGGACTGCATTACAAACAGCTTGTGATACCATATAGCCAAAGAGAGACAATTTTTGTCTTGGTCCAATGGCCTTCTTACATGTCGTGGTTAGGGGGGGAGGTGAATTTTTCCAGGGGGATGTGGGCAGGCCAATCAGTGATCAAGTTTCTGCTGGCACTTGGATTGGCCACTCAGAGGTTTGGACACGCCTCTGAGGACACAAGGGGTTAAAAGCAGGACTCCAGGGGGGTTCGGCCTCTTTTGGGTTCGGGTTTCAGTAGGGAAACATCTCCTCGCCCTGCTCAGCTTTGGGCTGAGTTGGGGAGGGGAGCCACGTGGCCGGGCTCAGGAAAACCACGTGGGACTGAAGTAAGCTGGGGCCCAGGGGGGAGAAGAGAATGGACAGGACTGGAACTGAGCTGCCCTGTCCAGGATGGAGGGGTGGAAAACTGTGGAGGTGTCTTCCATGTGTGCTCACCCTCCCCCACCCTCATTCCGGGAGAAGGTGCCCAGCCACATGGGAGTTGCCCAGCCTGGGAGTGCCTGAGCCTGCAGCCCTGTGGAGAGATAGAAACTGTTAACCCTTTCTTGGCAGAAAGAAACTTTTCTTAGACATTGATTCTCATGACTGGTAGTTTCAGAAGAGAGAGAAAACCAGCCTGGGACCGAGATGATAAAGCACGATTAGAAAGAACTCGATGGGCAGGGAATTGAAGAAGAGTGGCTTCTGAGCTGGACTTTTCTTGCATAATGTTAGCCATAGACTGAACTCAAGCCTCCTTTGAACATAAACTGCATTTAAGTAGATGCAGCTGCCCCTGCTTTTGCTACAGTGACTGGCCTTTAAGAGTGGAGCGAGCAGAGAAGAGAGGGGGAGGGTGTGGTGGCACCCTCTGCCCTCAGGGGAGACCTGCTCTTGGAACCCTCGGCCCCTGGGGAAAAAAGGAGAGAGCTCAGAATGCAAGTATCCTTTAAAAAGTCCTATATGCAGCTTCAGTCCATGGACAGTGGTGAGAGCACTGGACATAGAAAAGAGAGTGTTACCCTGGCAAACTTCTCCAGGCGGTGCCACAGGTGACATAGAAACACAAAAAGAGTAAACCTGCGTTTCCTGAAGAGCAGTCTGTAGTGCAGGAGAGACTCCTCTCTACCCTGCTGAACTGAAGATTGGGGTTTTTTTTTGAGTGGTGATTGTTTGATTTAAAACCCAAAGGTTTGGTCTATAGAGGGTAATGTGTAAAGGGTAGAAACTGGGGGAGGAGAAGAAATGTTCTGAGAAGTTTTTATTTCTGTCTCTGTGTGTGTTTAAGAGTTTTCTGTCTCTGTTTTTATGTAATGTAATAAAGTTGTGATTTTTTTTGTTTTCAAGATTTAAGCCTGCTCTGCTCTGTTCCTGATCACATACCACAGTAGTTGTTAGAGAAAAAACATATATTCATAGGTGCATTAACATCTGGCCATTGTTAACCCATGACATTACATGAAATGGGTCCTGACTTAAGAATGCCCAAGAATGAATTGGGCACCAGCTGACGCCAAGCCAGAGTCAAAGGGCTAGCTCTGCCACCCCAACACTGGCGCCAAGGGGGACACTACTCCCAAGAGAGGTGATGGAGCAGCGGCTTCAAGCTGTAACTGGACGGCACAATGTTGTTAGCAAACACAGGCCGGAGACAAGAATGAGAAGGAGATCCTTCTGCTTGTTTAACCCAAGAGGTTTATTGGTGGAACAAACTCTTGAACAAGCAAGACAGAATCTAGAATGTGGAGTACAATTCATAAATCAGGAAGGTCCAAGGGGTGGGAATTTGAATGCAACCAACCAGGAAAGAGAGCGGCAGGATCTCACTATGGGTGACACAATCCAGGAGCCAATGGGGAAGACAGGGGGAGGAGAGGGGGTCACATGGCCCAATGGGGCATCCTGTTTTAGGGGAATTCCAAGGAGGAGTTTAGGTAGAGGTTGACCAGTGGGGAAAACTGACAAGGAACAGTCTGGAAAAAGGGGCAGGGTTATGGTAGATGGACAATTCGGGGCAGGGTACAACTTTAGGGACAAATCATTAACTTACAAGGAACAGGGGAGTACAGAACTTACAACCATTAATCATCATAGAAACTTAAATGCGCCACCACACATCTAGTCCTCATATCAAAAGCACAGACCATCTTTTTGCTGGACTTGCTTTTTTTTAATTAGTTTTTATTTCCATCTTCATCACGTTTCTGTTTCCTTTTCAGTTGCATCTTCTGACTTTCTAGCTATGCTCTCCATCCAGTAACGTGCAAGGAGAAAGGGCTGTGGAATGTACAGAAGACACTATGCTGAAGGCTATCAAGATCCTGTTGTTTCCGGAGATAAATGTGTAAACATCTGCAGCACAAAACAGTTCCAGATGGGAATTTTTACCAAGCTTTAGAAAATGTGTCAGAGAGAGGTGTTGGAAAGGCAGACTATTTGTGCTGGGGAACTGCTTTCCTTGAAATACCCTGTTGTGAGCTTGCAGCTAAAATCTTTCTCTCACTGGCTTCATATTCCCCCCTTCCAGAACTGTAGGTTTGGAAACTGCAGGTCTATCAAACTATAGTTCGATCATGTCAAACAGGACTGACAGTCACTGTGACAAGGAAGCTTGCTTGGTCCGTATGTACAGCAACTACACTAGGAAGTTTTGGAGGTGTCTTTTAACTGCAGATTAAAATGCAGGTGTGAATTCTCAGTATTGGCTCCTTTTTTTTGAAAAGCAGCAGATGTCAAAACCAATCTGCACAAGCTGCAGATGCTTCTGGAAGAGGTGAGGAAAAAAGCAAGCATAAATACACATGTAATTCTTGCAACGTGAGAGTCTTAGTATCTCTAGGAAGCACACTCATTGACACTGAAAGAGTAAATGAAACCCCCGACTTCCTGAAAATAACAACTTGGATTTCCTTCCAGGTCTAACGAGCCAGAAGGATTTTATAGATCAGAAGTAACTGGATGATGTGAAGGAAAATTGATGCGTTCCCAGATCAGGTCAAACCGGTTGCACTATTAGAGGGATTAGGAAATGTTATCTCTGCTCCATTAGTGTTGGATATGGAAATGCTATTCATGGCATGTACAAATGTTGTTCACAATGACCTATTTTTGCTTACACTGGAGACATTCACTTTGCCTTTTGGAACACATGAGCTGTCTTCACTCGTGTCACTGCGTCCCTGAAGGAGGGCCTGTTACTTCTCTGCCAAAGTGATGCAGTGCCAGTTCTGCAACAGAGCAGGTCACTCTGTTTCAATGGGAATTGGTAACTAACTTCAACATTAATAGATTTAAAGCTTAGAAGATGGGAGTTATCAATAAACTGTGTATTTTCCCAGGTGTAACCTTGCAATATTTTAGTTGCAGAAATTCAACAAGATGGATGGATTCTCATCTCAGTTTATTTAGCTGACATTAGTTCAGTTGCTGAACTTGATTTGATACGAACTAAGACACTACATGATACAGTAGAATACTGTATTCAACAGGGTAAGGAAGCATCCACTGATTTCCCAGCCTGATGCATTTCCATCTATTCTAGTTATACAGTGCCCTCAATGGGAAAAACTTTCAGACCTCAAAGTCATCCCACAGCCTGAACAATGTTACCTGAATCATATTGCTGAGAAAGAGGATGCCTCGCACTGTGCCTTGAGCCCTCCAGGTAATGTGCTGAGTGCTGACTTAGGTCAAGCTGAATATTTTCCTGAGACATTGTGTCCCAGGAGCTGATCCCCAGAAACTGTCAGTACCATCACATGAAGCTGAGTCAGGAAAGGTTTAGGTTAGATACCAGGAAAAGGTTTTTCACTCAGAGAGTGGTTGGGCACTGGAACAGGCTCTCCAAGGAAGTGGTTACAGCACCAAGCCTGTCTGAGCTCAGGAAGTGTTTGGACAATGCTCTCAGGCACCTGTTGTGATTCATGGAGCGTCTTGTGTAGGGCCAGGAGCTGGACCCCATGATCTTGAAGGGTCCCTTCCAACTGAGCATATTCTGTGATTCTATGGTCACACCATGGTTGTGTTTTCACAGCTCACTTGTCACAGGTTTCTCAGGCTGGAGTCCGTATAATTCCACGGACAACAAACCAGTAGGAAACCTTCGAGGTAGCAGGGACTTACCATGCCGCAAAGGCTTCAGAAAGAGCCAAAATTCCTTCAGCGTCAAACGCCTCCGTTTTGAGCACGGTGCTCTACCAGGCCACGCGCAGGCTTCGGGCGGAGGCAGCGCGTCCCGGCAGCGGTGCCCCCTGGGCCGAGTCGCTCTCCCGCGGTGGCCGGGCCGCCCCGGGCCGTCTGTGCTCCCGCGGTGCGCGGGAGGAGGGGCCGGTGCCCGGTGCCGGTGCCCGCTGGGCGGCGGCGGGCGGGGCCGCCCGGGGCGGCGGGCGCGGAGCGGCGCGGGGCGCGGGCGGCAGCCGGTGAGTGGCGGCGGGGCCGGGGGCCGGCAGGGCGGGCGGTCACCGGCACGGGCACGGCCCCTGCTCCCGGCACGGGAAGGGCTCCCCCCGGGCCGGGCCCTGGGCAGCCGCGGTGCCGGGGGAGCTCCTGGGGCGGGCGCTGCACGGGCGAAGCCCCCGGCTGGCGGCGGGGCTGCGGTAACGCCGGCGGGTGCTCGCGGCGGAGAGCAGCGGCGGAGCTTTCCCTGAGGCACTCCCTGTTCTGCCTTCTCGGCTCCTACGGCTGCGAACGGAGAGGCTGTCGGGCTGCATGGGCATCCTCATCCCGAACTTGCAGACTTGCAGTCTTGCTTTGTCGAACCTCAAAGTTTTACGCTCCAAATGAGGTTTTTAACCGATGTTAGGTAGCTGGAGTTAGGTGGCTGGGTGTTGATAGAAACTGGACTCTGTTTTGTCCCTTGCGTCGTTAGGAGAGTTTTTGGAATTGGTGGCTGTCTCCCAGGTGTGAGGTTTTAACACTGGTGTGGAGGACTGGGAGAATCCATGTGGTGTCAGAGCTGCTGTGCAGGAATGACGTGGGAGAAGTAGTATGGTCTTGTAAGGGGTCAGATCCATAAACTGTTGTAGAGTGAGAAGACGTAGTGTCATTCTTTCATTATTATTTTGCCGATACACTCAATTGCTTGATCTTAACAAACAGCTGTATGCAGAAATAAAGCCTTAATTGCAGAATAACTTTAATGAATTTTCTATGGTAACTACACTTGTACGAGTCAGAGTGGTTTAGGTAAGGGCAAGTGCTTTCATCCAGGTGGCAAGCTGCAGACAGGGTACCAGCACAAAATATCCAAGAACTCCAGCAAACCACCTAGAGTCTTTTTCATTTTCTAGTTCAACTCCTCTTTTGAGAATGCCATTCAAAGTTATCTTTTTCCCTTCCAGGTCTTGTACTGTGTCCTTCCACCACATCCTGTGTCTGAGTGAGCTTTGTATGTACTGAGCAGAGCTTGTCTGATGCGTATTTGGATGGGGTCTTACTCATTTCAGAACTGATGTAGCAGACTAGAGAAATTAAGAGTTAGGCTAGTATACACATTCTGATCCACTTGGGATTACAGTCACTGTGGATCATTTATACTTCATGCTGTCTTTTTGGTGTTTGACAGAAACTGAAAGCAGTTACAGGTAACTTGAAGTGTAGTGTTTGAAACCTTTAAAACAGAAAGGCAAGCTTGGGGGCCTTATCTTTTATTTACAGCTTCATGAATGTGAGTTTTCCATTTCTTTTTCTCTCACGCAATATAGTAGATGATAATTAGGACTCCACTACCTTTGCAGATCCATTGTAAGATAGGAAATGCAAATATATATTGTCTTGCTGATATACAACAAATAAAATGAAAGCTTAATCCAATGATTTCATAGGCATGGAATAAATTTATGCACTCTTTGCTCAACTGGTTGTTTATAGTTTGGACCTCTGGCTCTATAATACATGGACTGGTACATTCCTAGTGCTTCGGGCCAATTCCTGAAGAATATTGCACCAGAAAATTTACATTGACTTAGTGAAATTGCTCATCTGTTTCCGAAGGATGTCAGTAGGTGACTTATCATAAGTAGATGACTTATCAAGAAGAACACAGCTACACTTCTCCAGACTGAGCTCCTACACAGTCATAAGGAAATGCAGCCCTATCACACAGAGAGTGTGAGGTTTGCAAGGATTCTGGAACTGTCCAGTCCAATGTAGAGTTTTGGTCCATATCTACAAAATTAAAAATTAACTCTGGTCTCACTATATTATAAGAAAGTGCAAAGCACTTATTCTTACCTTGGACTTGAATTGACTCAAGTTTAGAATATAGTTAGTTATTTAGGGCATTTATTTATGTATATAAATGCTTTTTCTTGTATGCAATCCTCAATTACTTGGATATTATAAGATAAAAAGTAAATCCCTGAATTTTTTCAGATCACTGTGTGTTGGAAGGCTTTTCCACACAAGCTGTTTGCTTATGATTCTGTCAAAGATTTGATGGAAGTTTTCAAAAAATGAAATGTCACAGATACCTGTGATCCTCTACAGAGATGGAGACATGCTTAATGCAGATTTGATGATTCAAAATTCTTTGTCCTTTGGAACCCACAGTACAGAATTTTTGGCTGCATTCAGACATTTAGGAAGTAGATCCCCTTTTAGACTTACTTTTAGTTTTTCTCGGAGGAGTTAAGTGCTGACAACCATCAAACGTTAAATTTTATCACTTAAGAAGTTTTACTGGCCCTGGTTTCTGTTTCAAAGTTAATATTTTTTCCACATATAATGGTTCTTCACTTGCCATTAAGGGAATTTACTTCAAGACAAATGCACAGCTATGTTTTCGTTCACTGGAAGAAGATGTTTGGTGGTCAGAGAAGAAATAGAAGTTGTACTTGGTCCAAAGATTTGCTCAAAACAGGGCCATTTATTTAAATTCTAAATAAACTTGTTTAGAAATCAGTGGGTACTTAGAATATTTCACAAGAAAGCAGTAGCTGCAAGTGCAAATATTGGAATATTGCATAAGCATTAAGAAAGGGACTAAGATGTTACTCAATTTTGAACAGCTGTGAAAAGAAGTACTTGGGGAACAATACTGTGTGTGTGTTTGATACATTTGACACAAACAAACACATCTTTAGTTGTTCCTGTTTAATATCTGCTTAAATCCACTACAACTTTGATGTGTCTTTGATGTAACTTTGAATGCTTCCTGTATCTGATACTGTTGAAGTGTGTTATACATTCATTCATAGGTATTTATTGATTTATATAAAGTCTCTCTATATTGAAAACAAAGTACACACAGTATGTTAAACTGGGGAGTTGGGGTTTCTTTTTCTGCTGAGGATTTTCAGTAATCCTTATGTTTGTACTGTGGACAGTGTGCGTGGTGTTGTTGGTCTCAATATCTTTAGTTATGTAACATAAACATCAAGCTGTGCTGTAAGTCAGGCAGGGGACAAAGCAGTGTGACTGCAGTCTCTCTGGTACATCAGACTGTGAGCCGACTGCTATGATCTGAAGAGTTGAGTTTAGTGGAAAGGCATTGATTTTAATGAGCTCTGGATATGGCCCAAACTCAAGAATCGGTGGCTTGGTTTTATTGGAGTGCCACCAGCATTGTGTGGGTCATGTGTGGACAGATACATACACATCCTCTCAAAGTTTAAAAGAAGTGCCAGTGCCACTAGCACAGATGCCATTTGCATTTCTCATTTTCTTCTAAATGAATTCAAACATATTGCGTGAGATTTTTGTACTTGACACTGGCTTTAGAGGAAATGCAGTCCTCATTCCCTCAGGTGAGTTTCTATGCCAGTTCTTCTAAGTTCAATCAACTGTGTAGTTTAAACATAAATAGATTTCTCTCCATTTGGAGATGTTTATCTCCATATCTTCAGTTGACAGCTTGTATGTGTAATGGGAAAGAGTGCTACAGGTTAGAACTTGAAACCACCTCTTTGGCAAGCAGCAGCCACTTGCTGATGTTATTAATATTATTAACAAGGATTGTTTCAACTACTATTCATCCCTGACTCCTGCTGACTATTGCAGTTCTCCCCCAAAATCTCATAAGATCTCATCAGGCCATAGCTCACAGAGCCAAGTGATCATGCAAGACTCTGAACATTATTCTGAGTAACCAAATCTGCAGCAAATACACTCTCAGAAATACATACTCAGTCACAAAGCTTGAAAGCAGGATCTTTAATGATTCAGAAACTCAAAATGAAGAAAGCACCAAATATATCCAATGTACCCATTTGTTTAAGCTGTCTCATAGTTTAGCTGACTCAGGAATGCTGAATTTGGGGTGGCTGCACTATTCTAAGCTCTTAAAACTGTAGGAAGGAATGACAATCTTACATTTTCTTAAAATTGCTGCTTAAAACCCTGAGGAGGAAATGGAGGTTAGTGTGTATACTCATTTTGCCTACAGCTTTGACACCCTCTTTAGGGCTAACCTCAGCAAAATGGCATGTCAAGGAATCACACAGCTCATCTTGTCATTTCACTGCCATTCTTTTCATCTGCTGTTCCACTTGTGCTTCTTTCTGCTGAACATGCATTTCTTAGAATTAACTGATATTTGCCCATTAAAAAGGCTGCCATCATTCACAGGAATCTGTTAAATTTACTGGTACAATTTGCAGCAAATCACATCACAGTGCCTTGTGGTCAAATGTGTCCTTACTTTTCTCCAAGTTAATGCTTCATGAGACCATTTTTGTGTACCACTAGGTTAAGTGGAAAGGGTACTTGCCAGCACACAGAGGGTTAATACTGCTGTATTTGGCTCGTTCTTTGCCAGTCTTTGGTCTTTTGAGTGCAAAGACTTTTTTTTTTTTTTTTTTTCTTTTTAAAAGATATCTAGCTTAGTAGAGTTGAGCTGCAGGCCTTACCATGCAATATGGGAACATTTGTCTCTCTCTGAATCCTGGTGTCTGGCAAACTGACCCTTTTTCCCAATTCTACCACTCACTGCACAGGGCTGCAGCCAGGTAACAGAGATCTAAGGCTCTTCCTCACAGTGTCAGGATAAATTTTATCCCATTGCTCAAAAAGCTATTTGTATGTTTGTAAGCACTTGTAATGACAGGAGGGGGAAGTTTTGGAGAAGATGCGTTCTCTGATCCTGTTGTTTCTCCGTCAGGATATCTGAGCTCTCTTGAATTTACTCTGGTTTTTTATATGATAATAATTTCATTATCCCAGTAGGAGGAAATGAAAGGACAAGTGAAAGAAGACAGGAGAGATAGGCTGTGTGTTTTGCTTGACATTTGAGAAATGATCCAAGAGTTTCTCTATAAATTTAAACTATAGACCCATAATATAAGTTCCCAAAAACTTGCTTGAAGCAGAGTGTTTATGAATGGTACTTGCTTGATTTTCATGCTTTTTCAATCTCTATGTTATGTTTGAGTCTGTCTTCAAATTATTTATCATGTCATAGGGACCTTCTGGATTTATTTAATTGACTCTTTAAGTCTGAATTTTAAGAAGCAGAGATGTCAACACAATGTTATAGAGAATGAGGCAGAGAAAACTTCCTGTTCATTAGCAGACTAAACTTGGCTGGAGAAGCCATTTCAGAATTGCCTTGTGTACAATAGTAATGCAATATAGTAATACAAAAGTTTTTCTTTGTTTGTAGCTAGATTAAGGAAGACCTTATTTACAGATGTATAAAGCTTTAATTTTTAAAATATTTTTGTACTTCAAACGAGGCACAGCATGCAGCACATCAAAGTAAATTTAAAAACCACAGTGCAATTTGTTTGTGGGCTCTTAAGGGTTCAAGAGCAGTACAGTGAACAGAAGAACATGAGAATGTTTATACACCTGTTGTTAACTACCAGAATGTACTCCTTTGAGCAGTTTTTTAGTGCTTATTTTCTTTGTTTAATCTATCATCTGTACATTAACACTATGTTGCTACTGAAGACTATGTGCTGACTGAGGAGTGAATGTAATGAACTCCAGAAGCTGAGGGTTGTGCAATAATTAAAAGTGATATCTTGCTGTATAAGACAATACATTAAAATGTTAAGGATCTTGTAATAAATCAGCTTAAAGCAGGATATCTGAGCCAAAGAAAGACTATGATTTATCTCAGTTCTTGCCTTAGTTGATTTGTCAAGCTTCTAGGCTATGCAAAAGTTTTTATATTATCTTTTTTCTTCATATCAATGTAAAATCATGTTAAGCAGAGGAAGGAGGAAAGAAATGAGCAAGCCAGCCCTAATTATTGTGATGAGTCAGATGAAACTATGTTATATCAATATTATCACAACTTTTGTGAACTGGATAGAGGAAAAAAGAAATACAAACAATTTACTTACTCTGATTCTGATGATCACATTTCTTCTGCTTTGCTGGTCCTCAAACTATGGCCATTGCATCTCCTCTTCATTCTGTAGTTATAAAAAGGGTTGTAGGGTGTGACTTAGATTTTATTCTGCCCTACATTACTCAGCATCAGCACAATCATGTGTCCTCATTCCTGCAAAGGAAACATATTTCAGATTTTGAACAGGTTTTCATTTTGGTGGAATGGGTGTTATATTTGTATGGTATATGGGACTCTTCAGAGATAAGGTATTTGCTGGTTTTGTAATGGATTCTGATCAAAATGAAAGCTTCACCATGTTTTCACTAATACCATTTTTACTGATGACCACTAGTAATTCTGCAACAGTCAGTGGCATGTCCTTTAGATGGTTTTGACTAACATCTCATTGTATTCAGCAACTGGGTGGTGAGAAAACTTTGCACAAACTAAGAAAAATATCTGGAAGTCTTAATATTGTTTAGCATTTGTACATGGTTGCATCTGCCTGTGTGAAAAATTAAATCTCTCTTATCTGTGGTGAGAAAATATTACAATATCAGTTTTGCTTTATCAGGAAAGCACTGCAAATCCATCTTGTTAGCTTAACTCATCAATCTTCAATGGCTTTTAAATCCTATCTAGTCTTATGTACGTTAAATATAATCATCCTAAACAGAGGGAGGGCTTACTTAGTATCCCCATGACTAAAGGGAGCTCTCAAAATGCAGAACAGGCAGCGTTAATCTTTAGGCCTCACCGTAGCTTATCTCCAGGCAATACAGTCTCCTTTGAGGACTCAATTAGTACCATGCCAGGCAGTATCAGTTATACTGGCCTCTGTGTTATATCCAAAGCAAATGTTTCATGAGAGAAGCTGAGTTTGGATTCTTGGGTAGGTGTTGATAAAATGTGTAGAAGGAATAGATGACTTTTCAGCTCCATGATGCATGGTGCCACCTGTTCCACTTTCTGTTTGGACCTGCAATGTTGGCTGGCAGCATTTCACTGTATGAATACCTGGGTGGAAGGATCCACTTAGCAGCAAGGATGATTTAACACCTGATGCCAATGCCAGTGGATGTCAAGTATGTTCTGTCTAAAGGTTAGCTAAAGGAGTGGTATTTATCCTAGGAAAGCTGTGGGTACCCCCTAAACTAAGGCAGAAAGATACTAAAACAAGGAACTTAACTTTGACATGACTCTTAACTGCAGCTTTTTTGGCTACCACTGATTCTGGGATGATACATCCATCAGGTCAGTAAATAGCTTGAAGTATGTGCCAGCCTCTGTGGATGGGAAAGACCAAGCAGTGATCCAGTTTAAACATGTGATTATGTGACTTAGTGACACAGAACTGTGGTTTGTTCAACAGTTTTAGGTAAAATTCTTCTGCAAGTAGCTTATTTCCTGCCTCTGGGTTGTATCAGATATTTTCCCTTCCCACTACTGTGGGAACAGTTCCAGCATATTTAAGAGACAATTGAGAGCACACTGGGATATTTAAAGATTGCCAGAACTTGTCTGAGTAATGTGTTAGGCTGCTGTGTAAGGACTCTGATGTGCCATGTGTCCACTCTGGTGAAATTGGCTCAGTATGAGGTATTTTTTATTATGTGATGATTTTAAAACTCTTGACATGTGGGGCCAAATCATGTTGTGCAGTCACCGATTTCTAATTTAGCTCAGTATTTTGATACCAGTATTCCTGTAAGAGTTCTTATGGCTGAAGACTGGCTACTGAACTTAAAGTTATCTTGGATATTTATAGGGTGCCTATTCTTGTAGAGTCTTTCTGGCTGTCCTTATTGAGCAAGGAAGCATGGGAAAAGACTCTAAAATACAGTTTCAGTCAGCAGGAACTTTTGAGTCCAGTTACAGCTTATGGATTCTGGAACAGTCACTGAGTTACTCGTTCTCAGTTCTTCCCACTGTATCCAGAGTATGGAGTAATATATTCTGTACAGAGGGGCACAGGTCTGATATCTCACAGATATCAAGTGGTAGGAATAAATTTATTATTACTCAATATTTTCACTTATTTTGCTGATTGGGGAAAGAACCATGTGCTGTATTAATGCCTTTATACAGAGGAAAGGTAACAGAGAAAACATTGTGTTACCATTGCATATTCATTTGAGTTAAATGTCAAGAGTATGCAGTTCTGAGTTTTATTTTTCTGTTTATTTCCCCTTGGAGCAATAAAGCCTGCAGTCAGGACGGTCAGGGACTTCCCTGCCCTTTTCTGAAGGTTAATGGTCACCTTATCTTTAGCCTTGTGTTTGCAGGCATTGGAGTCAGACAGCCTTTTCCCCAGAGCTGTGCTTCTGTGATTTCCTGTATTATTGCTTCAGTTGACAGTCACTGAGATGCTATCAGAGATGACCTTCACTTTTGAAGTTTTATTTCAGTTGCAGCTGGAATTCAGGATGTTGATGGTTTTAGGAATATTATTTCAGATGTGTGAGTCCCTGGTTCTCCTCTTGCTTATACCTGGACAAACAAATCAGAAGTAACTCTGTTGAAGAGGTGGGTCTACATTAGTGTTAAACTAATATACATGGGAAGTCATTAAACTTGATTGCTGTTCACAACACAGGCATTAGTGGCAGCCTTGGTCTGATCTGTCTTCAAGGGAGCTTGGTTAGGGTGTTTGAAGGACATTAACTGGATCTGTCCCTAGAGGGGAATTCGGGAAGAATGGCGTGTAGAAAACTCAATTCATTATTCACGTCATCTCAGGATATTTGTTTAGACTCAGTAACTGTTACCTCTGATGTTCGACATTTAGAGGAGGCACTGGTCCATGTGCCTGTAGCTACATACTGTGTTCTCACATTTCTGTCCAGATGGTCTTGTGTATTAGTGCCTGCCTGGACACTGAAAAGGAAAAGTTGTGTTGTTGGAACTTAATATTCTTTAACATAGTATTTTCTTAAGTCAGAATGTGCAGAAATAGAGCTTCTTTGTTCAGCTTCTGCACTAACCCCACCAGGACAAAAGAACCACAGTTTCCCAGTATATAAAATATTGACCATGCTAGTATTTTCACAGGAAATACCAGCTCTTCCACTGTGTCAAAAATAATCTGTTTTTCATTCAGATTCTTTTAAATCTTAGATTTTAGATTTATGGTCCTGGATGAAAAAAAGAAGAGATGTGAGAGGCAACACATTCTGGTCCGTGTATACTGGGACGCTGTTACTTGTCTAAAAATAGATTACATATTTATATGCAAATAAATCCTTGTAGATTGTTAAATGTCAAACAAACAATTCTATCTCTAGATCTGTATTATTTGTTAGGCAATTGATATTTTCTGCCACTAAAGTCTGAGGTCACATCTGTGATCCTGTTGCAAATGTAGGGGAAATTACCTTTTGAGTGGCACATGGCCTGACCTTCATCTCCAGTTAATCCAGGAAGAGTTCACATTTGGCTGTGGGGACACAAAGGATAGATTTAGAGTGCCAGTATTTTTCTGGGCGTATTTTAGGATTCAGTAATGCACTGGATACCCCATGCTGAAGTTTTTCTTCATTTCTTCCTCAGAGGAGAGGACTGTGTGTTTTTAAAGATAAACTGCCAGAAACAATGAAGACTTGGAATTACCAAACACTGGAATCAAAGAGATTATATTATTGCTGTGGTCTTTGAAATATTCTTATTATTGAAGGAGATTGCAGGAAGTCCCTCTATCAGGGAATGACAACAACAGAAACACCCCAAACCCCACACATTTTACACAAAGTGTGAAAACACTCATAATTAGAGCTGCATAGAGTAATTAGAATCCAGAGCAAGTATCATGGCAAATTCTTCCAGCATGAAGAATTTATTCATGTGTATATAAGTAAATGCATGAATAAAAAGCTGAAACAGGGCATAGTTGGATGCCTCTGACTACACTCTCTACCTTCAGTTTCAGAGATAGGCTTTGACCCTCATTTTCCTCCTAATATTAATCACAGATGGATGTATAAACTCTGCAAGGCAGAAATCCTCTTATCTCCACTTCTTTGTTGTCTGCAGACTACTGTGTTTGTTTCTAACCCTGTTTGTTTAAAGCTCTGATGGTGCAGCTTTTAACAGTGATGCATGTTTAGTTGTTTCTTTAGAACTGAAGAGTTTTCACAGAAAATTTCTAAGCCTGGCCAATTTGCCAGCCTGGGAATTTCACTTGTAAGAAAGCTGAATCCATTTCTTCTTCTTCAGCCAAGTGTTTTTTGAGAGCCACATTTTTGTTGGCCCACAGCTCCAAAGTGTTGCTACAAATGTGACTTGATTGTAAGGAACACACAGAATCTTCATGACATAAAATCCAAGTGACTCAAGGATCAGTATACGATGGCTCTCCCTATCACAATGTGACATTCACCTTGCTACGAAGAAGTCAGAGACATCAAAATATACTGGAAATCTGAAATGCTACCATCTATCATATACTGGAAATCTGAAATGCTACCATCTATCAGTTTGGTGTAGGGTTTTTACTCCTACTTCTAAATCTGTTTAGTGAAATGCTCTAATGAAACTTTTTCCACTTTCTGAAAACAAATTTTAAAAAATGTAAACCAAACACCCGTATTTAAACACAGTTTGTGAAACGTGTGATTTCCTAACTGTGTGACATCTGGTCCGTTCCTGCTGCTGTGCACTGTGTGTCCTGATGCCACGCGAGCCAGCTTTGGATGAGCATTTAGCGAAATGCGAAATATTTGCAGTCAGGGAGCCAGGGAGGCAAGGATGTGGTTAGCCCTTAGAGATCCAGTGGCAAGAGGCTGTAAGAAACACAGTAGCTCTGTCGGAGGTGAAACATAGTCAGGATTGCTGATTGTCTGTGTAGCTCCTAACACCTCTACTCTCAGGCTGTTAGCATGTACCGTGGGTATTTTTAATATATGTGTATTTGAGTTTCCTCCATTGGATTAGTACTTGCTGTTGGTTACTTAAGCTGAAGAGGCCTTTTTCGCAATGACTCAAGTGACAGTGCATGTGAAACAAATTGATGGTTTTAGGAGCTGTATTTTGGTGCAGGGATTTCTCAATGGTTGAGTGGCTGGACCTTGCTCAGTCTTGCCTCCCTTGTTCCCTTTGGAGAAATTAGGAAACTTGTTGGGAAGTTTACCAGGCACTGGGAGCTTGCTGCTGGCACCACTGTGGGAGGTCAGGTTGCCCCTGGGACTGCTTGTTCTCCCTGCAGGGGAAGTGAGGAAGATTTGGATGTGCAGTGATTTGAATGTGCAGTGATTTGGATGTGCAGGGGGTTGGTGAAACCTGGGGGTTGGTTGGATGGGCTGTTGAGGGAAAGCCATGACAGTCAGTTTGAAGAAAGCCATGATTTTCAAATGAAAGGAGGCCTAGACTGGGCTATTTCAATCAAGCTAAGCCACAAACTTTAGAGGAAATCCAGATCTGATTGAAATTTCAGGTGTTTAAACTTGCTGTCTTCCCTGTCTTTGAAGAACCATCTTTAATTTGCCAAAGCCTGTGGTTGTTTGGTGTTCGTCTACCTCCCAGCTGAAAATAGCTTCAATTAATTAACTGGCAGCAGAGCAGCCCATCCACTTCAGCACTGGACAAGTGAGGAGCAGATGTCAGAGCAGCGGTGTCTGGCTGTCAGAGCAGGCACAGCACATACCTGCTTGCTTGCACTCATTTTCCTGTGGACATAGAGCCATGGTGTTTATCAACATCTAAGATTTCAGGGCTGTACCCGAAACACTCAGTGTGCAGCCATTTGAAGCTGTGCTAGTGATAAAGAGGCAGAGCAGTGAATAATAAATCTAGCATGAGGTGCCTCGGAGGGTGATATGAAGACAGAGAATCAAAAAATATTAAATCCTGAGGTGGGATAATTATTTTTAATGGCTGTTTACTAGCCTGTGCTTCTTGGAAAGTAAGGGGAGTTTGAGATGGTGCAATGTGTGTTGCTAAACTGCTAGTTGCTGAGAACAGAACTATGTTTGGCCTAAGTGGAAGCCAACAGATTAAGTTTTGCATGTTCAGGTAAGTAACTTCAAGATAAAAATGCATGAAAGAAAAGAAAAATATTGAAAGGAAGCATATTCTGAAGGCAAGCCATCTGAGGGGACTTGGAGACAGGAAATCTGCTTTATATTAGCAAAACCACTGATTTTTTGAAGCTTCCAAGCTGTGTTCTACGCCTGTTAAAGTGATGAAATTCTTCCAAAGTCATCAGGATTACACTCTTCCACTGGCTTTAGGTACTGTACCTTCCCACTGGAAGGCCATTTGATCTTTCTTGATTTTAAGTATAAATGGGAATTTCTCATGAGGTCTCATTCATTTCTTACTGTAGTACAAATGTTTCTGTTGGCAGCATTTTTCTGAACAAAAAGCCAGGCAGATTTCAGATGCAGTCTTACATCCAGAGTTTTGTGCATTAAGCCAGTCAGAAGGTTTCTCCAGTAATCTCCAGGAATTCCTTCCTGATGGTGGTTGCCCAATAACTTATTTTTGCTTTTTTTTTTCCTGTGGGCTTTGTCTGATGGATGGGGATTAATGCTCTCTAGTGATCCTTTTTCTGCTGGGATTAAGAGTTCAGTGTGAAGTCATCGTGACAAGTGCAGTAATTCCCTACAGTGTAACTCGTTTGGGTAAAACTTCAACTAATGCTACTGTATTTTTACTGCTTTGTTTTTTCCCAAGAAACATAAAATATATTATATCTGCTTGAGGTCAGCTTTGATCTGCAAATGCAGACACAGTGTCTGGATGGAATTGAAGTTGGCTGCTTGCAGAGGCTTCTGCTTTCCAGCTAAGTGGGACACTGGACAAGAGTCCAGTGCTTCGTGTTTGTGATGGCCCTTGCACTTGTTGTCTTCTATTATTTGTGTGACAGCTTTCCTTTGTGCAGGGACCTTTATAGAAAATGGAGAAATTGAGTTGTCCATTTACAGATGTCAAACTTCTGCACTATTAGAAAGCTGCTGCAGCTGAGCCACTTATGAGACTCCTCACCAGAGGTCCATTTCTCAAACGACACGTGTCTCTTATGAGAAAGGTATTCAAATAAAGTATTTTTTTCCAAGTACTCAAAAAGGACTTCTCCACTGTAGATCTGGTATTTCTACTAAATGTCTTTAAGAAACTTACATTAAAATACTTAATAATATTCCCTCCTACTGGCTTGCCAGACCCAAGTATTCAAACCCTACGTACCAGCTGAGAAATACAAATAAATGTGGTTTTCTTCTGATCTTCTAGGAATGACTGTAAATCAGTCATTTGCTATTATGAGAGCTATGAACCTCCTATTTTTAAATATCTGTGCAATTTTTAATCAGTAGCTGATATTCTTAGCAAGCCAAGCGACTCCAGGAGCAGGCTCACACTGAGGCACTGGCTGCTGCTGCTCCCTTCCTGTGTGCAGGCAGCACAAGCAATGTCTTGCCTCCTCTCTGCTTTTACCTCAACAGAGGGCATTGATAGCCATGATGAAAATTCATTTCCATATGAATTTAATGCACTGCAATGCCAGAAATGTGTACAGCTGTGTTGTCCCCAGGACCTGGGTCACTTTTGTGAGTGAGGCTCCTTGAGGTTTATGTTCCCCAGCATTTACCTGTTCCCACACAGCGAGTGCCTCCTTAGTTGTGATAGTGAGTAACAATTGTTAGTATATTGTCAGAGGTCATCACCAGGCAGTTAATTCTGTCATATGGGTGTGCTGGCTGATTTAAACTCTAGAGCTTTTTGCCTGAGCTTGCAATATTGCAGGGATGTTTGGGGTTTTTTTCCTGTTAATGTGCAGAATAGCTTGTTAGAATAGCTTGTGATTTACAGTAAATTGGGATAATGCCTGTTCTGAAAGTTCCTGTGCACCCCTTTGGTGCTGGAGAATAAGTACAGTTTTTAGTCGTTATTTCAAAAAGATGTTGTTTCAAAGTATTTTCTGTAGCTTTCCTCTGTCTAAAAAATAACAATAACAATTAATCTCCTCAGGGCTTCTTCACATCCTAATTACAACCAAACCTCTCATTAGTCCCACAGGGAGATGGAATCAAATGCCATATGGTATTTTACACTTCGGATGCCGTGCGTACCAATAGCTGGAAGGAGGCAGGGAAAGGGGGAGTTAACAATTCATAACCATTTATGGAGCAGGCACAGCCTTCCTTGGACCCAGTTCAGCAGAGTCTGAGTGCCTCAGATCAGGAACTTTATCTGTCCAGGAATTGCTGCGGCACGCTGGTGTTCTCGTGTGCATGTGGGCGAGCAGGGAGCGCGCTGCTCGGTGGCAGAATCCCTGTGCTGACATCCACACACAGGGATGAATTAAGTGCACACACGCCTCCTGGGAAGCACCATGGCTGGGTTCTACGGGTGCCTGAAAAGTAAAAAGTAAGTGCCATGCTGAACCCTCCCCTCCACCTTTCCAAAGGGAGCTGAGGCTAGTGGGTACTTTGAAATTCTGTCTTTGTTGCAGCTGCAGCATTGAGCAGAGTGGTTATGCCTTAGGTCTGAAGTACCAGCCTGGGCACAAAAGGGCAAAAAATAAGTCTGGGCTAAAACATTAGTCTGGTGAAAAGTGGTCATGGTTTTTTTTATCCTTCAGAGGTATAGACATGAAATATCGAAAAAGGAATTAAGAACCTTTTCCTGTTTAATTGCAGCAAGAGGGAAAATGCCCTCTTCCCTAATGACTATATTGTATTTATATTAACACATGAAAAGGAGAAATGCACAAATTCACAGTGACTTCTAAAAAATGTTGAGCTAGAAGTCTGGCAGTAAATGCTCTTTAAGAACTTGATGAGCTCAGTTTTTCTATAAGCAATCTGAGGTTTTTTTCTGTAATTGCTCCCTGTTGAGAGATATGGTTGTATTTAAAATAATATTTTTTTAATTGCTTGGCTGGCATGTTCTGTTGGAGTAGACTATCAAGGGAAAAGAGAATGTGAGAATCCATCTTAGTATTTGTGCGTTAAACCACCATGAAGATGCATTCCGTTTTGACATTCTCACTGCTGAGGAGTGGAACAAGATTTCCTACTTCCAAACCTGAGGAATGGCTTGATAGTGTTTTGCACCAGCAGACTGCAGAGGGCTCTGTTCTTGCACCCGGTGAGAGATTACAGACAGGGAACATGCACGGTGGAAGGCAAGTGAAATTATGTCTTGAGGCTTAAGATGTGAATAGTGATAGTCAAATGTGTGGATAAGTCCTCGATAGCAGAGGGAGGAAAATAGTTCAAAAGTGGAGCTGGCAATTGACTCTTTTTCCTTCTCCCAAAGGTTGTTTCCCTCACACCAGTAGTTTGTCTCACATTACTCTGATGGAAATGTGCATTTTCAAAGGCACACCACTCCTACTGGATTTCAGTTAGCATTTCCATCCCATATTGACTCTTTTCCTCCTTTGAAATTTGTAACAGGGAATTAATATTTGGCAGAGAAGTTTGCTTCAGATAAAGGGAGAGTGTGCAATCAGAATTAGCAAAAGGGCTCTGAGTGAGTCCTGATGAAGGTAGGTGGATTGGTGCTTGAATTGACAAAAAGTAGTAAATTTACATTGTTTGTTTCCCTCCCCCCCACAAATCCTTCAGCATCTAATGCACTTGAAACAAAATTGAAATTCAGAGGGAGACTGTAAAGGCTGGATAGATGAAGCTTTTTTACATGTGGTAAACCATCTCTCCTGGTCAATCTCCACCTGACTTATGAGGAACAGGGTGTTTTTTCTTCGACAGATTCCTCTTCCTTGATATTCTTCAGTTGGGTCTCTACACCTGATATATATACACAGGTTGTATTTCTCAGCCTGTTATGTCAGCCCTCTGATCAGTTCCCAGGTGAATTAATGCAACTACTAATCCTTTGAGTCTTCACAAATTTTATATGCTGATTTGGCAGTGGTTATTGGTCAAATTAAGTTAAAATGAGTTCAAGATACCAGTTGCAGAAATAGTGATGTTTTTAGCATGAGATTAATTTTCAATGAAATTTGTTTGGAGTTCAGCATTAAGTATTTGTCTTTCTGGACAAATGTGTCATTGGAACAACTTCCCCAAATTCTCACATGGTCATTTGACGTAGGAATTAGTTTGCTTTCTGAAAGAAAGCTCTTTTGGAATGAAATCACTTTTATGCTTTAAGCAATTGGCTTGGGTACCAGTAGGAATTTAGCTAAAGTGACTTAGAGCTCAGTACCTGCAAAGAAACATGCCATGGACGTTGGGGCAGGGTTTCCTCCAGGTCTTTGAGCTGCTGAGTCCAGTTAAAGCACCTGGAGTGTTTTAAAAGCTGCTTTAGGTAGTGCTCTCCTGTGCTGCTGTCCCATTTATCCCACTCCCCCATATTTTACAAGAGGAAGCAAAGGCTCTGCCTTCGCACACTGTAATAATGTATGGCTGAATCCGATCTTTGTACACATAGGCTTGTCCCTGTGCTGTGTTAATGTCCTCGTATGAAATGAAAAAAAAAGAACCCAAAGCCTAATCAAGGTAATTCTTCATCACAGTCCCAATCTTGGCTGCTATTTCACTGAAATAAAACTTCTAGACTGCTTTCATATTTCTCTTTAACCAGCATATACAATCTGAGTAATCTTGAATTGTTCTGCTAAGTTTATAGCTCATCACACTTGTTGCACAGTTCTGTTTTTTTCTTGCTCCAAGCATTGTGCTAGAAAAAAATATTATACCTGAACAGATATGATAAAGTATCCTAAAGTCTGTGGAGGAGTCTTTTCATATGCTCCTCAGTTTTAGGGACTAGCCAAGTATGTTGTTATGAGCTGAAAATGTGGTTGCTTGAATAGTAAGGTTCACTGATGGTCAATGCAAACTACCAATTTCCAAAGACAAATATAGTGTGTTAGAAGCTATATAAAATATTTGGCTGAAAGCTTTATGTGCCAGCTCAGACTGGTTTCTCTAGCAGACTATAGGAAAATGTATTTAACTGTATTTAATGTGGTCACTCAGGATTTCATGGTGCCTTTCACAAACAATCCCAGAATTATGGACATTGAGCTTAAATGTCTTCTGTTTTGCCAAGCTTTGCACTTCCAGTGGGGTACTGTGTCCTTCTGTATTCCATAATTGTCAAAAAAATGCTGATGTGCATTTTCATCCTGCAAAGAAGTTCAGCATTTGGGTAAAGCAAGTTGATCGAGGAATGCATCGGTAGAATTTTCAATATATTTCTAGATAGTTTGAGATGAAAGCAGTTGCCAGTCTAAAACGATGTTATGATCAAGAAATTGAGTAAAATATGTTTTCTGGCTTAGGTGCTGTTGCTGTATTTTGTGTTGTTACCTGTTCAGATAAGTGTCAGGAAGAGATTGTGATGATTGCTGGGTGTATTCCAAAGATGGTACAGAGCTGTCCACCTGATGGATAAGCTGTCTGTTTACCGACCCTGCACCTTCACCCCAAACCTTCTTGTTGAACGGGCTCATGGGGTATGGTGGAAATCCTCCAAATCCCTTTGTTCTTGAGGCTAGTTACACATTTTACAACTTCTACAAGTGTGTGTGATCCTTTGAGCCTTTGGCTTCCCATCCACAGCAAGCAGCTGCTGTTCTAGCTTGGAGAGTGACAAGTGGATTGGAAGGGGTTTAAAGCTCCACCGACTGCTATTGGAGTAGCAACTTGACACTGGGAGCCGGGGCAGTTTGAGCCTGTTGGTTCTTCTCTGTCAGCAGCTCATTCGCCTCCTGTGGCCTCTCTCCCTGTCTGGAGGCGTGCAGTTGCCACGGGCCGAGGAGCTGCGTTGGTGACTGACGGCAGGGAACGACGCTTCGCTCTTTGGCACAGTTTCAGACATGAAGCATCTCGCCAAGACTCCATTACTGTTCGAAGGCAGACACTGAGTTCCCTGGGCATCCCTGCCTGTGGCATGCCCCAGCATCATCTCGGCTCAGCCTTGGCCCATGGGCTCAGTTGGATGCTGTCAGAAGGCTGTGCAGCTTTGGAATCAGTGCAGGCTTTGTGGGGGCTATGGCAGAGTCACTGCCCCTGTGCTGATCTGGGATCTGTCTGTGTGGCTGATGAATTCGGGACAGGTGACATGCTTCTCATAAATACTTTGGCATTCTGAAACATGTCTCTTTACATGTCGTTTTATTGTACATTACTTTAGCATATTATTTCGCAACAAGAACACAAATCACTCCTTAACAGCTTTTCAGTGTTGGGGGATGAGATGAAAATATGTGAGTATGATAGGTGGTTTCTGCCCAGCAAAGCAAGTTCACCTGTGCAAAAACAATCCTTGGATGAGTTTCAAGAAACGGCTTTTATGGAAAGTGGAGAGCTCTCCCCACTAAGACCAAATCAGAGAGCGTGAGCTGAGGTGAAAAGATTACTCAGGTGTTGTTAGTCTCTTGGAGGAATCCTGCAGCACACAACCTATGAGCATGCTCCTGTATTTGGAAACTGTACAGTGTTTGGACATTTGTGAGCATTTTGTCTTCAGCCCACAGGAGTCATTCAGTGCTCTGCCCGGTATTAAATGTATAGAGGCTTAAGTCCTGTTTTCTTATTCAAAAATAGCAGAGAGAGTGAACAAAAGCAGTTAGGAGGTGTCAGAGCCCTGGCACTGCAGGCAGCTGGGCACCAATAGTACAATGGTGCTATATTATTAACAAAAAAATCAACTATTTCTCTTCGTGATTCATTCTGTTTGACTCATCTTTGTGCAAGAAGTTCAGTTCTGGCTTAATACACCAGTGAGTCACTCCCTTCTCCTCATTCTGTTCGTGCTTCTCTCTGAATGGTGTTTGTTTTAGCAGCCACAGTGGTGCAGTGTGTTTGCTGGCTGTAGGCAGAGGAATTCCAAGCAGGCCTGTTTATTTGGTTTCAGTAGAACAGCGCTTTAGCTATCACCGAGGTTCTGAGTATTTGGCAGATATGCTGTGAAATTGACCTCTAATGCTGCCTGTCCTAGATCACTTGCAGTGGAGCAGAAGCTTGGGCTGGGACAATCTGCTGAATGTGAGTCTCACTCTTCTGCATCATTTGACCATCAGTTTTTTTGCCTACATTATTTTGCCAGACCGAGCCATGAAAACATCTTGTCATAATTTTCCCTTGTGTTCTCTTCTTAGACAGAAACTTCTGCTGCTCCAAGTGTCTGGCTTTGTACCCCTAGAGCCAGTTGGAGAGATTAATTTGTCATTTCCTCCTTGTGCAGAGGTCTGCAACATTTTAGGCTTTCACATGTGCTGTGATGTGAAGGCCTGGAATTGGATGTAAAAGCTGAAATCTGATGATACATGGGACAAAAATGCAGTGAGTTCAAGTTATATTTCCAGTAGATAACCTACCTGAGCTGGTGTAGGGCAGCTAGGGCTGATTATCAGCCAGATTTGAGAAAATCTTGAGAAAGTCTGTCTATGGGGAAAAAGGAAGAAAACCCCATTTTAATTCCAAGGTTGATTCCCTTCCATCCCCCAGATTTCTTCTGCTGTAAGAAAACAGGTGACCAAAAGGTGTTCTACAGTAACGTGATTGAAGCTTACAGTTCTGCATTACACCCGTTATAGTCTCAAGGTTGGTAAAACTATTATGGATTAAGCAGTTTAAAATATTATTTTGAATACAGCAAATACTCACTGAAAACTCTCTTACTTTATTTTGTTTGTCTTGTTACTTTATTCATAATGATTTTTTTTAAGTGAGCAGGTGGCCTCCCACTCCCTTGGGGGAGTTGCTGTATAAACAAAGAAGAAAAAAACCCCAGTCAGTTGATATCCTGTCTGATTTTGCTTGCAGATGCTGAGCTGTCACTGCTCATCACTGTGCCAATAATCAAGGTTGTGCCAACAGTCCAAGGGTTCCAACATAGTGTATGTGAAAAAGGCATGACCTGGGCCATACACTTGTTTCTCATTTATTTAGCTTTATTGTTGCACTTGTGTGTGTTGCTGCATTCAGGCAAGTGTACAGGCACCAAAACATTCTGTGCTGTGTTGTATCCTGTCTTCACCCCATCCACAGCATGTTGGTATCTTCGTGACTGTTGTGCTTTAACCCCAGAAATTAAACCCTACAATAGCCACTCACTCACTCACTCACTCACTCACTCACTCACTCACTCACTCACTCACTCACTCACTCACTCACTCACTCACTCACTCTCCCCTGGTGGGACTGGAGAGAGAGTACCAGGGTAACTGAGAAAACTCATGGGCTGAAATCAAGACAGTTTAATAGGTAAAGCAAAGGTCATGCACACAAGCAAAGCAAACCAAGGAATTTGTTCCCCACTTCCCCAGGGCAGGCAGGTGTTTAGCATCCCCAGAACAGCAGGGCTCCGTCATATGTAATGGTGACAGGAAGACAAACACCATCACTCCAAATGTCCCCCTTCCTGCTTCTCCTCCAGATTTATATGCTGAGCATGAGGTTATATGGTCTGGGATATCCCTCAGGTCAGCCGGGATCAGCTGTCCTGGCTGTGTCCCCACCCAGCTCCCCATTCACCCCCAGGCTCCTCACTGGTGGGCTGGGATGAGGTGCAGAAAGGGCTCTGGGTAAGACCTGCTTAGTGATAATGGAAGCATCTCTGAATTATCAACACTGTTTCAAGCACAAATGCAAACCACAGCTCTGTACCAGCTGCTGTGATGAAAATCAACACTACCTCAGCCCAGACTAGAGTGCTCTCAGGGGGTATTGTAGCACTCGCAGTCAGAGCAGGGAAGCTTGGATGTGCAGACAAAGCTGCCTGATCTTGCTTTCTAACCATCCATCCAGAGTCAAGGTGGCATTCCAGCTTCAAAATTTTGTAGTGGTTGTTCCTTTTGGCCTCTGAGATTCAAGGACCTGGTGTTAATTAGTGAACTAAATGTTTGACTTGTATTCATGACAAATTCATTTATGCTCATTCGGTCTCAGAAGTATGTAAATGTGCACTTCTGCTGGGGCTTCCAGGTATCACTTATCTAACAAGGCACTTGTGATCCACACAGTAGTTCACAGTAGATGCAAATGTGATGTATTTGAGTGGTCTAGCTCAGAATTAGGATGGAGACACTGTGGTAACCATCAAGCTAACTACGTACATTGCAAAATACAGACCTTACAGAGGGGTGGAAGAATTGTTTGCTGGTTCACTCTAGCAGTCAAAGGGCTTTCCATCAGTTCAGTTTAGTGAAAAGAATGTTTCAAGAGCTTAAATTAAAAGGATGCAAATTGTCTTACTGCTTCCTTTCGTGGAGCCTTGGCCTGTCAATATCTTACGGAATGTCTGCCCCCATCTGATTCCCTCCCCCATGTGCCTGCTAGTCACTACCCCATCTTGCAGTTCTTCTTGTCTTGGGTGTCACACTCCTGGGTTTTTCTGTTGTCATGTACCGTCTGTGCTCCCCAGAAGTACTGTAGTGCTGCCTTAAAAAACTGTTGAATTCAGCTTGGTACTCTGTTGGTGCAAAACAGCATTAGCTCAGATAATCTTATTTTAGATGATCCTGTTTTAGAGAGGTATTTGTGTCTGGAATCCCAGAGAAGTAGGATCCCTTTTTAGTAATTGCTCATACCATAGCAAAACGTCACTAGTTGCCCTTGGGATAGAAATGGCTCAGGAGCTGCTTTGAGCACATGGATGATCTCCCTTGGCTTCAACAGTTCTCCATGTGCTTCAAGACCAATTGTACTTCAGGAGCTGCCTAACTTGAGGCTCTGGAGAGAGCCTTTGGGAGAGCAGAGCAGACCAGTGGCAGCAGGAGGTTTTTGTTAGAATAGAAGAAGGGAGGGAAACCATCAAACTTCACACACAGCTGCAGAGGAGCCGCTCTGCAAGCACGGAGGCTGCTTCTGGCCTTCCTTGATCAGGAGTCAAAATGGGCTCTGAATTGCAGAAATGCCCACGGGCAGTGGGAACTCAGGGTTAGCCAACCAGACACAGTGTGTTTCAACATAGGAAGGAGCTGGACTTTTTTCATTTCTTGTGTGTACAGGCAGTAGATACTGACAAATAAGTTTTGGGACTTCACATGAAGAGAGATTTCCTGAGCTTCCTGCCCAAGGCAGCTTCTGAGACCACAAAGCCTGTGTTTTATTTGCTTCTTTATAGCCAAAAGATGGCTAACTGGTTTAATGGCATTTTGATCTTTAGAGTGAAAATTTGTACCAGTTTGTCCCAGAATTTTCTGTTTGTCTCCCCCCTCTTTTTTTTTCAGTGCACTTTGAATTCTTGGCTATTAAATGTCTGTATTTTCTCTTATTGTGAGAAGTTTCATCTTATCTGAAGATCTTTTTCCCCTGTCCTTAAGCTGCTCTTTAACAAAAAATTGAGGGATAAGTGACTGTTTCGGAAAAACTTTAAAGAGAAAGCTTTAGCTATAGCCTAAAGTTCCATGTTTCAGTTCTGGTGTTCAGTTCTCTGTTGTTTCAGCCTCATTTTTCCTGCAGTAGTCAGACAGCTTTGTTTGGTAAAAATGCTTCCAGACTCTTCTTTCAGGCCCAGGATGTAATGATTCTTCCCAGTTTCTGAGACTAACATGTTGGAAATCACTGTGACTCAAATATGGGAGCATGGCAGATATGCAGACGACTCTTGTGAAATTTTATGGGTTTTTTTGTTATTTACCTTCTGTGTGGTCCTTCTAGCACTTGTGTCAGTCCATGTGATTCCAGCATGCTGGGCTCCTGCAGGAGGTGACACTTAACTCTTCCACAGGGCTCATTTAACTTTCCACGAGTTCAGTGTGGAACTTGTGATTGTTGTTCACTGTGATTCCACAGGTAAAGAAGCTCATGGTTGAGTGATAAATAATTGGCTCTTGCAAGAAATCCAGTAATTTGCCCTGTTATTCAATGATAGAGCCGGAAAAACTGGTGAATTTACCCAAGTCCAAGGCCAACAATCTCCAACTGCTGGAATATATTTAAAAGACAAGCTCTGTCTCACAGATTTTGCTGTCTAAACTAATGCTTGTCAGCTTCAAAGTTTGCAGATACTGGCAGTTCCCATGAAGTTTTCTCAGGCTCACAGTCTTTCAAGCCCCTGTAGAGCAGGCTGAAGCCAGCTGATGGCAAACCTCTTTCCTTTGCCACCTTTTGCTGATCCCTGCAAAGCAGCCCATAGACTCCAGGGCTCTGTACAGGTCGGATCCCCATTATCTAACTTTATGCTTGAAGGCTCCAGGTGAAAAAATTAATTAAAAATTTGGAGAGGTAGTAAAAAGCACATACACAAGCTAGAAAACTATATTTAGTGGCTAAATATACCCACCGCCAGATCTGGGATGGAACATTACACTTACGTGTTGAATTTGCCACTTGGGGAGGCAGAGGGAGTAAGCTTGACTTTCATTCCCATACCTGACTCTCTGACATCTAGAGTCTGCTGGCATGAGACATGTCTGCTGTTCAGTGATAGTGGCTTGACATTTCCTGTTGCTTTGCCTTGAAACTATTTCCAAAGGCAGTAATGCACACTGGGAGCAGCTCCCTAACTGGCAAGGGCAGCCTTTGGTTACATCCCTGTTGATTTTTAAATGCATGTTCCTCCTCCTCCGCAACTACTTCGAATGTATGTATCCATGTCAAGTGGATCTGACAGTGTCTCCTACTACTCGCAACTGGTTCCTTTAGTATAGTTGCTGGAAGACTTCGCTGATCTTTTCTCTTCTTTTTAGGAAGAGTGGGAGAAGAGCCTCATTCCAGCTGTTTCCTGAATTTTCCCCAGTGTGTTAGTGTGAGGAAAAAGAATTACTACATGGGAAAAGCTTACTCCTATGCTAATGCCAAATGGTGGAATTTAACTGGATAGTTTAATGTCCATTCCTTTAAAATGGAGACAGTCTGGGGCCAAAATCTTGCTGTGGCTTAGATCATGACTGTCTTTGCCAGTCTTGATTTGGGCAAATTTCTGTCACATTTCTCCTGATCGGTACTGACCTGCAAATGCACTGTAAAATCTCTGTGATAAGTTATTATTAGGGATGGGCTATCAAGAACAATTTTCCTTGGCTTTTGGCTAACAGGTAGATATTTGCTCTGTTGTTTGAGCTGATACAAACTTCCAGCAGAGATCTTACATGGAGAGCAGCTACCCAAATGGTGCTAGTAAGCACAGTGGAATTAATTAGGTGCATAAGGAGAGCTCAAAGTGGCACCAAACCAAGTTAATCTGTCTGGCGAGGGTGCCAAGTGTTGCAAAGCTCTGGTAGCTGAGACTTCAGTTTGGCCTCCCGAGCTGAGTACAAACCTGCAGCTTCCCTGCTGCTGGTACCTGCCACGGGTTTAAGGTACCAGGCCTGTGCTACAGTCCAGTCCCCACATGCAGGCACACAGTTCTCTCATGCTAAATGCAGGAAGGAAGGGAGTCCGGGGAGATGGGGCAGCAGTGTAGGGGACAGAGGCATTGACTCTCTGTTTTTGGACTGGTAACAGACTGCTTATGAATTTTTCCCATTTACCCTTCCCCCTTCTTGTCCTCTTGGCTTCTCACACAATTACAGAATGAGTCTGTGTGACTCTATGAAAGGCATTTCCTCCTCTTACTTTTTTTTAAAGTCAGCTTCAGCCCACCAGCTGCTTTCCATTAGTGTTACACACACACTCACTAGGAGGGCAGGACATAATGCTTCAGGCACTGCTGAACAGCAGAAATCCTTCAGAGTCGCTATCAGGCAGAGGCTTCTCAAAGCAGATTGTAGCTAACAGGAGTTGAGCACATTGGAACCTGTCTTCTGGCGAGTCTTCTCAGAGGAGCCAAGGTGTGGGGACAGAGGGCGGTCGGGGGCATTGTCTGAATGCAAAGGGTGAGAGCTGTGAACAGATCTCTCCGTGTGGATGGTTGGTTGCTCTGGATATCTTGTCAGGGTTAGAAGCTGAGTGTTGTCTGTTGCTGTGGGGAGTTACAACCCCCTGCTTGATTCTGGGAGAATATTTTATTGATATTAAATATTATCTAGATGCTTATCCAGACTTCCTGGTGGGTACTATTTCTGTATTTGCTATTTGTGATCCATGGAAAAGGACATTAAACTTTCTCTAACTATCCCTCCTTCACTGAAAATTACAAGATCAGTGTTCATTAACTTTATAAACTCTTCCCCTCACCATTACCAGTGGAGAAAGTAGTAAGAATCCTGGTGTAAACCGCAATTTGTGCTATTCTTTCATTCCTACATAAAACAGTCATGGGAGGGACCACATGGGTGAGACCCCATGGGAGATACCAGCTAGAGGCTGGCAAAAAACCCTGGGAATTTCATCCTAGAAACACTACATTGTAGAACAGCACAGTGGGATCAGCTGTACAAGGTCAGGTCCTGGTTCCCTCTGTCGTGTTGGATTGTACCCTGCTTCAACAAAGCTGTTTGTGGAATCCCACACTGTTCAGCAGATTCTGTGACCATGGGCCTTGAAGTGCAGGTCACTCATCTCATGGAGGGCAAAGGGAGCTTTGGTTGCTGAGCTTCTGATATGCTCAAGGGATGTGAAAATTGAATAGAAACCTTGCTGGCTGTGCAATTGCTGTATGATTCACTGTGAAATCCTGTTCCTTGGAGTTGCAGAGGGTAGACTTTACTTCACTTGTCATTGGATTAATCTGTTCATTGATAGCTTGTTGGGTTCCCAGAGAGGAAGGCCATCAAACACATTTTGTCAGAACAAAGTCCTCTAATGTGCTTTAATGAGAGAGAAGAAAATTTAACCTCTCAGTCACCTTTTGCTGCAGAATGTAATCTGAATATTGAACCGCCCTGCATTCTGTGTTTTTTTGAACCTTGGTTTTCAGGAGAAATAGAGAGACTTTCTCTGAGGTCCTGCAGTAGCTTGAAGTGCGTTCTGGGGGAGGCTGCCTGGAGGGTGGTGACCTGGAGGACCAGATGGGGTCCACACGATCCATTTTCCTGTGCTGACACATCTTGCTGTGAAAAATGTTTGTCTTGAAATATGGAACATAAGCTTGATTTCAAATAATTTTTGTAGCATGGAGGAAATTGGTCTTTAAAAGCTCCGGGCAAAAATTTCACCTCTTTCTCTTGGCTGCTTGCCACTGTCTGTCTCCTATAGACTATGAAGATGCTAACTGAATGCAGTGCCTCGCATTCTTGAGGCTTTATTTCCTCAAGCATTTATTTGATAAGAAAGAGGCTGTTCAGGGTTCAGCATCTTCTTTGATCTCTCTGTCATAAGGCGTTCTGGAATGCTTATGCAGAGCCATGGGGCTGAAGCTGAAGAAACACTAAAGGTGGGGTAGGAGCTCGCTTGCTGTGCAGTTTCCAAGTCTTCTGCTCCACTGGAGAGTCAGCAAGGAGGTCGTGCCCCTTTTCTGAGGCTGAGCAGAAAGCGTTTGTCTTGGACCTTTGTTGAATGCAGGAAACTTGAGTCCTGTACTCAATGCTAACATCCCAAGAGTCCTTAAACACACAAAACAAGCAGTGAAAGGAAATTGTCTTTTATTCATTTAGCGTTCTCCCACCCCTCTACCCCCCATGTACATATTAAGTCTTGTGTTCAGCTTGGCAAAGCAAATGGTCAGAACACCATCCTGGAACTTTATTTTCTTTTATCACTGCCCTCCCATAGAGTATTGCAAATATTTGTCCAGTTGGTTCAGTTTGTAAAGGGGAGACAAGGACATTTCTCTGGTTCCTGGAGATTTGTTTTTACTGCTGAGACTCATTAGTTCCTGTAATGAGTTGAAGAGCTCCAAGTGAATGCAACACAGTAGGGTTATCAGTGGAAATTTTGTATGGGATAGCAGAGACCCTAGATCTAAAACATCAAACCAAGTGAGGGTAGTGATGACCACTAAGTTCCATTGTCTGTTTTAGAGGTAAAGCAAGCCCTGCAACTTTGTAGAAGTTTAATTGTTTTACCATACACCCTAGCAATGCAGATAGGGTCTAAGAATGCCAGTATTATTTTTGTGATTGCATCTGCAAAGGAAGCCACCCTTTGCAAGTAATTAATTGATTCACAGTTATGGCAGTCCAGCCCATCAGCCTGTGCAGGGAGAGGCAAACCCTGTGCTTTTGGTAAACTTTCAGTCTTTTCCGTGGCCCTACATAGGGATTGATGCAGTGGACTTGCTGGCCACGGCCGAGTTTGGCTTTTGAGGTGTGTGGCAGAGATTCAACATCTTGTGTGCCCTGTACCTCTGCATCAGGAGGTCTGTGCATATGCAGAGATTGCAAATACTGTTTAAGACAGGATTAAGAACATATAAGAAAGCTGTAGACTGGGGAAATGTGCCCACTGTTCCACTTTTAGTAAGAAGCAAACAGTAGCTGTGACTTGGCAGTTCTCCTGTCTCGGATGGCCACGTCTGTCCCTGCTCCCACACTGAGGAGAAGTCTCCTGCATCTCTCTGTGAGCATCTTCTCCCAGCTGTCCTGTAGCATCTCAAAAATATCAGAAATACTGCTCTAAAAGGCCATTTATTTAACCTGATATTTTTATTACTGAAAATCAATACACAGACAGCATTTGTTTAAAACTTTGTCTCTAATGGTGTAATGCTCTGGGAGAGCTCAGAGGGTGTTAGTACAGCTGATTGAACTGGATGTACATGGTATTGATACATCCTGACACTGTGTCTGTCTGCTGTTATTAAGGCCTGGAAGTGGTGAATATCTGGAGGTTCGATTGGTTAATGCCCGTGCTCTCACATGTATTTGTATTGAAGGGGTTTTGTCCTCTTTTTCTCTGTTACACTAACCCCCGGGCTAGGATTTGTTGCTCAGAACATTTGTTAACTGTTCTCTGTAAAGCACAACTCACTGCCACCAGAATTTGAAGTGTAAATGCCATCTAATTGCTAACTTTCCTCCAGGTATGTTGTCAGGTTTTTAATGGTGGAACCTCCACTTTGCTGGTGGAATATATACATAACATATTATATGGGTTTTTTTTTTCCATGTAATTCAGCTACTTCAACTAACTCAAAGTTTGAGAAAATCTGTGATGTTCAGTTCACTGCAAAATATGATGAGATATATACAAAGGCACCAAACCATTAGGTCCTGAATGGGGCACTCTTGTAATCGACACTTGAGCTCCATGTCCCCCAGAGAACTTGGCTATAAAATTGAGTTAGTGCTGGAGCTGATTCGACTGTGAAGAAATTGCCTCAGACCCGAACTGCTTTGCAGTTGTAGTTCTACCTGTATAAAAGATATATCAACTGGAAATGTATGCTTGGAGTTACAATAAACACTGTAGTCAAAATACCTTCAAAGGCTGGAAGGATTCTGAGTGAGCAGCTGAGATGCTTGAGTAAGTTAAATAAATGTTGAACTGATACAAACAAAGCTGGATCTGAAAGCATCAATTTTCTCTTGCTTTGGTTTGATGGAAGGTGGGTAAAGCAGAAGTTAGAGGTCTAGATGAGCCAAATGCCAAGTCAGCTCACATTCTGCGAAAATAAACTCAAGTCTGGAGACTTGTCAGTTTGTCCTTGTATATTTATTGAATGTTTTCTCGATATTTTATTTCAAAGGTATTTCCGTTTACCTCAGAAAAATCTAACACAGTATGCTTGGTGTATAAAGTTAAGAGGAAAAATTGGAACCAAATTTCTTTTTAATATAAAGAAAGCCTGTATAAGAAAGTCTACTGATAACTGCTTCAAAGAAAGGATGCAGGAGATGCAGACATTTTCATAGATAATGGATGAGACAAGAGGAAAAAAGGTAAAAGTTGAATGGGTATGAGCATCCAAGAGGAAACTTAGAAATAATTTTTATTGCTTGTCAATATTGTCTGACAATTGTTTCAGGAACAACCTTGGTGTATTTTAGTTAGAAAAGATGTTGCAGTGACTTTTTCATTGGTTTTTAACTAGTTGAAATGAGATTATTTGGAAGTACATTGTGTTAATGCTCTCCTGTGCCCAGTGCTCACAGAGGATCTGTTTGACGGCACTTTGTTTCTCTTTTACACTTTCCCAATCCTTCCCGCAGCAGCTTGACAGTTTACATGTCTGCGTGGCCAGTGCAGGGAATGCTTTATTCCATGACCTCTTATTTCACAGGAGCCCTGCCTGTTTTGCCTCCATGAGCTGCTCCTTTCTTTTCTCTGACAGACGCTGCTGCCTCTGATTTTGTGCATCTTATCTTTTAAGGCTGTCTGAGGATGTGGGCTCATAGAAAGGTCCCAGTGCTTTTGGGCATGACAGATTTTAGAGTATGTGGGTGATACCGAAGAAATGTAAGAGTTTAGTGCTTAGCCAAATTAGCACAGAATCACAGTCTTGTTTGCTGTTGGGATACTTGACTTGGCTGTATTGTTACACCACTTAAACGGGGCAAATTGTTAGATGTGATCTATGCAGAAATGGCAGCAGGATTTGGTTGTAAAAATTTCTTTCTCTTTGAGTCCTGAACAGGATATGGGAACCTGTAATTATATAAAAGTATCACTGAGGTATCGTCCATAAAAAGGACAGTATTTATGAGCTGCCCTGCTAAACTGTCACATTTCCACTGTTGCTTGACATTTGTACTGTAGCTCTTGTGGTCTGCTGCTTCATTCCTTTGTCTGCAACAGACACCCATTTGGAAAATACAAAATGGAACCAGTTAACACTGAATGATCTTAAAACTAGGCTAAACTTCTGTTTTCATCAGGGAGGAAGATGATGCCATCAGCTAATTTGGTTGATCAATAGCCCTGCTGGCGATAAGGTTTCAGAGCTTGTGGTTAAAAGCTGATTGCACTGGATCCAAAATTAATTTGATCTATTGGTTTCCACAAATGTAGCGTAGCCTGGAATGATGTTTCAGTGCTGATGCTTAACTGGTTTTAATAATGATGACAGACTAGACTGGTGCCTGCTGTGAGGACACTGTAATGCATGAACTCTGGGCAGCTGAGCACTTACTTATGTTTTTTACAGTAGCATGGAGCTGTCACTCTCTAGCAAAGGTTCATTATTCTAAGACTGGGAAGCATTACATTGTTTGCTGAGCAAGGGTAATGACATCCTTCCTGAAAGCAAGCTTTGATTCTGGTCTCCTAAAAAGAGAGAGGTGCTGGCAATGATTAGACTGGATTGTTAGTTGTGGCTGGAGAAATAAGTGTCTCTGAAAAATGAAAAGTTCTGTGGCCGAAGTGCAAAAAAGTATGCTAGGTGTGTTTGTGATAACCATTCGGGCATGTAGGTGTAGAAGGATTCAGCTGTGTTCTTTCTTCATGCTGGGTGGGACCATATTCTGTTGGGGAGATGGACTAAAATTTAACTGATGCTTTAATCTCTGTTTCAGTGACTATATAATGGCTACGAGACCCACAGAGGTCACACAGTCACCTGAAACTGGAGACACAATCGAAGAGTGCACAGGTAAGCAGTTGCTCTCTGAATGTGTAGCTGACTTGGAAGATTTTCTTCAATTAATCAGGTCTGTAGTGATCTGTTTCGCAGTGTTGTTTTATGGGGGCTTCTTTTATAGTGTAAAGAAAATTCTGTGTCTTTGTCAGCTATCAGTATTATGGAAAAGATATTTTAATGTGCAATACTGGAGCAACATATCATGTTAGAGGATATTCCTTCTGATTCTGACTTGGATTTTAAAAGTGTGGTGTCAGAGCTTGAAGGGCTGATTGCTGTGCCTGCATTGATATATCCTGCAGAGGTGGGAGCTGAGCCTGTTAATGAGCCTCTGTCTGTGGGACCTGAATCAGTACCCCCGGCAGCCTCCTTCTTCCTCTGCTTCTGGCCACAGGCAGCTATTTGTTATTTATTCTTTAATGTGGTGGCATGCTCTGATGCAAAAAGTGTGAAGGGACAGAATAATAGGCAAGAAAGGAAAATATCTTACTTATGCCAGAGACTTGTCTACATTCAAGGATATCCCCTTTGTCAATTTGAATATGAGGAGTAGCATCATGTCTGAAGCATGTCTGGAGAAGTGGCTGTCACACCATTTGATTTTTCTCTCTTTTCTTTGGCTAATGTTTTGCAATCATCTTAAATGTTTGTGTTTCAAAGGTCATCTTGCTTTATCCTTTAGAAATATATTTGCCACTATCAAAATATTGTTAGAAGAGATAAGCAAATGGCAAAGGACTGTTAGTTGAACTCTGCTTGGCAGATGGATAGAGGTGAAGAAAGTGTAATGATAGATGCTCAACACTCTCTGTTTTCTTAAATTTATACTGTAGTTTGTCACACAGTCTAGTGCTATCCCGGCAAACTGGTAAGCTTGCGTGAAGCCCATGCATGAAAATTCTGTACTTGGGTTCTAGAACTAGAACTGCACTAGAAGATTCAAAAAAGAGATCAAATTCTGACTGGGGAGACAGGAAAAGCAGTAGATGGCTCATGATCCTAAGTGTTGTCTCTAAATCCATCAGGAATATTTCTGACCCTAAATGAACAAAATTTTAAATAGTTAAAGGCTGCTGTTCTGTTGCCAGGGAGTTCAGGGGACACTTGGCTGGACATGGATAAAGCCATTTTGGAATCTTCAATGTTTACTTCTAATGTAATGGAAGATTGCCTCACCTCTCCCTTTTCATAATTAGCTCATGAGATACAGGCTCTTGGAGGCTAAAATCCCCACCCTTCACACTCCAGAGGATTAGACTGATTTCTTGAGGTTTGCCTTATTGTCTGTAGTACAAAGCTTCCAGTGCATGCTGCTCCTTCTTTGTGGCAGAAACCAAGCTGCTGTCTGAAAACTGTCAGCACCCAGTGTTAGTGGTACTGAATGACATGATATTATTGCCGGTCTGCCAATATCTGGTATTTTTTATGAAGCTAGAATCATGACATTTTCTGAGAATTTGTCTATGGGTTGGGATTTTTTTTAGGTGTTTTTAATGTTGAAACTATCTAGTCCTTGGATTTGAGGGGTAAAAAAGATAGAAAATACATCCTGACTGCACCCTAGGATGTCAGAGACCATAGAAGATCCCCAAATGAATGGTTTGATTTAGATATGATCATTGACCTCCTAAATCAGATGTTCCTTTGAAACTGCTTTTTGCAGTTTCAATTTTTGCACTGGAAGAAGCATCCTCTCCTTTTCTATCTTGTTATAGGGAAGAACTGTTCAAATAGCAGAAGTTAATCCTCTCTGGGCATGGGAGACACAATGAAACAGGCAGTACACATGCAGTAAAAAATAAAGAATACACAAACTTTACAGAGAAAGGAAAATGCTTATTCCTGCCTCTTTTCTGTTACAGTTGGCTAAAACATGGCATAAGCAACTAATTTTTGGGAAGGCTTTTCCTTTTTAGGGGAGTAACCTAGAAATTTAGTATTTTATTTTTAATGCCATAAAACTGAAAATTTGCAACCATAAGATTTCAAAAGTCACCAGTGGATGAAGGGGAAATAGGCATGGTTGTTTGAGCTTGGATTTTTGTTATGTAATGATTTTTTTTTTAAAGTATTAGAGTCCTCTTGTATTTTATTGGTTTAAGTATCATTGAGCATTTTACCACTTTAGTATTATCTTGGGCTGCTTTACAGTGCACTGAGATGTAGGCACCTTCAGCTTAAAGGTGGCATCCTTTTAGCGCTGTGCAAAACCAGAGCACAACTGTTTGCAGTAGGGAACAAACAAGAGCATTGTCTTTCTGAACCATGTCTTTTTTGCTAAGTGCTCTCACACAGAACAGTCCCACAGTTTACATCTGCATCCAGCAGTAAGTATCTAGTAGTGATTTTAGCTTTTTTTACATAATAATATGGCAAGTGCCAGTCTCTGGAACTTCCTGCAGTAAATTTCTTCTCATTCATCTGAGGCAGCTGAATTTTTGTGGCTGAGCAAAGCATGGTTGAAGAGGAGTTATTGCTGGAGAGGATGTACCCCACACATCAGTAATAAATTAGAGTCTAGAGGAGGCACTGAAGTAACTGATGTGTCTGCATCAGATACTCTCTGTTGCACAATGGTACAAGTGTTGTCCCATGCCAGCTGGGGTTTGCTCGTTGGCAGTGTTTGGAAATCCATTCTGTAGCCTCCATTCTAAAGTTACTGTCACTTCTGATCTAGACAAGTATTCGGAGTAGTACCTTGGCAATGCTTGCTTTTGTGGCAAGACTTACATCTGTTTCTCTTAGACATCCTCAGGATCACGTATTATTGTGTGGTGGGTTTTTTAGTGTGTGTGTTTGTTGGGGTTTTTTTAATACCCTCCTGGTTCTCTGGAAATATCCGCATCTAATTAAGCTCATCTGTAATGCTTGCGCTAGAATCCAGCCTGCTTTGTGTCTGTACAACTGACAGTTCACCAGTGTACACTGCTTCTCACTTGGATGGCTTTTGAGTTGCAGAGCTCCTTGCCTGTCTCAGAATCTGTCATTGTGTTCCTTGAGTCATTGACTGTGTTAGCAGACATTGTAGAATTGATAATTTTGGTGAACTGCTTTCATTAAGCTTGTTAAACTTTTGTTTTGCTCATCTAAGATAAACCAGATTAGCTTTGGCAAGTTTTCTGGAAGAATACCATACGTATTGTCTAATTGCTGATATGAAAGACAGGAATGGTCAGGATGTGTTTCTAAAGATTCTGAAGCACACTTACCATGCTTGTTTTACTTGAGAGGCTCTGTGTGCTTGCTGTGTGACCTGTCTTTTCTTGCCAGTTCTTGGTATGGGTGCAGCATGAAATTCATTGAGCCCTGTGGGAGGATTAAAACCCAAACCCTTGGGATTAGCTCTGTTGTCTGGGTCACAGCAATACAACCTGTATGTTTTCTGTGACTGTCTCGTTCACTTATTGCCTGATATGCATCAGAGGACGATAAAAAGGCCTCCTTAAGAGCAGCCACATTCCCATTGTTATTGAGACAAGTAGGACTCCGGTGAGAGTTCACTTTACATGGTTTGAAAGATAACTTTGGTGGCAGAAGCAACCCGGGTCACTTGGAAAGCAGGTGCAGGTCTTTGGTGGCTCTGCACAGGGGTGGCCGTGCCGGATGCCGTGGCAGCGTCCTTGTGTGTCCTGACACGCGGTGCTGGCACTGGGCTGGGGAGCAGGGAGGAGACAGGGGGAGGAGGAGATCTCAGTATCATTGTTTACTTCTCAAAGTGGCCACTGTCTGGTGCAGCTGTGTGGTGGCACAGTTTCAGCCCTGATAAGGCCCATGGGCAGAGATCTCTGCACGTACAGGGCACACGTTGAGACAGAGCATCGCCAACTAAATCATTGCTGGGAGAAGACAATAATTGTGCTGGAATAATGCTTCGCTTATGAAAGAACTCTCCAGCTGTGGGCATGTATTATGCCCACTGCTGTAAAGTATTGATCGAACAATGAAGCTGGCTCAGATATGCAATGATGTTATTGCTCTGAGTATGTACTTAAGTCAATCACAGGGGTCTCAGTACAATAGTTTGGTCCAAACCACTCAAAGTGACCCCTCAGTGTAAGGGTCAGGGACAAAATGCAGTACTTGTGTGCTGAAAGAAAATATACATAAGAATGTTGAGGTATTTTAGATTAAAAAAAAAAATCAATGATGTTTCACGGTGAGTTTTTTTTGTTCTTTTTGTATTTTCATTTGGACTATGGAAAATCTGAAAATGAATTATCAGTTTTCCAATTGTGTTCTTATGGCTGCTATGTTTGGGGCTTTCGTGTCCTGCAAGATGATGTCTTAAATTAAAGTTTGCTCCTTTGTCCCTGGAGGAGGTGATTTTATTTTGGGACAGTTGTTTAATGTAGGAACAGATATTTTGGTTTTAGAGTTTATAAATTCTTTTTCCAGTTTTAATCTTTTTGCCAATGTTGAATGTCCTTCAGGTGTTGTCTCCTTAGAGCACTGAGTAAAGAGTAAGCAGAACTAAACCTAACTAAGTAAAGAACATTAATAGCTAAAGACATTGATGGCATTTTTTACTGACAGTATAAGTATGATCACTGTTCAGTTGTAGATAGATACATTCTCTATAAAAGGTATATTTTTGCACAGACTGGAACCTGGGTAGGCACCACTATTGTCAGCTTAATGCCAGTGTTGCTTTATAGGAACCAAATGTAAGAATTGAAGCTTCATCTTTCACTGGACTCCAGCACTGAATTATTTACAAAGGAGCTGACTGAAACTGAATGGGCTGATCTAGCTTTGAGGCTTCCTCCAGAATTTAAGAGATAACATTACTCAAGCTAAGCAAGACCACCAATTTTCAAAAATTTTCTTTTTTTTTCATGTTGCAGGAAAGAAGAAGTCCAAATTTCAGACTTTCAAGAACTTCTTTGCCAAGAAGAAAAGGAAAGAACCTCCACCTCCCAGGGGAGAGAGTAATTTAAAACCTTGCCAGTCCAGCAGCGATGTCAGCATCGCTGTGCTTGACACTACTGCACTTCATTCACCAAGGGAGGCTGGGTAAGCTGGTGGGGAAGGAAAATAAATAAAACTGGACCTCTCACAGCAGTAGGGTAAAAGCATGAGTTTGCCCCTTAGGAGCAACCTCTGTCCAAATTTGTGCAAAACAAGCCCTAATGCTGATGAAGGAATTCCAGGAATTTCCTCTTTCTTTGCTAGCGCTTGAAGAGTCAGCCTGGAAAAGGAGGGGGAGGGTGGCCGGGGGCAGGGGTGATCCAACCTCTTAGAGTAAGACTGCAGATAGCCCAGTTCTTAGTGTTGAGATCTGTCTAGGAGGGTCTGATCTGCAGCAACTTTACAAGAAGAGGATGATGGCTGAGTACTGCTAGTACAGAGAAGTGTGAAGCCGTGTGGTTGTTTCTCAGCATGAGTGATGCCCTCTGTCATGGCTGCAGTAAAGAGAAAAGTGTTTCTGGTATATTATCAGTGTGTGATTGCTTCTTTAACTTTCTTACCTAGCCCTTTAGGCATAGATAACAGCTGAAGGCCCCTGGCTTTGTGTCAGCCACCCCTGGAGGGCTGTGAGTGAGATTTGCCAGTCCGTAAGAGCATTTCTCAGCTCTCTCAATGGTGTTAGTCTAAAACAATGTCGTTTTCTCAGTCAGTGTAGTACAAGCTATCAGGCTGCACTGCAAGCACTGGTTCACTAATAATCTTTAGGCCATCAAACTACACAACACCTCTGTTGCAAACCTCTAATTGACTCTGGCCTGGAACAACCCTGTGAGCATGGTCATGTCTCTTTCCAGCGGTGTCATGGAATGGTATCAGGTAACCTGTAATTTGGCTGTTCTCCAGCTCCCCACCCTCCTCATCCTCTCCTGCTGGCCACTCAGCCAGGCCTCTCTCTGGATTGCTCTAGGAGTTGGGATTGTGGAGCCAACAGACACAAAGTGTGACCAAACACTGGCCATGTCCAATGGTTTGCAGGGTGTTGCTGGAGGAGACATTGGATGGAGGTGACACTAGCAGGGGGCATGAATAGGTGACTAGAGTGGGACATGCTGAAATCAGCACTGCTGCCAGATGCTTTCTGTCATCAAACAAGGCATTTGGTGGAGCTGGACACAGCATTTCTTTTGTGGAAAACTTGTAGATATTACTTTCTCATGGGTGCTTGTTCCTCCTTGCCCCACCTTTCCCCACTTGCTCTGTGTGTCATGGAAATGATCTGGGAATGAAACAATAATCTATTTATTTTGTTTGTTAGCATGACAGCAACAGATTAGGTGACCACACAACCACTCTCCTGGAGCACAGGAAATTAGAGTCAGGCCAGTCCAAAAAGCTTAGGAACATCTGAGCTTGCCCCATCAGCCCATAGGAGGGATCTGGCTTTAAATCAGCTATCTGCACCAGAGGCACTGTGGGTGAGAGCTCTTTTTCTTGCCCTTAACCAAGTATTTCAAGTCCAACTACTGTTTACCTCAGTTCTGCCCTCCAGTGATTATGAACTGTTTTGCAAGATCAGAGATCAGGAAGTGAGTAAAACCCTTCTTTTTTTTCCTTAGAGATAGGATAAGAGGGACTATCAAAAAAGCTTAGGGATATGTTTGTGCTGCTTGAAAACCCTGTCATGTACAGACTCTGCATAAACACACTTTATAAGTACCTAAAGAGACTGAACTGTGTAATCCTTTATAAAACCTGATCCTGAAAGCCACTGGAAATACAGCTTCTGAAGGGTTTATAGTAGGACCCTGAGCTTTGCAATTTCTGGCATGTAGAATGTAAACCCCAGTTCTAGAACAATGTTGCTGTTTGCTTGTTCTTTAGGCAGAAGCAGTGGTTTCCTTTTTTCTTCTTTTTTCTTATACCACGTAAGGTAGGCTGATCCTGCCAGACACCAGGTGCCCAGCAAAGCTGCTCTGTCACTCTTGTCCTCAGCTGGACATGGGAGAGTAAAGTTAGTTAAAAGCTTTGTGGATCAAGATAAGGACAGGGAGAGATCACTCTCCATTACCTGGTGAGTAACCATCACTGTCCCCCAGCCTCAAACACTAATAAAAGGAGTGGGGTTGCAGCAACAGGAAATGGAAGATGGAACAAGCCATGATGGGTTTAGGAACCTTGTGGCTGCCTGTCGTGTCCCATCATTCCCTCCAGTTTGGTGGGAAGCTTGA